>NC_042617.1:584048119-584348119 GCF_901001135.1 Rhinatrema bivittatum
TTCGTCTCGCTGTTCAATCTATGTATTATTTTATAATAATGGCACCACTCAATTGCTGTTTTTTGTACTGTTTTATTGCATCACAATAAAAACATTTAATTGGAAAAAAAAAGAAAGACATGGTTTAATGGAACAAAGTCAGCATGGCTTTACCCAGGGCAAGTCTTGCCTCACAAATCTGTTCACTTTTTTGAAGGAGTTAATAAACATGTGGATAAGGGTGAACCGGTAGATATAGTATACTTGGATTTTCAGAAGGCGTTTGACAAAGTTCCTCATGAGAGGCTTCTAGGAAAAGTAAAAAGTCATGGGATAGGTGGCGATGTCCTTTCGTGGATTGCAAACTGGCTAAAAGACAGGAAACAGAGAGTAGGATTAAATGGACAATTTTCTCAGTGGAAGGGAGTGGACAGTGGAGTGCCTCAGGGATCTGTATTGGGACCCTTACTGTTCAATATATTTATAAATGATTTGGAAAGAAATACGACGAGTGAGATAATCAAATTTGCAGATGACACAAAATTGTTCAGAGTAGTTAAATCACAAACAGATTGTGATAAATTGCAGGAAGACCTTGTGAGACTGGAAAATTGGGCATCCAAATGGCAGATGAAATTTAATGTGGATAAGTGCAAGGTGATGCATATAGGGAAAAATAACCCATGCTATAGTTACACAATGTTGGGTTCTATATTAGGTGCTACAACCCAAGAAAGAGATCTAGGTGTCATAGTGGATAACACATTGAAATCGTCTGTTCAGTGTGCTGCAGCAGTCAAAAAAGCAAACAGAATGTTGGGAATTATTAGAAAAGGAATGATGAATAAAACGGAAAATGTCATAATGCCTCTGTATCACTCCATGGTGAGACCGCACCTTGAATACTGTGTACAATTCTGGTCGCCGCATCTCAAAAAAGATATAATTGCGATGGAGAAGGTACAGAGAAGGGCTACCAAAATGATAAGGGGAATGGAACAACTCCCCTATGAGGAAAGACTAAAGAGGTTAGGACTTTTCAGCTTGGAGAAGAGACAACTGAGGGGGGATATGATAGAGGTGTTTAAAATCATGAGAGGTCTAGAACGGGTAGATGTGAATCGGTTATTTACTCTTTCGGATAGTAGAAAGACTAGGGGGCACTCCATGAAGTTAGCATGGGGCACATTTAAAACTAATCGGAGAAAGTTCTTTTTTACTCAACACACAATTAAACTCTGGAATTTGTTGCCAGCGAATGTGGTTAGTGCAGTTAGTATAGCTGTGTTTAAAAAAGGATTGGATAAGTTCTTGGAGGAGAAGTCCATTACCTGCTATTAAGTTCACTTAGAGAACAGCCACTGCCATTAGCAATGGTTACATGGAATAGACTTAGTTTTTGGGTACTTGCCAGGTTCTTATGGCCTGGATTGGCCACTGTTCGAAACAGGATGCTGGGCTTGATGGACCCTTGGTCTGACCCAGTATGGCATTTTCTTATGTTCTTATGCGCCAGGTGATTTGCTATTCTTTAGCTTGTCAATTTGCCTTTTTATATCTTCCAGGTTTGCTGAGATTTGTTTCACTTCCTCTAATTCATCACCTTTAAATATTCTTTTTGGCATGGGTGTCTCCCTTATACCTTCCTTAGTAAAGACTGAAGCAAATAATTAATTTAGTCTCTCGGCTATGGCCTTGTTTTCTCTAAGTGCCCCTTTTATCCCTTGATCTACCAGTGGCTTTTTGCTTCAAATGTACCTGAAAAAGTTTTTATTAATAGTTTTTGCAAAACAAAAGTCATATAGGGAAACATAGATATTAACAGATAAGGATCTGTTGGCCCATTTGGGCCTGCCTTCTGTGGTATCACAGGTCTTACTTGATCTGTGGTCTCCCTCCCTTGCCATTAAGGTCTGTCTTTGTCTATCCCTTACAAGTTCTGAATTCAAACAAATGGTGATGGTACCCAATGCAAAAACTGAAATTGGCGCCCCTCTCCAGGAAAAAATATTGGCTTCTCTTTCTCCACCATCTGCAGCCTTTTCATGGATCTCTTCTCCCCCTTTCCTTCTCATCACGACCCTTACCCAATCTTGCTCCCCCAGTGATAAAATTTAGGCTTGTGTCACTGCCTCACAGTGTATGGCACTCTGTGCACCTGCAAAGGTCACATACCCCAAAAGCCAGCCATGGTAGACAGTATCTTTAATATCACACAAAGCTGACCACTCATTAGATCTTACTTTCATTAACAGTAGCTTCCTTGAAAACATAAAAACCGAATATACACAAATCCCATGGTCAGACCACTTCCTTATTAGCTCTCAGATCAAGCACACAAGCACACAAGACCAATAATGATGAAAAACATAGAACCAGCTGAATTCTCATACCGTCCCCCTTTCAACACCGATACACTTAAAGACCGACTAATTGAAGAATTAACACACATCAACTACGCAAATAGCCACATCGCAACAAATGACTGGTTAAACAGAACCACTACCATAGCTAACGAATTAAACCTTATGCAAACGACCTAGTTAGGTAGAGAGTGCATTGTACAAATCAACTCCTCTTGTACCTTTCATCGATTTAAACAGCAGAAAATCTTCAGTGACAGAGGCGTGCTAAGGGGGGGGGGGGGGGGGGGGGGGGCGAGGAGGGCAGTCCACTCCGGGTGACGTCAAGGAGGGGGGTGCCAGCGACTGTGCAACCAATCAACCTCTTGTCATCACCCGGGAAGAAGAAACTTTCCAGCCAGGAGCAGCAAGCCAGCAGGGAGCCCAAGCCCTGCTGGCCGAAGAGGACACATTCTAGTCAGGAGTAGCAAGCTGGCGGGAAGCCCATGCCCTGGTGGCCGAAGAGAACAGGCCCAGAGCAGCACACCCGGGGAGATGGTGGGCTGCCGGCAGAGTCTACCCAGCCGGCAGCCCATGGCCTCTCCTGCTGCCTGCCGCCTGCCGCCGTACAGCTTGAAAATAGTAGGAGGTCCTCAGGCTGTGGTGGAGCTTATCCCACCACAGCCTGAAGATAACAGGAGGCCATGATGTGTGTGAGCTTGTGTGAAGGAGTGAAAGCCTGTATGATATGCGTGAAGCATGGGCTTCACGCATATCCAGCATAGCTCTCTGCTTCAACGGCAGGGGAGAAGAAAAACTGATACTTCACGCATATCCAGCATAGCTCCCTGCTTCAACGGCAGGGGAGAAGAAAAACTGATACTTCACGCATATCCAGCATAGCTCCCTGCTTCAACGGCAGGGGAGAAGAAAAACAACCAATAAGGGCTGTATAACATAATCTGGGTAAACAAATAAGTATGGGTGTAGCTTGCTTATTGCGGCGGTTACTACCCCTACTACCCCTAACTAATCAAGCTTGATATTTCACTTGGATGCAGCTCCATCACTGCTCGCTATATTAATGGTGGGGGTGAAAGGGAAATAGAACCAAAGGTTACTAAGAGCCAAGAGAAACAGATAAGTATGAGGAAAAAGAAGTGTGAAGCTTGCTGGGCAGACTGGATGGGCCGTTTGGTCTTCTTCTGCCGTCGTTTCTATGTTTCTATGTGTGTGCATGTGTGTGTCTATGTGAGATCCTATGTGAGTGTGGGTGTGTGTGTATGAGAGGATGCCTGTATGTGTGTGTGTATGAGAGGATGCCTGTGTATGTATGGAACGGTGAGTGTATAAAAGAGTGTGTGTGTGCCTGTGTATATATATGAGAGGGTGCCTGTGTGCGGGAGTAAGGGTGAGAGAGAGGAAGCATGTGTGTGTGTGCCTGGGTGAGACAGGAATTGTGTGTGAGAGGTAGAGAGGAAGTGTGAATGTGTGAGAGCGAGATGAAGGAAACATGTGTGTCTGTCTCTTTCACACACACACACTCAAGCTCCCTCTGAATCTCACCAAACATGTATGTGTATGAGAGACAGAGGGAGCATATTTTGTTTGTGTCTGAGTGTGTGTGTGTGTGTGTTCCCCAGTTCACAACAATCTCAGGGTGACAGGTATGAAGAATGGGGGATTTTTAAAATCCTTATTAGTTTTAATTATTGGGTATTTTTATTTCTGCTGTTTTGAAATATGTTATCAATGTTTAGGAAAGTTTTAAAAATTTGTACAGGAGATTCTAATTTTTGAATATTATTCTATTCATCAGCTGTTTTGAAATATATATTTTTTAGTATTTATTTATTTATTTATTTATTTAAAATTTTTATATACCGACATTCATCCAGGATATCATATCGGTTCACATTGTAACGCAAAAACAAACGCACGGCATGGCGCTTTACATTGAACAGTAAAAAACATGATAACAAGGCATTAACGAGAGGGGGGAACAATAATATGGGAAGTTTTGCAAAAAAATTATAAACAAAATTTGCAAATATATACATATGTACAAAAGAAAGAAAACTATGAGGTTAATTTTAATCAGGCTAGGAGATAAGATGGGGAAGAGAAGGGAGGAGAGCGAGGAAAGAGGGGGGGCAGAGAGAAAGAAAAGAAGGTGGCGGAGAAAAGGGGAGGGGAGAGAGGGGCGGTAGAATGGGAAACAGGGGAGGAGTGTGGAGAGTGGGAACAGTGGTGAGGTATAGTGAAAAATTAAGTGTATGCTTTTGCAAAGAGCCAGGTCTTGAGCTTCCGCTTGAAAGATTTGAGGCATTCTTCTTGCCGTAGTTCAACAGGCATTTTGTTCCAGAGGGTCGGCCCGGCTATCGATAGTGCACGGGCTCTTGTGGAAGTGAGTTTATAGAGTTTAGGAGAGGGGATAGGCATGGTTGCGAGATGTGCTAGTCTGGTGGGCTTATTAGACTGGTGTAAACGGAAGGATTCATTGAACCAGTTCATTTCGGGATTGTATAGGGCTTTGTGGATGAGAGAGAGAGCCTTATATTGTATGCGGGAGGCTATTGGAAGCCAATGTAGGTCTTTTAGAACAGGTGTAATATGGTCATGTCTACGTAAGTTGGTCAAGATCCGGGCTGTGGTGTTTTGTAAGATTTGAATGGGATGGATGGCATTATTAGGTAGGCCGAGGAGTAGGGAATTGCAGTAGTCGGTTTTGGCGAAGATTGTGGTTTGGAGAACTGTACGGAAATCGGGGGGATGTAATAAGGGTTTGAGTTTTTTTAGTGTGTGGAGTTTAAAGAAGCCGTCTTTCAGAATGTTATTTATGAATTTCTTTAGTGTGACGTGACCATCAAGAATGATACCCAGATCACGGACTTGTTGAGCAAATTGGAACTGAGGAAAAGGGGGGAGGATTGGTTGGCTTTGGGGTGAGATGAGCATAATTTCAGTTTTATTGGTATTAAGAGCAAGGTGGATGGAGGAAAGGAGATTGTTAATGGAATGGAGGGTTTCATTCCAGAAGTCCATGGTTTTTGCTAGGGAGTCAGTGATGGGTATAAGCAGCTGAACATCATCAGCATATATGTAATGAGGGAGGTTTAGACTGGAGAGGAAGTGACAGAGGGGCAGAATGTAAATATTGAATAGGGTTGAGGATAGGGAGGATCCCTGAGGGACACCTCGGTTGAGGGGGATGGCCTTGGATACGTGATTTCCTAGCTGGATTTTGTAATCTCTATTACTAAGGTAGGAGTTGAACCAATTGTGGGCAACACCTGTAATACCGATTTCAGTTAGCCGCTGTAGGAGAATGGGGTGGCTAACGGTGTCGAATGCGGAGGAGATGTCAAGGAAGGCAAGAATGTATGATTGCCCTTTCTCAAATCCTTTGATAATGTGGTCTGTCAGGGAAAGTAAAAGAGTTTCAGTGCTATGAGATTTTCGAAAACCGTATTGTGCGGAGGCCAGGATATGATTTTCTTCTAGGTATTCTGTGAGTTGCTTGTTGACAGTTTTTTCAAGTAGTTTAGAGATGAATGGAAGATTGGATATGGGGCGATAATTAGCTGGATCAGAAGGGTCAAGTTTGGGCTTCTTTAGAATAGGTTTGACTATTGCCTGCTTCAGGGGGAGCGGCACCTGTCCAGAGCTAATGGATAGGTTGATGATTTTTGTTAAAGGTTTGGCAATGATGTTGGGTATTGTAAGAAGATGTTTAGTGGGTATGATGTCAGATGGGTGGGTGGAAGGTTTGGCTTTCTTGATAAAGGTTTCTATTTCTAATGATGAAGTGCAGTCTAGGGAGGAGAGGGCATTGGTGTAATTACTGGTTTTTGTTTGATTGATGTCAGATTCGAAGTGGTTGGTAGGATTGGCAGAGGAAGAGAACTTGGATAGCAAATTATCCACTTTGGTTTGGAAGAATGTGGCAAGTTCTTCACATTTGGATTTGGCTACTACATCAGGGATGTGAGGGGTAGCTGTTTTAGTGAGGGAATTCACGTAATCGTATAATACTTTAGGGTTGTATTGGAATTGATGAATTTTGTTGGCATAGAAGTCTCGCTTTGTCTTGTTAAGTTTGTCACTATAGAGATTTAGGGAGGATTTAAATTGTGCCAGGTGCGTTTGTGAGGGATCCTTGCACCAGATCTTTTCAGATTTCCGAAGGAGTTGTTTGAGATTTTTTAACTCTTGGGAATACCATGGTTTCTTACTCTTGTTGTTTTGTGGGCAGACACTTTTGGATTGTAGGGGACAGGTGGTGTTGGCTATACTATTGGTGATGTCAAACCATGAGGTAAGCGCTGTGTCTGCATTGGTGAGCTCTAGGTGGTCAAGTTTGTTGGCGAGAGCCGATATAAGGTCGTCTCTTGTGCAATTTTTTCTGTAGTGAATGGTTATGTTTGTGTTGTCATGGCAGGTGGGTGTCTTAATGGAAAGAATGGTGTCTTAATGGAAAGAATAGTTTTACTATTCTGATTGATTTATATTTCTTGATTGTATTGTTTTGAGGAATAGTGATTTTTCTGCTTTTCCATTGTTGCACTGCATACAGAATCTGGCTTGTGGTTTCCAGTTCAGTTTTTGTTTGCATCTGTTCGTGAAAGAGAGATCGAGGAAGCATGTGTACGTGTGTGTGCGGGTATGTGTGTGTTAGCGTGTGAGAGAGACACAGAGGAAGTGTGTATGTGAGAAAGACACAGAGGGAGTGTGTATGTGAGAGAGACACAGAGGAAGTGTGTGTGTGAGAGAGACACAGAGGAAGTGTGTGTGAGAGAGAGGTACAAAGTATATGTGTGTCTCTCACACACACGCAACATTCATCCTCTGTCTCTCACCAAGCATGTGTGTGTGTGTGTGTGTATGAGAGAAAGGGAGCATATTGTGTGTGTGTGTGTGTGTGTGTGTGCATGCCCCCAGTCTATAACAATCTTAGGATGACAGATATGGAGGGTGGAAGATTTTTAAAACCCTTATTAGTTTTAATTATTTGGTGTTATTTGATGTGTCCATGTTTAGGAAATTTTAAAATTATATATTGGGGGGGGGGGGGGGGGTTGCCAAAGAAGCATCTGCCCCAGGTGCCAAATACTTTAGGTGAGCTTCTGTTCAGTGATGTCAACTTTGCTGTTTGTATCTCCTACTGTGTATGTAAAACTGTCCCCCCAAACCTGCCCCACCGTCCAAATCCCACTCCGAGTTAAAAGTGCTCCCTCTTACAGTGGTATAAATAGTAGAGTGAATACTGTTCTCTCTCTCTATCTTTTCCCAGTAACGCTTTTTACAGGGCAGCTACAGACTGTTTCCTTCCTTAGATCTCTTCATATTCTTTACAGATTTTACAGTCCTGCTTTCCCCTAAGAAAAAAAAAAGTACGCACCTTTACCGCTGCAAGAGAGCTCAGGATCCGCACGCAGCTCACTACTCAGGAGAGGACAGTAGTTAACTTTTTTTCTTTTGCTTTGCTGTAGAAAGAAGTGACATCATCAACCTTTTCCTTCCTGTAGAGGCACCAGCGAGACCCCAGGGACTTGCATTCTCGGTGCTGCTAAGCTACATCCTACGTTAAGTAGCCTCACTCAATGGCATGGTCCTCTTAAACTTCAAGGCTTCCTACCTAGGAAGAGGTTACAAAACAGCTGGCTGGGTCATGGTCAGGATAAGCCGTGTGTTGACTGTCAAATTAAATGAACAGTTAAAAAATATTAGGCAGGCTCGTTTGGAGACAAAAGTTTACAGCATGTTTAGCTAAATTTGCTTCAGGTTTCCTCCCCAGAAAAGGACAGCAGAAACCACATGAAACAGCAGAGCCTGAATGAGTAAGTTAGTTTCTGAATGATGTCTAGCGGTAGTTAAAAATACCTATCAGTGACCAGCCCATGCGAACCTCTAAGCCCCCAGGACTCACTCTATAAAAAAAGAGCAGTGGACTATAAGACACATTACTAGAACTAAACAGGTTTACTAATACGTTTGGCCAGTTGATGAAAGAGAAAAAATATCAGATTTGAGTTCATCTGAACAAACACTAGAAAAGAGATTAAATATGTTCAAATATTTATTTTCTCTGTTCCATAATAGGACCTGATTCATTAAGACCTTTGTTCATTCTGTGTTTATGGGGGGGGGGGGGGGGGAAGATTTGGAGTAGATTTTCTAAAGATGTATCTGGTTATCTTCTGAAGTTATCCCAATAAATCTAACCGGTTAAAAATCCCCCCATCTGACTGGATCAATTTATATACCTTAAATGATAAGGTGCCCAAACTGAATCTTTGATTTAGTCAGTCAGTGTGAATTTTTAGTACTAATCAAACAACGGCCCAAAATCTAGCCAGAAAACAATGATCAACTAGATAGAGTTGAATTTTTATCCACAAAGCTAGCTAGGTGTGGCTAAAAATTCAGCTAAATTGAGTTATCTCACCTGCTCAGCAGGTTTTTAAAAATAGACCCCCCTGTGTAAAGTCAAACCCTATAGTGGATCATTGAAAACCTTTTCTTGCCACATGTATCCCTCTCATAGAGGAGATTCCATGATAGGAAAGGCATTTGCCTATTTTTTGTTGCAGAGGTGGACCCTTAGCCCGAGGTGGAGTTGGCGCTACCCGTGTGGAAACCCCCATGGGTTCCCACCGTTGGGAGGTGGGGCCGAGCGGGAAGCGGAGGCCGACTGCAGCTTCGCCAATACCAACCCTCATTCCCCGCAGGTTGAGCCCTTGGGTACCAGGGCCGGCTGGTCTTAGGTGGACCTCTGCGTGGTTGGTCCCGGAGACAGTGTCCAAGGCAGGGTGCCAGGAAGCAGCAGAGATGCAGGGTCCAAAGGAGCAAAGTCGAAGACAAGGCCAGGTTCCAGAAGCCCGGACAGACAGAAGCAGGCAAGCGATTAGAAACAAAGTTAAGTCTGGTCTTGTGAGTAGGCAGATGCCTAAAAGTAGTCCAAGTCCAAAGGCAATTCATGGGAGACGAGATCAGGTTCAAGCTAAGGTCAGGGCAGGCGGCTGAAGACAAGGTCAGGGTCAAGGAATCTGTCCAGAGAGTAGTCTGAGACAAGCAAGGGTCAAAGCCGAGAGAGAGAGAGAGAGAGAGAGAGCAATGTTCTCTCCACCTAGCTTGTTGTTACCCAGGTAGAGAGTCCATCAAGCTAGGTTGAGAGAACATTGCCCAAATCTCATCTTGGAGTGAGTTTCCTCACTCCGTAGGTCATCAAATCTTCACAAGAGACCACTGTTCTGTTCGTACGTCTCATGTTGAATGTGAAAGTGGCCCCTAACCCCCTACACTAATACTTAACCCTCACCTCGAGTTACTAGGTGGGCCTCCCATAGGGATACAAATACCTGTCTAGGGAGGTGGCACTATAGCAAGTCTCTCTCTCTCTCTCTCTCTCTCTCTCTCTCTCTCTCTCTCTCTCTCTCTCTCTCTCTCTCTCTCTCTCTCTCTCTCCCCCCCCCCCAATACTGAAACAGGCCTGTCCAGAACCATAATAAACCTTTACCGGCTGTAACGCAAATGTTAGCAATTATCACACGCGGTAACTCCTTGGAAAATGAGGCCCTTAGAGACATAAAATCAGTGTTGAATTCAGGCATATTCCAGGGGGAGCACTGCCTCCTGGGAAAATTTAATATTACTAAGTGCCTTGGGATAGGTCCTTAGCGTTTCATTCCGTTCCTCCTTGTGGCATTATTGGTGTTGAGTTTGGGCATAGCTTGAATGATGGTGGGAGCGGTAGAGGTGGACTGGTCGGGGGGGTGCCTCAAGCCTGGGTCAACATTTGGGGTGAGGACTCGGCGTGTGAGAAGTAGCATTCCAGCGTGGGGGGTTGGCTCCTGATAGAAGTGAAGCGGTTGAAGGCAAGTTATCGTGGCAGTGGGGTGAGGGGCAGGTATGTCTAGGAGGGCCATTAGTGCGAATGGCAGGCAGATTAGTTCTGCACTTGGTGAAGCGTTGAGCAGGGGACAAAATTGGTCATTTGGCTCTGCCTCGATTTGATTTTGAGCAGATTGGTGGGCAGAGGCGCGTTGTGCTGGGTGGGGGATCTGTATTGGGACCCTTACTTTTCAATATATTTATAAATGATCTGGAAAGAAATACGACGAGTGAGATAATCAAATTTGCGGATGACACAAAATTGTTCAGAGTAGTTAAATCACAAGCAGATTGTGATAAATTGCAGGAAGACCTTGTGAGACTGGAAAATTGGGCATCCAAATGGCAGATGAAATTTAATGTGGATAAGTGCAAGGTGATGCATATAGGGAAAAATAACCCATGCTATAGTTACACAATGTTGGGTTCCATATTAGGTGCTACAACCCAAGAAAGAGATCTAGGCGTCATAGTGGATAACACATTGAAATCGTGTGCTGCGGCAGTCAAAAAAGCAAACAGAATGTTCCCAGACTTGCTCCGTATTCACTTCTGCCTGGAAGTCATCGCTGCCTACTACATCCGTGAGTTACCATCGCTCGCTCAGATCTTTCCCTGGAACCAGGTACTCGCTCCTCGAGGGCCTACTTCATTCCAGCTCCTGGGCTTCTATGAGACATTGAGTGACTGTTACCATCAGATTCGGTACATGAACTCTGCATACCCTGCCTGCTCACTATATTTCAGTTTCGCTGCAGCTCAGCCTCCAGGGATCGCTGTTCAGTACCTGAGGGACTACAGCCCAGCCGGGCATTCCAGCTCACTACTGCCACCTCTGGTGGTTCAGTATACTGTCTAATAAAAGAACTATTGTGTGTCTGTCTCCTAACTCTGAGCCTGACCGGTGGTCCCTCTCGGGATCTTCCCCCGGGGGCGTGGTCATCTGCCACTGGTCCAAGGATCCACTCACAACTCTTCTAAATAACAACACAGCCTACGCCAAGACTACTTATATTCTATCCTAGCTGGATGGAAGGGCTTTGACTTGGGCTTCTTCGCTGTGGGAACGCAAAGACCCCATATTTCAGGTTATTGACGGATTTATGGACTTGTTCCAATCCGTTTTCGATGATCCTGCCAGATATACTGTTGCTGGTTCTGCATTGGTGGACCTGAAGCAAGGCAACTGACCACTGGCTGATTTCGCTATAGAGTTCAAGACTTGCGACAGAATTACATTGGGACCCTAGATGCCTGAGAACTCTCTTCTTCAAAGGTCTGCATTCCCGCTTGAAGGACGAGCTGGCCAAACGTGAGATACCTGACTCGCTGGATAAACTAGTGGCCTTAGCTACTAGAATTGATCACCGGCTTCATGACAAGGTGCAAGAGCTCAAGCTTTGTAAAGGACCTGCTCAGAAGGAAGGCTGTGCTAAGCCTGCTCTCAGGATGGTTCCTTTGACTCCTGTTGCCAGTGGTGAAGAACCGATACAACTTGGTCGCAGTCACCTGACATCCAAAGAGAGAAGACTTCGGAAGAGGAATGGTTTGTGCATGTATTGTGGACAAGCTGGTCATGCAGTCCAAACATGCCCCATATGTCCGGGAAACCGACAGGCCTAAATCCTGCAGGAGGACTCTTCTTAGGCCTTACTACACCCTCCTCCTTTCTCTCTCCCTGTCTCTCTGATCTGCGGACCTCTGGAATTTCAGACTCTTGCCCTGGTGGACTCAGGGGCAGCATAAATTTTATTCTTCGACGACTAGTGGAACATTTGAGGATTCCCCTCACCACTTTGAAGACTCCACTACTTTTATCGTCTATAGATGGAGAGCCTTTACCGGGTGATGATACCTGTTGTACCGAACCGGTATCCCTCTGCACCGGAGTTCTCCATACAGAGTCAATTACCTTCTTGTGTTAGAGAAGGCCATGCACCCTATCATTCTGGAGTTACCCTGGTTGCAGTTGCATATGCCACAATTCAACTGAGCTATGTTGGAACTCTCCCGTTGGGGCCCAGAATGTCATGGCAAATGCTTAAAGGAGGTCTCTCCTATCTCCTGCATGCCTACAACTCCAGGGATGCCAGCACTGCTGCCTCAGTATGCATCATTTTATGATGTTTTCTCCAAAGAAGCTGCTGACATCCTTCCGCCGCACAGATCTTATGACTGCGCCATAAGACTGAAACCTAATGCTTTCGGATAGTAGAAAGACTAGGGGGCACTCCATGAAGTTAGCATGGGGCACATTTAAAACTAATCGGAGAAAGTTCTTTTTTACTCAACGCACAATTAAACTCTGGAATTTGTTGCCAGAGGATGTGGTTAGTGAGGTTAGTATAGCGGTGTTTAAAAAAGGATTGGATACGTTCTTGGAGGAGAAATCCATTACCTGCTATTAGGTTCACTTAGAGAATAGCCACTGCTATTAGCCAGGGTAACATGGAATAGACTTAGTTTTTGGGTACTTGCCATGTTCTTATGTCCTGGATTGGCCACTGTTGGAAACAGGATGCTGGGCTTGATGGACCCTTGGTCTGACCCAGTATGGCATTTTCTTATGTTCTTAACCTCCTAAGGAACATGTCTACCCATTGTCGGTGGTAGAGGCCATGTCCGATTACATTGAGGAAAACTTGCAAAAAGGTTTCATTAGAACTTCTAAGTCTCCTGCAGGCGCAGGCTTCTTCTTCGTGGGGAAGAAGGATGGCATACTGCGTCCTTATATCGACTATTGAGGTCTGAACGAGATCACGATTAAAGAACGATACCCCTTACCTCTTATCTCAGCTTTTTGATCAACTTCAAGGAGCCAAGATATTCTCAAAACTCGACCTAAAGGGAGCCTATAACTTGGTTCGCATTCGCAAAGGCGACGAGTGGAAAACAGCTTTCAACACTCGAGATGGCCATTTTGAATATTTGGTAATGCCCTTCAGCCTGTGCAACGCTCCCGCTGTGTTTCAGAACATGATGAACGACATTCTGCGGGATGTTCTGTACAAAAGTGTCGTTGTCTACCTAGATGACATCTTGATATTCTCACAAGATATGTCTAGTCATCTAGCAGATGTCAAACAAGTATCACTGAGACTTCAAGAACACTGCCTCTACGCCAAGTTGTCAAAGTGCGAATTTCACAAAGAATCTATGCCTTTTCTTGGCAATATGTTTCGAAGAAAGGCTTCCAAATGGATCCCCAAAAATTAGAGAGTATCAAGAATTGGTCTCAACCTACCAGTATGAAGGCCATGAGACAATTTTTGGGGTTCACAAACTATTATAGAAGCTTTATAAAGAACTATTCTTCTTTGACAGTGCCCTTAACTGCGATGACCCGGAAAGAGGCCAATGCTTCTAAATGGTCTGCGGAGGCCATTTCCGCGTTCGAGAAATTAAAGACTGCCTTTTCCACTGAGCCATGTCTGTGTCACCTGGACCCCAATAGACCCTTCATCGTGGAGGTTGATGCTTCAGATGTTGGAGTAGGAGCCATGTTAAGCCAAACTGGAGATTCTAAAGCCTTACATCCCTGATCCTTTTTCTCGCTACATTTTCTCCTGCAGAGAACTATGGGATCAGAGATAAAGAGTTCCTGGCTATTAAGTTGGTATTCGAGGAATGATGGCCTTGGCTCGAGGGCGCCCAACATCAAATTACCGTATTCTTGGATCACAAGAATCTAGAATATCTCTGTCATGCGCAATGTCTTAACCACAGAAAAGCCAGATGGTCCTTGTTTTTTAATTGCTTTCACTTCATGCTCAAATATCGCCCTGGAGACAAGAATACCAGAGCTGATGCCCTGTCACGCTCTTTCCTCTCTGAGGATGTTCCTGAAGAACCTCAGCACATCATCGACCCGAAGAAAGTAATCTTGGCGGCTACCCATTCTGTGCCTGCCGGTAAAATGATTGTGCCCAAGAACCACAGAAAGAAACTTCTACACTGGGCTCATGATTCCAAGTTGGCTGGCCATCCTGGTCATTGCCATACCCTGCTGAAATTACAGAAGTACTATTGGTGGCCTACTATCAAGGAAGACACATACTCCTATGTAGCATCATGCTCCAACTGTGCAAAACATAAGCCTACTTCTGGTCAGCCTTGGGGATTGCTGCAACCGCTGCCAGTTCCGGAACAGCCATGGGCTCACATCGCTACAGACTTTGTAGTTGATCTACCTCTTTCTGGAGGAATGAAAACTATCTGGGTGATGGTTCACCATTTCAGTGAAATGGCTCATTTTGTGGCACTGCCTGGCTTACCCTCAGACTTGGAGCTTGCGAAGCTCTTCATCGCCCACATCTTTCGCCTTCATGACCTACCGAAGCACATAGTCTTGGATAGAGGATCTCAATTCACGGCAAAATTCTGGAAGGCTTTGTGCGAACTATTTGACATCTCTCTGGATTATACATCTGCCTATCATCCACAATCTAGTGGCCAAACTGAAAGGATGAATAGGACCCTGAAACAGTTCATTTGGGCCTATGTGAGTTGCCGTCAGAATAACTGGGCCGAGCTGTTACCATGGGCAGAATTCGCCATTAACTCACATCCAGCGTCATCCACTGGATCATCACCATTTGAAGTGGAATATTTATTTATTTATTTATTTAAATTTATTTAAAATATTTATATACCGTTTTACCAATACAAGACTGGCCAAAGCGGTTTACAATGGTAGTAACATAAAAATTCAAATAAGATAAAAATAATAAAACAAAGTTAGAATAAAAATACAATCTACTTCATGATCAATATAAATAAAATATTTTAAAATTTATAACAAAAGAAGAACATTAAAATAATTAACTCACTACTGCCACCTCTGGTAGTATATGGACGATTACCTTCACCACCACTTCCACTGACGCCTCAGTGTCATCCCCAGCAGCTCAATCCACTGCTGATGATATCCATCAATTATGGACTCAGACTAGAGATATGCTAATCAAAGCGGGTGAACGAGCAAAGAAATCCTACGACGCTCACCATTCTAAAGCGCCTGTATTTCAACCTCGTGACAAAGTCTGGCTATCAACCAAGCATTTGAGAATAAAGTTACCCTCCACTCGATTTGCTCCTTGCTACGTTGGACCGTTTCCAATCCTCCAACATATTGGCAATGTTACACACAGTCTGAAACTACCACCTGGATTGAAAATCCACAACGTTTCACTTCTGAAAATCCACAACGTTTCGCTTCTGAAAATCCATTCCACGTTTCACTTCTGAAACCATTCATTCTCAGTGAGTTCTCATCCAAGTCTCCTGAACCAACTTCTATCGACACAGAAGAAGACCTTGAATATAAGGTTGAAGCTATTCTGGATGTAAGAAGACATGGCAAATCTTGGGAATACCTTCTTTCTTGGGAAGGTTACAGCCCCGAAGAAAATTCTTGGGAGCCGATGGCTAATATCCTGGATAAAGAGATGCTTCTTCAGTTTCATCAGATGCATCCTCAAAAACCAAGACCTGGTAAAAGAGTTGGAGTCCGCCCTTTGAAGGGGGGTACTGTTGCGACTGTCGGTCTACGACGGCTTCGCCCCGCCTACCTCTCTCTTCTTGTGGCACCTCCCGCTCACCTCGGACTACTGGCTGCCGCGGCATCTGTTTGTCATCCTCTCCGGTGTCCCCGGACCGGCTTTGGGTGCTGCCTCATGCCATGCTCCTCCAAGGTACCTTAGGGCGCGCGCACGCACGCTGCCCTCATCTTTATTCTCATGTTGGCGCGAACCTCAAGGGCGTCCCCCTGATATGATGTCATACCTCCCGGATATTTAAGCCTACAGTATTTGCTAGCTCATCAAGTTAGCAACGGATACCTTACAGATGGGATTCGCTCTCCGTACCGAAGCTACACTGCCACTCCAGTGCTTCTGGAACTCTTACACCCTTTGGGGTTACTAATGGGGTACACGCTCCTCAGGGGCCTCTTCTGCTTCTTTCAGGTGCTATCAGGAAACCGGTACTTGCTCCTCAAAGGCCCATGTTCCCTGAGTCATTGCCTGCATCTTCAAACCCTTCTTCTTGGAAGACTTCACTAACAGTTCCATCAGTGAGTACAGATACCATCTACTCCACAAGTACTGCTTCACTGGAACCAGGTACTCGCTCCTTGAGAGCTTGCCCTCCGCTCCAGTGCCAGACCTCTCTTCTAGTGGAATCTCTGTTACTGCTACATGAGTACTAAACAACTGAGTCTCTCTACTCTAAGGAATCAGGTACTCGCTCCTCGAGGGCCTGCTCTCCCTGTCTCGGAGCTTCTCCTAATTCTACCTGGGACTCTGAATGCTTCTCATTGTGTACTCATAACTCTGTCTTTTTCCACTACAGCACAGCCTTGCAGAGGATTTGCTGTTCCAGCGTTCTGTGGGAGACGCGCCCAGCCGGGCTCCACATCCACTACTCACTACTGCCACCTCTGGTGGTTTCCAAAACTGTTTAATAAAAGATTCAAATCTGTGTTTGTATGTCCAGAGTCTAGCCTGACACCGTGGTCCCTCACGGGACTGCCCCCCTTGGGCGTGGTCAGCTGCCACAGTGTCCAAGGAGCCTCCCAAACACCATTAACCATAACAGCAACACCTAGTGGTCCAGCTCAAAGAAGGCTGCAGGCAGCGTCAAAGCAGGCGGGCCTGGTGGTCACAAGAGAAGCGAAGAGAGTGTCCGAATGGAGCGCAAGGGTCAAAGCCTGGGTATTCATCCGAGGATGGTTAGCCAAAGCCAGGGTCGGTTCCAGGTATCAGTCCAAGCGTAGTCAATGGCAAGCGAAGGTCAATTTCAGGTATCAGTCCAAGCGTGGTCAAGAGCAAGCAGAGGTCAGTTCCAAGTATCAGTCCAAGCGAGGTCAGAGACAGGCCAAGGTCAGTACCGGGTATCAGTCCGAGAAGGTACAACCTGGGTAGCGGAACGTGGAACAAGACTCAGGAATGAAGGAACAGACGCTGGAACACAGGAAGGACCACGGGAACACAGGAGCAAAACAGGAACGCAGGAACACTGGAACAAGCAGAGGAACAAGGACGGCAACCAGTTTCACACTGAGGTGACGACCCGTTTGCCAAGGCGAGGTTCTGGGGAAAGGGCCTCGCCTTTTTACTTTTATACTAAGGTCAGGTGACGTCATGGCTGCGTGCCGTGGAACAGTTTCCCGTCCTAGGCCCTTTAAGGGGCTGGGCGGTCTGCGCGCGTGTGCCTAGGGGCGGACCCGACACAGAGGAGGACGCTGAGCCACGCCGAGAGGAGCGCTGGGAGGTCGAAGGCCCCAAAAGGGCCTGGGGACGCCGTCACGAGGCACCGCAGGCGCAGGGAGCTGGCTGCGGCCGCGGGAGAGGTCAGACCGGGAACTGCTGGAGCGAGAGCGAGGTGAGCAGACCCGGGCGTGGGCCTTGCATGGCCAGGACGTGCAACAGTAATGTATTATTGTGATGGCTGCTATCAAATATATATTTTTTGAACCATCCCAATTTAGATTTTTCCTGGATTTAGAAAGAGACCAAAAATCAGCCTTGAATGTCATTAGAGAAGCTGCATTTCGATATTTGGTTAAGCTGGCAGTACTCAAATAGTAAGTTCCTTTGTGCCCATTTCTTTTTATCATGTCTGTCACCCTGGGCATTATTTCTCTTGGATCTCCCCTTATAGTGGTCTAATTGGGAGTGCATAGAATGGGTATATTTTCTCCTCTGTGAACATGTATTGTATATGTTCTCCTTTTTTTTTCATTTCAAATATCTGTGTATTTGAATTCCAATTAAACTTAAAAATAAACTGGAAAAAAATGGCTTGGAGGCAGGGGAGAGCACGAACAACATGGAAGGGACTAGGGCCAACAGCAAGTTTCAACTCCCTTTCATGCTGATCAGCAGGAAGAGGAGGAGGAGAGGAGGGCAGCAGTGGGTTGGGCAAGGGTTGGGGGAGCAGAGGGAAGACAGAGGCTGGTTTGCTTGGTCCTCCCCAACTAAAAAAGCATTTCGTTGCCCCTGATATACTAGTTAGGTGCATCTTCCCTTTGTTAAATTCATGCTGGCTCTTCCTCAGTAAACCGTTTATCTGTAGGCCCAGTGATGTTGTTCTTAAGAATAGTTTCCACCATTTTGCTTCGTTGCTGATCTGAAGTTTTCCTTTTAAAAAAATCGGCTACACTCCCTCCAGCCCTTAGGTACAGTATCTGATAGATTTCAATTTATATGTTACAGGGATCAGGGCAAGTGGCGCCCTGGCTGAAAACTGTTGATGGCACTTCCCCATCCCTGACACAGCCATGCAAAGGAGTTGCTTGTGTTTGGGGGAGGTGGGGGTGATAGACATGGGCAAGAACTGGGAAATAGAGAGACCTGGCAAAGCAATGCGACAAGGAAATAGAAAGGGTGGTCGATGCATGGAATGCAGAAGAGGTAATGAACCAAGAATGGCGATGGAATTCAAAAGGGATGTGGGGCAAATACAGAGGATCCCTGATGGCCAGAGAGTGGAAATGAACAAAAGGGGTAACTTTATTATTTATTTATTTATTTATTTATTTATGAACTTTTTTAATACCGACGTTCGTGAGAACATCGCGCCGGTTTACATAATAAACTCACAGAATGGAAAATACAAAAAACGGGGAGGGGAGCAGGCGAGAAGAGAGGAGAGAAGCGACGGCGGAGAAAGGAGAGCAGAGGGAAGAAACGAGATAGGAACAAGTACCTGGCAGGAGGTACAGGTAACGATAACTTATTATATAATCAATAGCAGAGCTCAGCAAGAGTACGATAACAACAATACAGACTGTCCTAGGGGTGAAAGAAAGGGGGAGGGAGCAGCAGGGGATAACGTAGTGAACAAAAAGGGCCGCATAATAAGTACAATAATAACAATTTAACAATGATAAGACAGAAAACCTTCTGTCTGGGGGTGACCTGCATGGAGTGGTAATTGCTACTACCCTTAAAAAATAATAATAATTAAAAAAAAAAAAAACATTTTAAAAAATGTGCTGGGCAGACTCAAAGGACATTTTGGTCTTTATCTGCAGTCAATGACTACGTTACTGTGCTCTCTCTCCCCTGCCAACCCTCCAGCTGGCATTATCCCCCCTTCTCCCTCCATCCATTCTCTCTCCTTCCCTTTCATCCATTCTCTCTACTCTCTCCCTCTCTGCAGGCACTCACTTCCCCTTTTCTCCTCCCTCCGGGCATTCTCTCTCCCCATCCCTCCCAGCATTCTTTCCCCTTCTCCCCTCCTTCCATCCATTGTCTTACTCCTCTCCCCGTTCCATTTATATTCCTCTCTCTCTTTCCTTCAAATTTCTGTGGACGGGCTCCCCTTTTATTTTTTACAGATTATCCAGTCCACACATAGCTCCATCTGACACCCCCCCCCCCCCCCCCACACTCATAATTGCAACCAATCTATCCCTCCCCATCCAATCCCTGAGACCTCCCTCACCTCAATTCCTGCTCGGTCTCTGCTCCCTCTACTTACCCCCCAAGTCCTGGTTTTCCCTCTGCCCCCCTACTCCAATCTCTGAATCCCCACCCTTCCCCCTCTTATGCCACAATCCAAACACTGTTCTCCCACCCAATATCCCAGTCCCCACTTTCCCCTTCCTCCCACCACTCACAAGAACTTGAAGCCTCTTCCTCTGCCTCTTACAAGTTAAAAACAAATCACCCAAAAACCTGCCACAACAGAAATCGGTTTATTTTCAACAGGATTTTCTCTTTCTTTTATTCAGCTCACTTGGAAAATCTGAATAACTCAGAGGTTAATTTTCAAATGGTTTGTCTGGCTAACCTTTGGAGATAATTAGACAAACCCCATAGTTTACATTTTTTTTTTTCTTCCCTAGCTAAATTTTGTCTGAGCAAATTATTGCCCAGACAAAATTTGCTGGCACAAAAAAAAAAAAAGGCAGCATTATGGCCATTCCCTGGGCACTTTGCATAGGCAGCACTTCCCAAAGTTACCTAAGACAATTTTGTCTGGGTAGCTTTAGACTAGATATTCAGCCAGTGAAAATATGGGCGAATATCCAGATAAAGTTACCCAAAGTTGTCTGGATAATTTTACTTGGACACGGCTGGCTGAATAGTGACCTCTGCAGAGATCTACCAGAAGGACTGCTCCAATCAGTTGGGGAAAGGACAGAACACTTAATCTGGGTCTCTAGCTCCCCCATGTGGTGTGTTCCTAGCTATATAAACTCTAGCTACCATTTTCTGGTGGGGAATCTTAAGTTGATCCTTTCAGGGATAGTATGTCCATGGCTGTTCCCTGATTTTGTTTATTTTCAGGAGGAAAGCCTCTGGGGGGGGGGGGGGGTGTGTCTCTGGATTGGGGCCTGGGTTCAGAAAGGAGACAGAGAACATTCACCCTTTGAAGGACTTATCGGACCCAGTACAGACTGGAAACCTGTTCTTGTTTTGTGTATCAGAGCTGGTAACTTTTCCACCCTCCTTATCCCAGTTTTGGTTTCCCTTTTTAAGATTTCGCTTGCCTAACATACTGTACCTGAATACTTTCCCAGAGGCTCAGTGCATGCCAAGTCAAGGTGTGGTGTGTCTCAGTCTAAGAACTGTAAGGACTCCTTACAGAAGAGGTGTGGGTTCTCATCTGTTCCTGGATGAAGGAATGAAGGTCCTGCTCTCCAGGTGATGTATTGTCCTCTCGCACGGAGGACAGGTCTCCCAGGGCTACTGCCCAGGAGGGAAGGGTTAGGCCGGCCGTCATAGTTGGTGATTCGATTATTAGAAATGTAGATAGCAGGGTGGCTGGTGGATGTGAGGATCGCCTGGTAACTTGCCTGCCTGGTGCGAAGGTGGCAGACCTCAGGCGTCACCTAGATAGGATTATAGACAGTGCTGGGGAGGAGCCGGCTGTCGTGGTACATGTGAGCACCAATGACATAGGAAAATGTGGGAGAGAGGATCTGGAAGCCAAATTTAGGATTTTAGGTAGGAAGCTGAAATCCAGAACCTCCAGGGTGGCATTCTCTGAAAAGCTTCCTGTTCCAAGTGCAGGTCCCCAGAGGCAGGCAGAGCTCCAGAGTTTCAATGCGTGGATGAGACAATGGTGCAGGGAAGAGGGATTCAGCTTTATAAAGAACTGGGGGAAACGTTTGGGGAAAGGGGAGACTTTTCCAAAAGGATGGGCTCCACCTTAACTAGATTGGAACCAAGCTGCTGGCACTAACTTTCAAAAAGGAGATAGAGCAGCTTTTAAACTAGAACAAGGGGGAAAGCTGACAGTCACTCAGCAATGCATGGTTTGGAGAAATGTATCCTTGAAGGATACTAATGAAACAGGAGAGTTAGGGCATCCCAACAGAGAGGTTCCATTAGAAGCAAACATAGTCCATGTGCTTATATGTAAAAAGTCACCGAAGCTAATGATTTCCGAATTATCCCAAACAACTGAAAAGCAGGTTGTTAATACAAACAAAAAACACACTTTGAAATGTCTGTATGCCAATGCCAGAAGTCTAAGGAGTAAGATGGGAGAGTTAGAGTGTATAGTAGCAAATGATGAGATTGACATAATTGGTATCACAGAGACTTGTGGAAGGAGGATAACCAATGGGACAGTGCTATAGCAGGGTACAAATTATATCGCAATGATAGGGAGGATCAACTTGGTGGGGGTGTGGCACTTTATGTCCGGGAGAGTATAGAGTCCATATAAGATCATATAAGAGACTAATTGCTCAGTAGAATCTATATGGGTAGAAATCCCATGTGTGTTGGGTAAGAGTATAGTGATAGGAGTATACTACCGTCCACCTGGACAAAATGGTCAGACAGATGATGGTCAGACAGATAATGAAATGCTAAGAGAAATCAGGAAAGCAAACCACTGCAATAATAATGGGAGATTTCAATTACCGCAATATTGACTGGGTAAATGTAACATCAGGACTTGCTAGAGACATAAAGTTCCTGGATGTAATAAATGACTGTTTCATGGAGCAATTGGTTCAGGAACCAACAAGAGAGGGAGCTATTTTAGATTTAATTCTTAGTGGAACGCAAGATTTGGTGAGAGAGGTAATGGTGGTGGGGCCACTTGGCAACAGTGATCATAACATGATCAAATTTAAACTAATAACAGGAAGAGGGACAATAAGTAAATCTGCAGCTCTACACTAAACTTTCAAAAGGGAAACTTTGATAAAATGAGGAAAATAGTTAGAAAAAAAACTGAAAGGTGCAGCTGCAAAGGTTAAAAGTGTTCAACAGGCTTGGACATTGTTTAAAATACAATCCTAGAGGCGCAGTCCATATGTATTCCACGCATTAAGAAAGGTGGAAAGAAGGCAAAACAATTATCGTCATGGTTAAAAGGTGAGGTGAAAGAGGCTATTTTAGCCAAAAATCCATCCTTCAAAAATTAGAAGAAGGATCCATCTGAAGAAAATAGGATAAAACATAAGCATTTTCAAGTTAAGTGTAAAACACTGATAAGACAGGCGAAGAGAGAATTTGAAATGAAGTTGGCCATAGAGGCAAAAACTCATAATAACCCGTCAATTTGGGCGCTCAAGCCAATGAAAGCACATGGAAGGGTGGGCATGACGCCGTGACGCTGCAAGCCGCTTTCGCCGCCGGCTGCGCCCTCTGGAGGACGGCAGAGAAGGCTGAAAGGGCTGAAAAACAACAAAAGGTAAGTTGGCACGTGTCGAGCCACTTCGGGAGGAGGGGATTTTAGGTTTTTAGGTTTTCATGGGTTAACGTTGGGATCCACTTCCTGGTGCCTGTCATTTGAAATGACAGGTACCAGCGCACCCAGGATACTGTATAGGCGCTGTATTAAGCGCCTATACAGTAAAATGGGTTGCGCGGGCCTAACGCTTCACAGACGCTTCTTGGACGCGGCTTGCATTTGCAAGCTATTTAAATACAGTATCGAGCGGTAGGTGAGCCGGACTGTGCGTGCGGCAACCGCGGGTGCGCCCGGCACTAACGCAGCTCTTCCTACCGCTCCTTACTGTATCGGCCTGTCAGTTAGATGTTATGTTGGTGTTTATCTGTAACAATGAATATGCATGTTTTTTCACGTTTTTCGAGTTCACACACTGTTTTATGTAATAGTTGTTGATGATGTAAACAGGAGTGAAGGCAACTAGCTATACCTCGGTATAAAAAAAGCGTAAATAAATATTATTATTTTCTTTTCACATTCTGTCAGAGCAGTTTCTAAATCATGGATCCGAAGGTCAATGTTATTTATCTTTTCATCTTGTTTCCGCACTGATTCAACTAAGCTGGCAACCTTTTCCACCATTATTGAGAGTTTAGCATCAATATTTTTAGTTATTTTTTCCAAAAAAATATCAAACATTTTTTAAGAGCATCCTCCAATGCAGAAAGTACATGAAATTCCGTGCTATCTTCCTCTCCAGATGACAACTCTTTGGCCACGCTGCTAGTATCTCTTTCCGGAGTCTATTTTTTTAGTCAATTTCTTTTTCTTTTCAGGACCCTCAGTCCATATCTTCGGGGTTGAATGTTTCTGAACATCTTTGGAGCTAATTATGGCAACGCTGTGCTGTATTTATTATGGACAAATGAAATAAAAAAAAGTCAGGCTGGAGCTTCACCAAAAAGCTGCTGCTCAGTTGAGCACATCACGTGGTTCCCCCTATCTTTTGGATTCTTGAAGGGACTTTATTGCTTATCGGAATGCTTTGTGGCTGGTTATGTTGCTCTAACATTTTCTTGGTCTGAGATGAAAAAATATCACAGAGTAACATATTTTCTTTTAGTTTTAAAATACCTGGAAGAAAAAATAGTCTTTTTAACCTTGTGAACTATAACAGTATAAATATTATTTTATCTTTTGGTTTCTTGTAAGATACTAGTTGTTCAGAATTTGTTGATGTCACAGATTCGCCTGCCATGCACTCTCCATGCCATGGTCTTGCCTGCTATGAATCCTCCTCACCTGCAGAGGCCTTCGGCGAGCTTCATCATCAGTCTTGCTAAGCTCCTTCTCCTCGCTGCCCTCATCACACCCAAGCTCCAGCACCATGTCATCCAGCCTTGCCAAAACCACCTTGCCTCTTCATGGAGTCACCCTTGGCTCTCTGACCCAGCCACTCTTATCTTGTACCTTGTCTTTGTCACCTTCGGACCTTCTGCTTTCTTAACTCTTGCCTTGAGGCCAATCCAGGGCTCTCAATACCTAAGGGCCTTTAGGCCTATTGCTAGTGGCCTTGTATGGGGATTTCTGGGGTCTTACCTCTCTCCCCACTCTGCTTTTTCCAGCAATCCCTCCAATTAATGTGAAATACAAATGCTGACTGTTTATCTGAGTAATATTGTATCAAGAGCAACTGTAATGATACTAATACAGGGACAGAACTTATCATTAGGGAAACAAAACTAAGAAAACAATATTTACAAAAGCATACTCGACATCCGGTGCTTATCAGATTACAGAGCTAATGCTAGTATCACATCTCCTTGTGTAGACTTGCATACCAGAGCTAAAAAGCCTGGCAAGGTCATCCAGCAGGCAGAAAGCAAAGTTAGTCCAAGTAGAGGTCAAGACAGGCAGCTGACAGCAGAGATAAGCGCAGGCCGAGGACAGGGGCAGGCAGGGTATGGCAAAACGAGCAAGCAGAAGTCAAAACGCAGGCAGAAGGCAACGTGGCCGAGAAGCAGTTTGCGGTCACGTAGAAAAGTCAATGCAAGCGAAAGGGGGCAAGGCAGAACAGCAAGAAGACATGGAGAAAGGACGAGGTACAAGACAGCAATGCAGGAAATCTGAAGTCCCAGGAAGGAATCAGGAACACAAAGACTGTAAAAGAAGCAGGATCAGGAAATCAGGAACACAAAGACTGTAAAAGAAGCAGGATCAGGAAATCAGGAACACAAAGACTGTAAAAGAAGCAGGATCAGGAACTAGGAACAGCGAGGCAATCAGCTACTCAGGAGAGTTCAATCTATTGCCAAGACATCTGAGGCCAGTCTGAGCCGGCCTTAAATAATGGAAAGCCTATATCAATCAGTGGGCGCCGCAGTGGTTTTCCTATCGTGAGCCCTTTAAATAGGATTGAGTCATGTGCCCGCGCCTAGGGACGCCCCATTCAGCTGAGCGGCATCCTTAGCATGGTGTTATCCAGCCTGTGGGCCTCTGCGGCGGCTTGCCGCGTCTTCTCTTGGGGGCTTGTTGCGGTGTCGGTGGCCCTCCTGTGGCCTGAGGCAAAAGGAAAGAGCAGCCGGTCACAGCTTGGGCCCACTACCGGTCAAATGCAACAGCAACATGCAGAAAAAAACTGAATTTGAAACATTAACAAGACAGGCTCTGTATGCAGGATGTACCTGCGGAACTGCAATGTGTATGGCCCCCAATAATAGCGTGGAGGAATTTATTACCTCCCTTTTTGATGTGCTTTAAACTTTTACCTCTTCTATTGTAACCGTCTCTTTTTAGTCAGTAAGGAGGTCCAGACAACTGATCCGTAAAGATAGACTTTTATTGCCAGCAAGATGCAGCTAAGACAAAGGCTCAGTACAACTGCATGCCACGCCCCCTTAGGAGCAAACTTTTATGCACTTTACAACTCTTATCTTTCACACATGCGTTCTGGTTTTTGCTGAACAAACATTTCACAAATTGCTGAACAAGCATTAGCTAGCGTGGTCCTCTAGTAGGTGTAGCTTAAGATCAGACTATTGTTTCGTCATTTAATTGACGTGTTAGACATTTTACATTGTCATTCGTATTAATACAATACAAAGTATTATTCCAAAATGGAGTTACGTTATGTTACGCTAAAAATTAGTATGTCACTGCGTCACTACGCATTACGTATCATTTGCGTTGCAAATATTAGTATGTTCAAGATGGCTGTGCGTTTCACTGCTGGCATGATTAGTCGGAAGATGTTCAGTTGCTCTTTCGTACTTCAGGGGGGGTCCCGAAATTGAACCTCTTCATTCCCCCCTTTGATACTTCAACTTTGAAGAGAAGGCAGAAGTATCACTTTATATCTGAAGAGGAACTGAAACGACAATGAGAGTTAATACCAGTGACATTGAATGTGAGCCCTAATATGTTGTTAGGTCGTTGGTTTCTTCACGGGTTTGAGACGGGTGGACCATATTGGTGTCACCCCCCTTTGTAGCCCGACTTACCCCAACAACACGTTGGCTCCATTATGGCAATGCTTAGTGGTTAGAGTTTTTCAGACTTATAAGTTAGTAGTTAAGTACTCTTTATCAGAATCAGTATCTGAATCATTGGTAGTGTCGTAGTCAGAAGAATCAGATGAAGGAAATGTGGAGACAGACACATACTTATTAATCATCATGACGTGAGCAGCTGCTCGCCGATCAGCAATATGTTCAATCATGGATCGGAGATGCCTAAAAATAAGAGGGAGACAAATAGGAAACAGAATGCATGTAAAAACAAGAAGTATCAGAGGAAAGAGGAGTTCTTTAAGGCCAGGAATGGAAGTGAGCCAGTTGGGCAAAGACCCTGTCCAGTCAAGGATTCCAGTCCACGTCTGCACTGGTACATGGGCCAGGCGAATCATTCGATCAGTGATCTCCTCAATGATTTTACTCTTGTCATCTACCTGTAAACAACAGTTAGAAAGATTAAATTTGCCACATACACCACCTTCCTGGGCTAGGAGGTAGTCTAAAGCCAATCGGTTTTGGTAGACAGCTGTTAGAATTTTAGTGTTTTGCTTGGCTAAGATGTTGAGAGCCAAGGCAGAATCATTTGTCAGGAGTTCCAGTACTGCTTGGAGTCTTATAATTCGATTGAGCATATAGATAGGTGTTCTATATCCATAAGAACCATCCTCAGCCCAGGTGGCCGGACCATAGTATTGTACAATTCGTTCAGGAGGCCACTCTTGATCTTTCCAATCTCCTATGGATACTTTAGGAGTGCTGCGACGTTTGTTGGGTCTCATGGGACTGTATACTGGAACTCCTAAGGTTTCTCCAGCAGTAATGGGAAGTAGGAAGAAGCTTGGCCGAATTGTAGCCAAGAAGCAAGTTCCATACCAGTTTGTTGGTAACTGTTCATAAGCTCTTCGTCCACATACATAATAATAACCATCTGGAGCATTGAAAACGGTAGTAGCAACACCTGCAGCTGTCCATGTCTTGTTCAAAGTCGAGTCAGTCCAGATGGGAGTTGGCATGGTAGAATTTTCAGTCTGCCACCATGTCTGGGTGGTAAGGTTGGCAGTAAGAACTCCTGTGCATGGAGAATTTCCAACAGGCACGGTATAGATGCGTGAATGTTGTCGAGAGATACATAGTCTGCCAATAACATCAGTCTGTAGTGCCCACTCATATGGATGAGATTTACGGTTATAGGTTACAGTGGTATTCAAGGTGTTAAGATCGGATTGGAAGGTTTCCTTGGCTTCCCATGGCCATTGCTCTCCTGTATCTGTTCCTCCACATACAAAACAGTTCTTGACTTCGAGAGAGAGAGCTATGTTTTCCGCCAAATTGACAAACAGGTTTTTTACTTGTTGAGAAATTGTATGTTTCTTTAATCCCTCAGTGGCATGAGATATTTCATCGAAGAAGGATTGATAACCCACCACAGTAGTCTGGTGAATAATTGGACGAGGTTTGTCTTTTCGCTGAGTGATGGTAATGTAGGTCATGGGGTCTTTTCCAGTTCCGTCGATACCAAATCCCCAAGTATCTTGCCAAGGGATTCCTTCGCTTCTTAGAGGCCATTGTATCGATACTGTATTACCATTTACTGCAGTTAATCGTCCTATCCCGTGGCAGCCATGGTAACCTCCACCGGTGTAATCACAAACTAGAGCCCATCCTGACAATGTCAGGTCCCCTCCGCATGGCAGCCATCTGGATGGATTAGCTACCCGGTTGTATGGGCAGAGGTATTTGTGATTGTAGACATAGGAATTTCTCCAGGCTTGAGACCCACAGTGAAGTGCATTTGGGTGTTTATCAATGGCTTCGCAGGCATCGAACGTTATTGTGACAATCGTTTCACTTCCCATAAGAACCTTAGTGGAGTTGATGTAGTACAAGATGCCTTTTCCTTCTGGGACAATACTTGATGTGTAGCTCTTTGGTAGACCTACAGTGAGGGTGATGTTGTAGTACTTAGGAGTGGTTGGGGTATGACATATGACTTTGCCAGTTTCTAAACATCGATGGAAGGACTGATAGCCTTGAGTAGTATTCAGGGCGCAAGCAGGTAGTGTGGCACAGGAAGTTGGTGGTTGAGATTGGTGGATGATTGTTGAGACAACTTGAAATCCAGTTTGAGTGGTAGTACGAATTAGCTTGATACATTCAGTGCAATTCTTGCTCAAGGACAGGAAAACAGAGGTAGTCGGGTTACAGAAGAATATTAAGTGAATGCAGAAGATGGATGCAACGTAGATCTTGGAAGTCGGAATCTGTGACATTGCTTTATGACGTAGATGGTTGCATTCATAAGTAATGGATTCTGAAAGGAAGGAAAGAAATGGACACATTAATATTCAGTTGTAGTTACTGATACTTTTTTACTCAGGACTAGCACTGGGCCTGCCTTGGGTGAATCTTAATTTGTGGTCTCCAATCCTGGAAACCTGCCAGTTGGCTGAAGCTGGTTTGAGACGTGTCCAATGAATCCATGAAGAACATCCAAAAACTTTGACAGCTGTTGGAGTAGTTAGCAATACAGTGTACGGCCCTTTCCATCGGGGCTGGAGGGAATCAGACTCATCCCAGTCTTTTATCCACACCGAATTTCCTATCTGGTATGGATGAATCGGGTTTAGCAGGACCAATGGTTCAGTGTCACAGGTGTATTTTTGAATCGCAATAACTGTGTTATATAGTCCTTTGAGTTGGTTACTGAGAGACATTTCCCCTTGTATTTGCAGCGATTCAGGAAAAGATGGAAGAGGTGGAGGCCTTGCGTACATCATTTCATACGGAGTTAACCCCGACTTCCGTGGGGTACATCGGACGTGTAGTAGAGCTAATGGCAGGATGTCTGGCCATTTAGTCTGTTTCCTGACACAATTTAGCGAGCTGATTTTTTAGTGTCCTGTTAGCTCGTTCAACTGCTCCACTACTTTGAGGTCTCCAGGCGCAGTGCAGGTGCCATTGGATGCCCAGAATTTGACTTAGACGTCGCGTGACTTCACTGGTGAAGGCTGGTCCATTATCTGAATTTATCTGTCGAGGTAATCCGTATCGTGGTAAAATTTTGTGGAGAAGCAATGTTACTACTTCCTTGGCAGTCTCAGTTCGAGTGGGTATGGCTTCGATCCATCCGGTATAAGTACAGACAGCTACCAGCATTGCTTTGTATCTTTTTGAAGCAGTCATGTGGGTGAAGTCGATTTGGCAAACTTGAAACGGAGTTGTTCCTCGCAATATATGTCCAGGGGCTGGACCAGGTCCATTTCTGGGATTGTTCCTTGCACAGGTAACACATTGATTAACAGCATATTTAGTTAGTTGAAAGAGTCTATTAATGTAGTAAGTTTTTGCCAACAGTGTTGCTAATGCATCTCGGCCGAGATGGGTTTTATTATGGGCTTCCCTGACAACAGTCCATGCCAGGGCGTCGGGTATCCATACCCTATCTTCTTGTACAATCCACCACCCATCCTGCTGATGAAATTGTTCGGTTTGTGCCCAATCATTTTCTTCCGCTGAATAAATGGGGGTTTCATTCGTGAACTGTAGAAGTGGGCAAGTGGGAGTTGATGTATGTGGTGATTGCACACGTGCTGCTTCTTTCGCAGTCTTATCTGCCCATTGGTTTCCTTTGGCGATGGGATCAGTTCTCCCTGTATGGGCTTTACAATGCATGACAGCTACCTTCTTTGGTGCCCATACAGAGTCTAGCAATTGATGTATCTCCGATGCATTAGCTATTTGTTTCCCTTCCGCAGTTAGGAATCCTCGTTCCTTGTATAAAGCTCCATGCACTTGGATTGTAAGGAAAGCGTATTTTGAATCAGTATAAATATTTACAGTTTCTCCTTCTGCCAACTGCAGAGCCCTTGTGAGCGCAATTAGTTCAGCTTTTTGCGCTGATGTCCCTGGGGGCAGGGGTTCAGCTTCAACAATGTCGTCTTCGGAGACTACAGCATACCCAGCGACCCTGACACCATTTATAACCTGGCTGCTTCCATCAGTGAATAAAGTCCATGCTCCTTGCCAGGGTTGGTCGCGTAAGTCAGGTCGGCTGGAATGTACTGTTGCCATAATTTCCCCACATTCATGAGAAACTGGAGTGGGGGTTGGGAGTAGAGTTGCAGGATTCAAGTTTTTACTGTCCTGTATTTGAATCTCTGGAGTTTCACATAATAACGCTTGGTACTTTACAAGACGTGAATTTGTCATCCATTTTGGCCCATGGGTCTCTAGCAGTCCTTGGATAGTATGAGGAGTTGTTACTTGTAAAATCTGTCCAAATGTTAGCTTAACTGCTTCGGGTATCAGTAGACATGCAGCAGCAATGCTTCGGAGGCATCCCGGCCATCCTTTTGACACATTGTCCATTCCTTTTGACAGATATGCAACAGGTCGTTCCCATGAGCCTAAGGTTTGAGTCAATACCCCTATGGCCATGCCTTTTTTCTCGTCGACGAATAGATGGAATGGTTTCATCACATCTGGCAACCCCAAGGCAGGTGGTTCAATTAAGGCTTCTTTTAGTTGTCGTAAGCTTGCCAGTTCGTTTCCTTCCCATTGGAAGGGTTGAGATTCTGCCTCTTTACCCCGCAGCTTGTCGTACAGGGGTTGAGCAATAACTGCATAGTTAGCAATCCACAGCCTACAGTATCCTGCAGCTCCCAGGAACGCCCGGAGCTCTTTCTTACAAGTGGGTACAGGTTGATCTCTTATAGAACTGGTGCGAGAAATCCCAGACATCGGGTTCCTCCACGTATTTGGAAGCCTAAATACTCTACTTCCAATTCACAGATTTGCGCTTTCTTTTTACTTGCACGATACCCTTTTGAGTACAACGTCTTTAGCAGCTGAAGAGTGGATACCGCACATTTGAGGTACGTCTCTCGAAACAACAGAAGGTCATCCACGTATTGTATGACTGGCCCATACTTTACTTGATACATCTTTAAATCGTTTGCCAGTTGCTCACCGAACAGCGTAGGTGAGTGCCTATACCCTTGAGGCAACCTAGTCCATGTGTACTGCTGCTTTACTCCAGTATCTGCATTTTCCCATGTGAAAGCAAAAATCTTTTGACATTCCTCCGCCACCGGGACGGAGAAGAAGGCATCTTTGAGATCAATGACACTGTACCACTTTGATGCAGGAGAGACTTGAGCCAGGATTGAGTACGGATTTGGCACGAGGGCTACTAGATCTGCTACTTGACTATTCACTTTTCTTAAGTCTTGTACTGGTCGATAGTCATTTGATCCAGGCTTCTTTACTGGCAACAGAGGGGTGTTCCAAGCAGATCGGATTCGCCGGAGAATGCCCAAATCATACAATCTTTGCAGGTGTATCTGAATTCCTTGTCTGGCCATATAAGGAATGGGGTATTGAGATTGATTTATCACCTGTGCATTCTGTTTCATCTCGATCCAAATAGGGGTAGCGTTGATGGCTATTCCTCCTGGATTTTGTTCAGCCCATACTTTAGGTATACTGTCCATTAGCTGTCTGCGCTTTTCGTTGAGGACGGTGTTTTCTCCATATCGGTGCGTAGTGGTATGTTTGACTATGGGGAGATGTAATCTCCATTCTTCTTGGAGTGGACAGATGAGAGAGACTGGGTTATCAGCGAAGGATGCTCTTATTTCTCCTGTCGATTCGAATTGTAAGTTGGCTCTTAACTTACAAAGAAGGTCTCTCCCTATGAGGGGAACTGGGCATCCCGGGACGTAGAGAAACTGATGAGATACTAATTGTCCTCCCACCCGGACTTGTCGTTTCTGAAGAAAGGGAGCGATAAGTGGCTTTCCAGAGGCCCCTACAATAGAAATGTTTTTCGAAGTGGGTGTGGTAATAGCGGTAGTCATGACTGATCTTTGTGCCCCGGTATCTAACAATCCCTTAAATGTCTCAGTTCCTACTTTAATTTCTACTAAGGGATCGAATGGAAGAATTCCCTTCTCTAGTCATGCTTCACTGCTGTCTTCGCTAGAGGTTTCTCCGACAGTCATCTGCCATTCAGCTTCCTTTGGTTTGGACGGAGTATATCCTTCCTGCTTCATTTGCAGGGACTCTGGGCATTCAGACTTCCAGTGTCCTTCTTGTCTACAGAATGCACATTGATTGGCTCCCAACGGCACCCTTCCCCCCCTAAACGATCCTCCTCTGCTAGCTCGTCCTCTGGGCGGTCCCCTCGAGGGTGACCTGCCCCTTCCTCTCGGCCCAGGATATCCCTGATAGTGCCTAGCCGAGTTTCCGAAATTCGTTTCTTCCAGCGCTGCAGCTAACAAACTAACACTTTCTCTTAACTTTCTACTTTCTTTCTTTTCTTTCTTGTCTCCGTCCGGCTCTCGGTTTACATAAACTCTGTCAGCCATGGCTTTTAAGTGGCTAATAGTCATTCCCTCAAATCCTTCTGATTTCTGTAGCTTCCGGCGGATATCGGGACAGGATTGTCCGACAAAGCTCATTACTATGACGGACTGACTTTTGGGGTCCTCTGGGTCGAACGGACTGTATTGCCGATATGCATCCATCAATCTCTCCAAAAAGATTCCAGGAGTTTCGTCTTTTCCTTGCACCACGTCGCGGATCTTTCCCATATTCATGACTTTCTGCTTTCCTTTCTTTAAAGCTCCGAGAAAGGCGACTTGGTATGCAGCAATGCTGGCTCGCCCTGCAGCCGTCTGGAAATCCCAGTTGGGATCGGCGACAGGGGCATGCTCTCTCACTACTTCATCTGGATTACCGTCTGACCCGGCTCCCAGCCGAGCTGCTTCTTCCATGTTTAATTGTATTTGTCGGCGTTCTTCGGTGGTAAAAAGGATGGAGGCGAGGTGCCGAATGTCAGCCCAGTTGGGGTTATGGGCTGCAAAAATTCCTCGTAAAAAATCTAGCATCTGATCTGGATTATCAGCGTAAGAGGGGCCGAGCTGTTTCCAGTTAAAAAGATCGCTGGAAGTGAAAGGTATGTAAGTAAACAACTTTATAGTTTGCGTAGTATTATACTCGTTTTCTTCAGTAGGGACCACGGGAACTACGGTGGTTGTTTCTCTAATTGGTAGTTGTAAACTTGCGGCTTGGGTTTTACTGCGAGTGCCGCCGGATACGGACGACTCGCCGCCGTCCTCAACTTTTGCCGCCGCCGCTTCCGCTTCAAGCCGTACTTCGGGAATCGGCATTATTTCATGATCAACTTGGGCAGCGGCGGGAGCTGGGGGATCTGGTGGCGCATTATACGATTGAGGGCAGCTAGGGGCATAGGGTGGCGGCAGAAGATCTTCTGCGTCAGGCAGTACTGCAGGCGGCAGGGGTTTAACTTTTTTTTCTTGAGTCCGTGTGTTCCCTTGCACTACAAACATGGCCGCCGCAGATGACGCATGGTCCTTTATTCCTAAGATGGCCGCCCTTCCCTTTCTTTTCCGGTTTGAGGACTTCCGGTCACCCATTTTGTTTACTTGCGCCACCATTACGAGGGCGGCTCCCTCCACTAACTTCTTTGCCCACTTCGGAGGATTCTCGATAACTGCAATCCAAGCAGTTATGTATGGCTTATCCTCAGGGCAACCCGGATTTTCTTCTTTCTCAACTATTTTCAAGACCCTTGTGGCCGTTTGGAAATTGAAAGTTCCTTCCGGAGGCCAATTTACACACAAACCGGGCCACCTATGGGTGCATCGCTGAACCATTCCGGGCTTAGTACATTTACGTTTATCGAACACTTCACTATAGTGTTCTGTCATAACTTTTAGTGGAGTTGAATAGCCCCCTCCCATTAGGATAGAATTCACAGACAAAGGAGGGAAGGGAAGACGGATAGGTAAGGGGTCCGTACCCGTCAGACACAAAAGGGTCACAATCGCCCCGACTAGGACGCGGTCAGCCCGGCCTAGAACTGCGAGGCCATTCACTCTCTTTCACACAACAAGAAACCTATTCCCACTATCGTACGCGTTACTTCTTTTTCCTCTTTTTATGCGCGTGGTTTTCGGAATGCAATTCCTACCAAACCACCGCTTGGGGTGTGATCAAAGCCCCCTCGGTCCCCTCACGGATGGACCGGTTATTTGCTACTCTTTTAGCTATTCTTCTTTTTTTTCCATCATTCCCATAATACTCGCCTGCAGGATTCTTCCGATCGTCACGAAAGCCTTCTTTCCAGATCACCAGCCCAGAGGTCTCAGAAGAATTTCTGTGGAACGGTCCCCTCAGAAACCCGATCGCTGAACTCAGCGGTGGCCACTCACCAGGTGCGTCTGGGGGATCGCTCCGCCACCAAACTACCGGACCAACTGGGGGGCTAAAATAGCGTCCCCGGCACCTCCTGGCTGAGGCTCGCCAAATGTAACCGTCTCTTTTTAGTCAGTAAGGAGGTCCAGACAACTGATCCGTAAAGATAGACTTTTATTGCCAGCAAGATGCAGCTAAGACAAAGGCTCAGTACAACTGCATGCCACGCCCCCTTAGGAGCAAACTTTTATGCACTTTACAACTCTTATCTTTCACACATGCGTTCTGGTTTTTGCTGAACAAACATTTCACAAATTGCTGAACAAGCATTAGCTAGCGTGGTCCTCTAGTAGGTGTAGCTTAAGATCAGACTATTGTTTCGTCATTTAATTGACGTGTTAGACATTTTACATTGTCATTCGTATTAATACAATACAAAGTATTATTCCAAAATGGAGTTACGTTATGTTACGCTAAAAATTAGTATGTCACTGCGTCACTACGCATTACGTATCATTTGCGTTGCAAATATTAGTATGTTCAAGATGGCTGTGCGTTTCACTGCTGGCATGATTAGTCGGAAGATGTTCAGTTGCTCTTTCGTACTTCAGGGGGGGTCCCGAAATTGAACCTCTTCACTATTATACTTATGGCAGGGGTTTGTAACCTTTGCTTAAATCCTGGACCAGATAGGTCACATTTTTCTGATACATCTCTTCCTATCCCACTGGCCCTTCAAAATGCTATGGGATAGATTTTAAAAGGCACTATGGCACTGCACAACTGGCACTATGTGGATAAGACAACAGTGATTTTACGGGTAAAACTTTTCGACTTATACATGGGTATATATAGTAGTTCAAGAGCCAGATCGGGAATCCAGGAAATACTCTATACGAAATATAAGCAGATGTGTAGGGGGCCTAACTAATTTGCATGGATGAAATGGGGGTGGCAGCTCTGCTCACCCCTGGTCCAGAATGTGCTTAACTTCTTAGCTATTTAGGGAAGATGAGGTTTATTTTGGAGATATTTTGGCTCGATTTTGCCCGGTTCCAGGGTTAACTTGGCATGCTTTTGGGAGCTGCTGACACATGTGCAGCAGGGAAAGTACATAAATGCATCAGATACCCCACTTTTTTTGAAAGAAAAAAAAAATCCCCTGGGCTCGTATTTTCCTCCAATCCGCCCCTGGCAGGCAAGGTGCGTTACAATCTTAATGGTAAATATAAGGTATTCCTCTGAAAGCGCATTTTTTTTCCAGCTTTCCTGCCACCATTATTGCCCCTGAGGGACTGCATTCTCTTATCAGTACTTTCAGTAAGTGGGAGTTTCTGAAACCCACATTGTGGCGTCCCGTGCGCCAATAGGAGGAGCTGGGACTCCCGCCGCGCCGCTTCCGGGTGCCGGGGAGGGGGTCGGAGAGCAGGGAAGCCGTTACCAGGGAAACCGCCGGCTAACGGCCGGGGCCTGGTTCCAGAGCCCGATTTGATGAATTTTCACCGCAGCGCTGAATGCGCTTCGAAGTCACAGTCTTTTTTTTCCCCCCCTTGCAACGAATAAGGAAATTGGGAACTATTTCGGGCTCGATATGAGCCCTCATCCCTTGTCTATTTTGGTCTTCGCACTGAAATCACAGCAACCCCCCCCCCCCCCCCCAATAGCTCGTAACCGCCATCCTGCTCGAGCCCGCATTCTCCCGTGCCGCTGACCGTTTTCTGCCTCCGCGCGCATTGTTCGGTAGGGACGCGTAGGCAGAGGGCAGCAGCGGGGGTCGAAGATGGAGGAATTTCAGACGGTGGAGGAGGTGAGTCCCACCGTGGGCCGTCTTGGCGGGGGCTCGAGCTGTCATAGCAGCAGCGCTCAGGCAGGCTCAGTAAAAAGGCCGTGTTTTAGACCCGGGGGGGTACAGTAATAACGGTAACCATCTTGCTGGCAGTGGCTCGGTTTCGGCCCGCACTGCACTGCTGCGCGCTTTGGAGCCGGTCACTGGCAGGGGTTTTTTGGGAGCCGCAATCAGGCGCCAGTGCTGGAGAGATTCCCCCCCTAGCTTTCCTCCCCACCCCACTGTGACAAGGAATAAAGCTATAGCTGAGCATCCCCCAGAGAAGTAACGAATTGGGACTTTACATACTGGTTTGCAATAAAGGAGCTATTGGGAACAAGCTGTGTGAGTGTCGTTTGTAATCCGCACAAATCTGCTGGATTGAGGAGGAGCGCGCGCGCGCGAGGTGATCTACTCTGATTTCAGCAAAGCCTTCCATAGGGTCCCGCATAGGAGTCTGGTGAACAGAGGGAGTGCCAAGGTGTTGACCTGGGTTACAAACTGGTTGACAGCGGGTGATGGAAGGAAGGCAAAACGATTACCGGCATGGTTAAAAGGTGAGGTGAAAGAGGCTATATTTTAGCCAAAAAAAAAACATCCTTCAAAAATTGGAAGAAGGATCCTTCTGAAGAAGATAGGATAAAACATAAGCACTGTCAAGTTAAGTGTAAAACATTGATAAGACAGGCGAAGAGAGAATTTGAAATGAAGCTGGCCATAGAGGCAAAAACTCATAATAAAAACTTTTTATAATATATCCAAAGCAAGAAACCTGTGAGGGAGTCGGTTGGACCATTAGATGACCGAGGGGTTAAAGGGGCTCTTAGGGAAGACAAGGCCATTGCAGAAAGACTAAATGAATTCTTTGCTTCCGTGTTTACTAATGAGGATGTTGGGGAGATAACAGTTCCGGAGATGGTTTTCAGGGGTGATGAGTCAGACGAACTGAACGAAATCACTGTGAACCTGGAAGATGTAGTAGGCCAGATTGACAAACTAAAGAAGAGCAAATCACCTGGACCGGATGGTATGCATCCTAGGGTACTGAAAGAACTCAATAATGAAATTTCTGATCTATTAGTTAAAATTTGTAACCTATCATTAAAATCATCCATTGTACCTGAAGACTGGAGAGTGGCCATTGTAACCCCAAAATATAAAAAGGCTCCAGGGGCGATCCGGGTAACTATAGACCAGCGAGCCTAACTTCAGTGCCGGGAAAAATAGTGGAAACTGTTCTGAAGATCAAAATCGTAGAGCATATAGAAAGACATAACCTAACAAATCTACTTCATTTTTTTGAAGGGGTTAATAAACATGTGGATAAAGGTGAACCGGTAGATGTAGTGTATTTGGATTTTCAGAAGACGTTTGACAAAGTCCCTCATGAGAGGCTTCTACGAAAACTAAAAGGTCATGGTATAGGAGGCGATGTCCTTTCGTGGATTACAAACTGGTTAAAAGACAGGAAACAGAGTAGGATTAAATGGTCAATTTTCTCAGTGGAAAAGGGTAAACAGTGGAGTGCCTCAGGGATCTGTATTTGGACCGGTGCTTTTCAATATATATATAAATGATCTGGAAAGGAATACGACGAGTGAGGTTATCAAATTTGTGGATGATACAAAATTATTCAGAGTAGTTAAATCACAAGCAGACCGTTATACCTTAGAGGAGGACCTTGCAAGACTGGAAGATTGGGCATCAAAATGGCAGATGAAATTTAATGTGGTCAAATGCAAGGTATTGCATATAGGGAGCATGACCCTAGATCCTAGATTTTCCTGCCTTAACGGGGCAGCATGCTGTGTCATGTCCCGATCCTGCACAGCAGAGGCACAAATTTAAGCATCTTTTTTGTTTCTCCTTCAGCAAGAGCTTGCAGTGGTCCAGTTGAATAGGCATAGGATGGCTGCCACCCCCTGCATCTCGAGGGGCTAGGTAAAGCTGGCAGGCTGGTAACTTTCATTCTGGCGCAACAAGCTAGATCCTCTCCTTATCCCATTCCCGAAACCAGAGATCCAAGCGAGTGGCCAAGCTAATTAAACCCTCCAGAGTAAACGAGAGGTTGCGTCCAGCAAGTTCATCTTTAATGGACTTGGAAAGCCCCTGACAGAAAATAGTGATTAGACTGCCCTCCCTCCATTGTAGTTCAGAAGGCATGGTTTGGAATCGAACTACATATTCCTTCAGTTGAGGAAGAGCCCTGGCGAATCTGGCGGAGGTCGGAGGCTGCAGCAGCAGTGCATTTCAGCTCATCAAAAATCAGATGGAACTCATGAACAAACTGGTCCAAGTTGGGAAACATCCCTTTCCCAGAGGGGAGAGGCCCAAGCTAGTGCTGACCCTCCTGGCTGAGATAGGATATAAGTCATTTTGGCCTTGTCAGTGGGAAAAAGGCCCGCCTGGAGATTAAAGTGAATGAGGCATACATTTAGAAAGCTCCGGCACTCTTGAGAGCTTCCCATGGAGCTGAGGTGGAGGTGGCAACTGCAGTATTGCACAAGGAGCTAGAAGTGTGGCGGATGTGGTGGAACCAGTGGAGGAGCAGGAGCTGGCAGAGAAACCAATAGCACATCTAACCGAGCCACCAATCAGTCCAATATTAATTAATTAATGTATTATTTATTTATTTATTTATTGATGACATGGTCTAAGATGTTTTGCTACTGCTGGATCCTTTGGGGCATGCCGGGAATGGCTTATAGGGTGGCCATCTCTACCAGGTTCATGGCCTCAGCAACGGGTAACGCGCACAGGAATGGTGGACATTTGATACTGTGATATAGTTGCTGCAGCCTAATCAGCAAGTCCACTAGGTCCACACCGGAAGCTGGCAGAGAAGCCCTGTAGTGGGACCAGCTGGAACTTCACAACCTTTGCCGCAGGTTGAGTCCTTTTTTACTCTCTTCATTCTGCATTTCACTTTTAATGAGTATTTATGAAAAAACAAACAAAAATATTGACAAATTTATTACATCAGTTTTATATTTAGGAGGTAATTTTCAAAGGAGTTATGTGCATAAAAGTAGCATATCAGCAATTTTCAAAAGCTCTTATGCACATAAAACCTTTTGACAATTTAGTGAATTTTCAAAGCAGTTACATGTGTAAAAGTAGCAATTTTCAGAAGCCCATTTACACATGTAAATCCATTTACATGTGTAATCATTTTGAAAATTTGTTATATTTTGGTATGGAGGTGAACCCTGGGCCGAGGTGAGAGGTGTCACCACCCACAGGGAGGAGCCATGTGGGCCTCACCGTCGGTAGGCGTGGTCTCTGCAGCGAGGACACAGCTGTAGTATATAGAAACATAGAAATGACGGCAGAAGAAGACCAAATGGCCCATCAAGTCTGCCCAGCAAGCTACGCACTTTATCCATTTTTATTTCCCTTTTTCTCTCTCCCACCTGTTACTGTTGGCTTCCAGTACCCTCCAGTCCTAATTCCCCTCCACCCAATTTAGAGAGCAGCTTTGAATCTGCATCCAAGTGACATCCAGCTTAATTGGGGGTAGCAACCGCTGTAACAAGCAGGCCACCCCCTTGCTCCATACTCTTACCCACCCCTGTTTTTATTTTTTTGTTTTATTTTTTATTTTTTTTGGAAATAGCAGCCCTCCATCCTTCCGCTCCATGAAGATGGAACACTAACTACTGGCCACTGGCATCCCGCTCCGTGAATGCCTCTGTGGCTACTGCCGCTCCGTGCAGTGTTTGAATGCCGCTGTGGCTACTGCCGCTCCGTGCAGTGTTTGAATTCCTCCACTTTATTCACGCCTTCTAGACTTGATGGATCCACAGTGTTTATCCCACGCCCCTTTGAAGTCGTTCACAGTTTTAGACTTCACCACTTCCTCCGGAAGGGCATTCCAGTATGTAGTTCTATGTATCCTCTTGTTCTTGTTCTATGTAATGCCCTGTGCAACATTGATTTATGTAATGCCTTGTGCAATTCTGTTGTTACATGTACACCGATTTGATATGTTTTCTTTCAACATGAAGGTCGGTATAAAAAAGTTCAAAATAAATGAATAATAAATAAATAGAAATAGACTTTATTATAGGGAAAGAAAGAGCATAATCCATGGAGCGGGGAATGCGGAAAAGGTGCAGTTCAATAGCAAACCGTGGAGCGGATATCACAGTCAGAATAGTTCTTGAGCTGAGGGTAGACTCAGAAGGATATCTCAGATGAGACGACTCGGTAGTGACCCGCAGTGCGGAGTACGCCAGACAGTCTTCCCAACAGAAAGGTAAATACCTCTGTAAGCAGATCCGGTAGTGGCCTGCAGCGAGGGGTATGCCGAAGATGACAGAGTGACGTAGATGGTGTAGATGTAGTCCGAGATCCTGGAGCTCAGAAGAACGTAGTAGATGTTGAAACTATTCTCCTGCAGCACAGGGAAGATGTAGAGAATCCTGCTGGTGAGAATGCGGTAGTGGCCCGAGGATGGGGTACGCTGCAGGGAATCCCAGCAAGGGTTGGTAATGAAGAAGTAGGTGGTACTCATGAGACTTGGTTCCAAAGAGCAAGGCAGGAAGGCCCTCCAAGGAGTGGATAGCCCAGGAACATGAAGAGCCCCCGAGGAGCAGGTACTCAGTGTTCCCCACCAAGACAGGAACAGGAACCGGAGGTCCAAGGAGAAACTAACTCGTCTTAGTGAAGGGCCAGGCAGCTTAAATACATCAAGGCGGTGACATCATGCGGAGGGGACACCCCCGAGCTTCCCACCATGATGTGTATTAAGGAAGGCTCGTGCGCACGCTTGCTTAGGTAACTCCAGGAACAAGATGGCAATCTGCATCGCCCACACCGTCCCGGGGATGCCAGGGAGGTCGGCGTTTGCTGGCTGAGGTTGCCACTCTTCGAGGGATCAATGAATTAGCAGAAAAAGAGGTGAGCATGAGAGGTCGCAGCTGTCTGCGACCAATGGGCGCAACAGTACCCCCCTTCTTAGGGCCCCTTCCCGGGGGTTTCCGTTTCCTAGGATGGGAAACATGGAATTGCCAGATCAACTCCTTGTCGAGGATGTTGCATGTAGGCTCCCATCTATTTTCCTCTGGTCCAAATCCTTCCCAGGATATGAGGTACTCCCAGCGCCTTCCATGTTTTCGTACATCCAAAACGTCCTCGACCTGAAAGATGATGTCTTCTTCTGCAGCAAGAGATTGAGGATCAGGTGTCTTCTTTGAGAATTCTGAAAGGACAAGCAGTTTTAGAAGGGAGATATGGAAGACGTTGTGGATGCGCAGTGAAGAAGGATAGATGTAAGCTGTAGGTGACAGGACCCAGGCGGTCGGCCCAATCGCTTTTCCTTCAGTTGACGTAGGCACGGAGGAACTGTTTTAGCATGTGATTCGTTCTTTCAGTTTGCCTATTTGCCTGAGGATGGTAAACGCTAGTGAAATCCAGTGAGATGTCAAACTTTTTGCACAAGGCTTTCCAAAACTTTGCGGTGAACTGAACCCCTCTGTCGGAGAGGATATGTTTTGGCAAGCAATGGAGGCAAAAGACATGACATATAAAAAGCTTCGCTAGTTCTGGAGCTGAAGGTAGTCCGGGCAGCGCCATGAAATGGGCCATTTTATAAAAACGGTCAACTGTGACCCAGATGGTATTATTACCGTTGGACTTGGATAGGTCGATGATGAAGTCCGTCGCGATGTGAGTCCATGGGTCACTTGGAGCGGGTAGTGGCTGAAGCAGGCCCCAAGGGCGCCCTGGTGGTGGTTTCTGTCTCGCACAAGTAGGATGTGACTCCACATAGGCCCGAACATCTTTTTTCATGGAGGGCCACCAGTAATACCTTTGCAGGGTAGCAAAGGTACAGGACTGTCCAGGATGACCTGCGAGCAGAGAGTCGTCAGCCCACTGGAGTATCTTCCGGAGCGTCTGTGGAACCACTGTCTTCCCGGCTGGAACCGTGTGGGTAGCTGCGAGGAGTATCTTAGCAGGGTCGATGATGTGGCATGGAGTGTCAGGGACATCTTCCAGGGAAAATGAACGTAATAAAGCATCCGCATGAATGTTCTTGTCCGCTGGGTGGTACTTCAGGAGAAAATCGAATTGATTACAAAATAATGACCAACGGGGCCTGCCTGTGGTTCAGGCACTGTGCTTGACGCAAGTATTCGAGGTTTCTATGATCGGTGTAAACCGTGAATTGGTGTTGAGCACCTTCGAGCCAGGAGCGCCATCCCTCGAATGCTAACTTGATTGCTAATAACTCCTTGTCTCTATCCCGTAATTTCGTTCGGCTGGAGAAAAACGCCATGAGAAGAAGGAACAGGGATATAAGGGGTGACTATTAGCATGTTGGCTAAGGACTGTTCCAACCTCGTCGTCCAAGGCATCATCCTCGATAACAAAAGGTCATCGGGGATCTGGGTGTCGTAGCAGAGGCTCTTGGAGGAATGCTTTCTTAAGTTGTTGGAAGGCACTCACGGCTTCTGGAGACCACTGAGAAGGGTTAGCTCTTTTTCGCATCTTAGCTGCCAGAGGGCCAGTCAAGGTGGAATAGTGATGAATGAATGATCTGTAGTAGTTGGTGAATCTGAGGAATCTCCTCAGAGCCTTAAGACCAGTAGGTTGGGAGCAATCACGAATGCTCTGGGTGTTCTGCGGGTCCATCTGAAAACTCTGACTGGACACTATGTAGCCTAAAAAGGGAACGTACTCTTGATGAAAGGAGCATTTCTCAAATTTGGCATATAAGTGATGGTCTCTCAACCGCTGGAGGACGTTAATGACGTCTAATTGATGGCCCTGAAGATTCTGGGAAAAGACCAGTATGTCATCAAGATTACTACACAGGTGTAAAGTAGGTCCCTGAAGATCTCATTCATCATGTTTTGAAACACGGTCGGGGCGTTGCAAAGACCAAAGGGCATAACTAAATACTCAAAGTGGCCATTATTATGATTGTGGACCCTTGAGCCGGAGCGAGTGGTGATGACCACCGAGGGATTGCTCCCGATGGAGCTCGTCTCCAGAGGTGGAACTGGTGAAGAAAAGTACCCACACGGAATGGTTCCAAGAGATCAGGCAGGACGGCCCTCCGAGAAGCGGATAGCCTATGAACGCGGAGGAGCCCCAGAGGAGCTGGTACTCAGAGCATTCACCCAGCGAGATAGGAACCGACACTCCACAAAGAAGTGGAATGGAGTCCAGGTAGAAGATCTGGGGCAGGCAGTGAAGAAGCAGAACGGAGTTCAGGCAGAAGATCCGGGGCAGGTGGCAAAGAAGCAGCACGGAGTCACAGGCCAAGGGCCTGGACGGGCAGCAAACAATCAGAGATGAGATGGCAAGCCGGGGTCAAAACCCAGGAGATTAAGCCTAGGACTGAAAACAGGAACGAAGGCAAGGACTGTATATAGGAATTCAGAGGCGAGGCAGGAACTCGGAGCCAAGGCAGGAACTTGGAGGCAAGGCAAGGCAGGAACAACACCCAGCCAGCAACAGAGAGGACCTGTTGCAAAGGCAATCCCAAAATCAGCTGTGGGGTTTAAATACCCCCGTGTGCCAAACTTCATCTTCCGGGGCCGGGCTGGTTTTCGTGCCGTGGCCCCTTTAAGAGGCGGGGCCTCCTATGTGCATCAAGGGATGCCCCGATGCTGGCTGAAGGTAAGACGCTGAAGAGGCCGCGCAGCCGACTGTTTGCAGCCTGCCATAGCGAGGGAGCCGCCGAGCCAGGGGGTTGCAGGCGGTAGGGGGGCCTGGCCGGGTCTGCCATGGCCAGGCGCCGCAACATCCATCACGAGTTTTAAATGCTGTCTTCCATTCATTGCCCCGTGAATTCGGACCAAATTGTATGCCCCTCTGAGGTCTAGTTTTGTGAATATTTTGGCCCTTTGGAGCCTATCAAAGAGTTCGGAGAACAATGGTAATGGGTAGCGATCCTTTATAGTAATCTCGTTCAGACCATGGTTGTCTATACATGGGTGAAGGGAGTCGTCCTTCTTACCCACAAAAAAGAATCCGGCCCCAGCAGAAGACTTAAATGGGCAAATAAAACCGTTCTCCAAGTTCTCTTGAATGTAAGAGGACATCGCTTGGGTCTCCGAGAGAGACAGTGGGTATACTCTTCCTCTGGGAGGCTCGGTGTCAGGTAGTAAATTGATGGCGCAGTCGAAGGACTGGTGAGGTGGTAGTGTGTCTGCTGCTTTCTTGGAGAATACGTCTTGATAAGCAGAATACTGCGAAGGTAGACCCGGCAGCGAGGTGGTAGTGATCATGCAAGGCATAGGAGTCACGACCTCAAGGCATCTCCCATGGCAAGACTCTCCCCATTGGGATAGTTGCAAGGTGCTCCAGTCAAATTGAAGTGTATGCGTTTGCAGCCATGGTAATCCAAGCACCACCGGATGCATTGCTTTATCTAAGACTAAAAATGAGATGGTCTCCGTGTGGAGGGAGCCCTTACAGAGACGGATAGGTTGAGTGGAAAGCAAGACCTCACCAGGTAATGGCTCACCATGTATGGAAGACAAGAGTAGCGGTATGGGTATCCAAACTGTGGGGATTCGTAGGTGCTCCACGAGTTGTCTAAGAATAAAATTCCCACCGGCACCAGAATCCACTAAGGCTAATGTGTGGAACTCGGGGGCTTCTGAAGTGATAGAGGCTGGAAGGGTCAGAGGAGGAGATGGAGATGTTAGACCTAGGAAGAGTCCTCCAGCGGATTCTAGGTCCGTGAGTTTCCCGGACAGATAGGACAGGTGGGTACAGATCATGCAGAGGCCTAGTCTTTTCCAGTAATGCCTCTCTTTAGCAGAAAGATGACTGCAGCCTAGCTGCATATGTTCCTCTTTCTTTGTGCAGGGTATGAGTGTAGACTGGGTAACTGGTGGTGGACGAGAGCAAGGAACCCCCAATTATATCTGCTTGGGACCTTTAAGCTCCTGTGACTGTTCACGTAGATGAAGATCAATTCGTCCGGCTAGGTCCTTGAGAGAGTCTAAGTGATCAGGAAGTTCACGTGCTCCTAATTCGTCTTTAATGTGAAAATTAAGGCCTTCCAGGAAGATAGCCCGTAGGCAATCCAGGTCCCAATGCAGTTCTGAGGATAGTGTTTTAAACTCAATAACAAAATGGATCAAAGGTTTACTACCTTGTTGGAGATGCAGGAGTGCAGATCCGGTGACTGTCTTGCAAGCGGGATCTTCAAATACAGAACGAAAGAGAGCAAGGAAGCCAGTCAAGTCTTTCAAAATTGGATCATTATGCTCCCAAAGAGTTGATGCCCAGGCCAGGGCTTTCCCATCTAAAAGAAACAGTATATACGTAGTTTTGGATACTACGTCTGGGAAGTAGGTAGGTTGCAGTAAAAAGTGCATACAGTACTGATTCAGAAAGCCTCTACATAACAGGGGATCACCTGTAAAATGTGTAGGTGCAGGCAAAAGTATGGAGTGCCGTATAGGCAACGCCTGTGAAGTGGCTGAGAGTTTGTCAGGCCTTGAGGCGGAATCCAGCCGAGAACTCAACTGGTTAAGAGCAGTGGCTAAAGTCTCTAGTGTCCTCTGTTGCTTGGAGAGTTGTTGGGCCAGGCCAGGGATGGCCTGGAGGGCTAAGACCTGAGCCGTGTCCATGGAGCTAGCAATCTGTTATGTTTTGGTATGGAGGTAAACCCTGGGCCGAGGTGAGAGGTGTCACCGCCCACAAGGAGGAGCCCTGTGGGCCTCACCGTCGGTAGGCATGATCTCTGCACCGAGGACACAGCTGTAGTAATAGACTTTATTATAGGGAAAGAAAGAGCATAACCCATGGAGCGGGGAATGCGGTAAAGGTGCAGTTCAATAGCAACCCGTGGAGCAGGTATCACAGTCAGAATAGTTCTTGAGCTGAGGGTAGACTCAGAAGTATCTCTCAGATGAGACGACTCGATAGTGACCCGCAGTGCGGGGTACGACAGACAGTCTTCCCAACAGAAAGGTAAATACCATTATAAGCAGATCTGGTAGTGGCCCGCAGCTTGGGGTACGCCAAAGATAACAAAGTGACATAGATAGTGTAGAGGTAGTCCGATATCCTGGAGCTCAGAAGAATGTAATAGATGTTGAAACAATTCTGCAGTGCAGGGAAGATGTAGCAAATCCTGCTGGTGAGAATGCGGTAGTGGCCCGAGGCATGGGGTACGCCGCAGGGAATTCCAGCAAGGCTTGGCAGCGAAGAAGTAGGTGGTTCTCACGAGGTTTGGTTCCAAAGAGCAAGGCAGGAAGGCCCTCCGAGGAGCAGATAGCCCAGGAACGCGAAGAGCCCCCAAGGAGCAGGTACTCAGCGTTCCCCACCGAGACAGGAACAGGAACCGGAAGTCCAAGGAGTAGCAGATTCAGCAATGAGAAGAACTCCTTGCTAGCTCGCCTTAGCGAAGGACCAGGCAGCTAAAATACAATGAGTCGGTGATGTCATGCGGAGGGGACGCCCCCAAGGTTCCCGCCATGACATGTATTAAGGAAGGCCCATGCACACACACTTAGGTAACTCCAGGAACAAGATGGTGACCAGCATCACCCACGCCAGGGATGCCAGGGAGGTTGGCGTTCGCTGGCTGAGGTTGCCACTCTTCCAAGGATCAACAAATTAGCAGAAAAAGAGGTAAGCATGAGATGTCGCAGCCATCTGGGACTGGCCAGCGCAACAAAAATTACTTCAGCTTTAAAAAATGAAAGGTGATTTCTTCTACATATGATGGTATCTATATATTTCATTATTGAGGTATCAACTGTAGGTCTAAATATTCTATTTCATTATTTTACTGGATTTTGACAATTTTTAATACCCTGTAGAAGACTGATCATTAGGTTCTCGTATTCATGATTTAGATTTTTTCGTTTATAACCTGCCATTAAAATAAAATGTAAAACATGACCCATACACTGCTTATTACAACTGGCCTTAATTTCTCCTATATTGTGGGTATTCTACAGCAGACATTCATATGTTTTTGACTTGGTACTTCCATTACACAGCCATATCAGTCATCATGATGATGCTAGCCCAGTTTTCTTTAAGAATACTATGTACGGCCACGCATATGATCGATTTAAATGTGCTTTTTTTATATTAACTGTGTACTGATCGGGGTTTAGGAAATCCTATCTCTGAATCGTGAGCATCTTCTGGTCATGACTCTTTATTGTCTTTTTGATTACCTTCAGCTTCTTTCAGTTCCTTCATACAGAAACAAATACAGCACTGTGAAAAGCCATCATTTACCAATAAATAGTAGTTTTGACATGACACTAACAACTTCGTCTGTTCAGTCCTCTGTTATTGCAGTCTTTCACCCTCAAATGTTTAATCACATTCCACCCCATAAAATTGTAACTAAAGATTTTTCTTAATTCTGCTGCTTCTTGTTTTTCCAATAAATAATCCCCTTCAGAATCTCTGTGGCTTGGTACAGTTCCATGTCTGTAGAATCCATCACATTATCTGTAACATTGATGACAAAAAAAATGAATCCTGCCCTACACCTGGCAAATCGAGCAGTTTTTGTACCAGTGAGAGCTCTTCAACCCAAGGCTGGCGGGGAGGTATTAGGTGGAATAGGTATCCGCCTAAGGCACTGGATGTGAGCAGGGCACTGTAGACAGATGCAAAGGCGCCATGTTTAAATATGCAGGAGTCACACGGTGGGAGCTGGATGTGCCAAGATCGCAGACAGGAGATGTAGAGGTATGGCGAGTGCAATTCAGGGGGAGAGAGAGAGAGTCATGTGACAAGGTGATGTCACCGCCTAAGGCGGCTGGACATTTTTTATTTTTTTAGATTTATATTCCGCTTTTTGCACTTTTTTTTTAGCACTTCAAAGTGGATTACATTCAGGTACTGTAGGTATTTCCCTATCCTCAGAGGGCTTACAATCTAAGTTTGTACCTGAGGCAATGGAGGGTAAAGTGACTTTCCCAAGATCACAAGGAGCGACAGCAGGACTGGATCCCTGGTCTCCTGGTTCGTAGCCCAGACATCCTTGGGTTCATAGCCCAGACATCCTGGTTCGTAGCCCAGACATCCTGGTTCATAGCCCAGACATCCTTGCACCATGTAAGGAAACCGCTATCTGGTGGGAGGAGCAATCTGATAGGAGTTAGCAATCTGTAATGGTTAGTCCGAGGAGGCAGAGTAGCTTAGATAGAACGAATCCAAATCTGTTGTCATTCCTTATCCTTGCTAACTCGACGTGTTAGCAAATTCTAAGACCTTAAATATCCGTCGCGGGTGACATCATCTTCGGGGGACGCCCCCGAGGTTCGCGCCATCACCGGCACTTCAGTCGGGGCCGCACAGCATGCACGCCCCTAGGCCTCCAGGAAACATGGCGGTTAGCAGCATGGAGCCGGACCGGGGATGCTGGAGGACCACGGCAGGAAGACCCCGCAGCAGCCAATCTTCCCGCAAACGAAGAGGGAAGCACCAAAGAGGTGAGGAGGGCGGAGAGAGGGCATCGGGAACCAATGGTCACAACAGTACCCCCCTTCAAAGGGCGAATACCTCTTCGGGTACCAGGCTTAGGTTTTGAAGGATGCGCGAGGTGGAACTGACGAAGCATCTCTTTGTCCAGGATTTTGGTCTGAGGCTCCCAAGAGATCACTTTAGGGCCAAAACCTTCCCACTTTAGAAGGTATTCAAAAGTCTTGCCTCTTTTACGAACATCCAGAATCTCTGTGATTTTGAGTTCTATTTCATCTTCTGTACTGAAGATCAGTGAGTCTTGAGAAATAGAAGATCATTAGGAGTTGAATCATCTTCATCCTGATATATTGAAGAACATTCACTGATTAGTGTATTGTTTTCGTCTTGAGATATTGAAGAACATTCACTGGTCAGTACATTGTTTTCATCTCGAGGTATTGCAAAACCTTCACTGCTTAGTATATTGTCTTCGTCTCGAGGTTTTGAAGAACATTTGCTGATTAGTGCAATGTCTTCGTCTCGAGGTATTGAAGAACATTCGCTGGTTATTGTATTGCATTGTCTTCTTTTTCCCCAAGGCAAATGTCCACACCAGCTGGCGACTCTGATGGTTGAGTAAAGCCCTTCTGGAGATTTTCTTCCATATTTCCCGATGTTGCCTTATTCTCAAAAGCTGTAAGAATGTTCACCTGTCCTTTCGGAGGCTCACCTTTAGACTTCTGTTGTATGGCACAGTCATAGGACTCCAGTGGAAGAAGAATATCAACTACTTCTGTTGCCTATTCTTGCCCTCGCTCCACCCTCTCTACCTTTGTGGCAACTCCCTTCGGCTCAGACGGACAGATGCAGCCGCGGCTTCTCCTTGCCTCTTGGTCCCGGTATCCCCGGGCTGGCTTGACGCTACGGATCCGCCATGTTCCTGATGATGTAAGGGCGCGCACGCTCTAGACTTTGTACCAGCAAGGGCGCAAACCTCAGGGGCGTCCCCCATAATGACGTCATCCGTTTTCAATTTAAAAGGTCTTTGTTTGCTAACTACTAGCGAGTTAGCAAGGAACTCCAACAGGACTTGCTTCAACAGTCCACGCCATTTGCAACTATGTTTCGAGTCAGCAAGGGGAATTCTTCTCCACTGCTCGGCCTTTTCAAACTTACCAGGAGTACCCGCTCTCTCTATTCTTGATTTCAGATTGTTGGACGGGATCCGGTACTCGCTCCTCGAGGGCCTACGTTCCCGAAGACTCAGAAGACTCCTATTGCCTGGAGGCGATCGCAGATGTGAACACAGTGAGTCCTTTTACAGACAGGAACCGGTACTCGCTCCAAGAGGGCCATTGTTCCTAATCGCTAAGGCTCCCTTCAGTCTAAGACGTTATCGCAGGTATGGAGATCGTGAGTTACCATTGCAGATTGCAGATAGGAATCGGTACTCGCTCCATGAGGGCCTGTGTTCCTAATTCCTTTCTCATACTCTCTTCTTCCTCAGAAGAGAGTATGGATTATTATTACAGATTAACAGATAGGAACCGGTACTCGCTCCACGAGGGCCTACGTTCCTAAATCTCTCCTAGCCTCTCTTCTATTCCAGAACCCATCCCATACCCAGTTTTATTGTGAGTTCTATTTCAGACTGCTTACAAGAACCAGTACTCGCCTGTGGCTCCTGTTCCTGAATACTGATGACTCTCTGTTGCATATAGAAGACACTACAGAGATCTACAATTGTGAGTGTATCATCTATCACTGGTTATGCCTAGCATACCCTGTCTACTCACTACCTATAGTCTCTCCTTATAGCTCAGCAACTCAGAGATCGTTGTTCCAGTATCAGAGGGACTTCAGCCCTGCCGGGCATATCGACTCACTACTGCCACCTCTGGTGGTTCTATTTCCAGTCTAATAAAGAACTATCTGTGTTTGTCTCAATACTCCAGCCTAGCCGGTGGTCCCTCTCAGGATCTCCACTTGAGGACATTGTCAACTGCCATCGGCCCAGAGATTCACTATTTCTACTAAGTGTTATTCCTACACTAATAAGAGCGGTATTATCATCTACCACTCTGTGGGAGCCAACCCACATCAGACCATTACTCCTCTCTCTGCGGAAGCTGATCCATATCAGATAGCTATCTCCTCGTGGGAATCATACAGGTTGCTGGTTCATCTTTCTACAGGAACAAGCATAACAGTTGCTACTCCTTCCCTCTGGAAGAGCAGAGCACTAACAGATTGCTACTCCTTAGCAAGATCCGTAACAGAGTGCTACTTCGCCCCCTGGCGGGGTGATCGCTTATAGATTGCTAACTCCTCCCCTCTGGGGAGCTGGTCTCTAACAGATTGCTAACTCCTCCCCTCTGGGGAGCTGGTCTTTAACAACTTCTTTGGAGAAGATATCCCCGAAGGGGGTGTACTGGAGCGGCAGTCCCGGTACTGCTGGAGTCGCAGATCTGGCAATAATAGATATCTCCTTAAGGCATTTCCCATGACATTCTGGGCCCCAGTGGGAGAGATCCAGAGATGCCCAGTCAAATTGGGGCTGGTGTACTTGCAACCAGGGTAACCCCAGGATGACGGGGTACACAGCCTTTTCCAGTACAAAGAAGGAGAGCGATTCCGTATGAAGAGCTCCGGTGTGGAGAGTAACTGATTCAGTTTGGCAAGTAACATCTCCCGGTAAGGGCTCTCCATGAATGGAGGATAATCGTAGGGAATCCTCAAATATTCCACTAGACTTCTGAGAATGAAGTTGCCTCCTGCCCCTGAGTCCACCAGGGCAGGGGTCTGAACCGTGACTGGTTCATAGGTCAAGGAGACAGGGAGAGAGAGCGGTGCAGTAAGGCCTAAGAATAGTCCTCCTGTAGGACTTTGGCCCATTCGTGCTTTCGGACGAATAGAGCATGTAGAGACATCGTGGCTGGGCTGACCACAGTATATGCAAAGGCCACTCTTCTTCCGAAATCTTCTCTCTTTGGGAATCAAGTGTCCATGACTAAGTTACATAGGTTCATCTGTATCGGCAGCAGGGACTATTGGAACCTTCCAAGGTGTAGAGACAACACTGGCCTGTTTCAACCCAGGTAACACCTTAGGCCGGAGTTCCTTCACTTTGTCCCGGAGTCGTTGATCAATCTGAGTGGCCAAGGTTATTAATTTGTCCACCAAGTCAGGTGTCTGGCGAGCGGCCAGCTCGTCCTTCAAACGGTTAACCAGGCCTCTGCAAAAGAGAGTCTTGAGACATCTGGGGTCCCAGCGGAGTTCTGCCGCAAGAGTTTTGAACTCTATGGCAAATTCAGCCAAAGATCTGCTGCCTTGCTTCAAATTCACTAAAGCAGAACCGGCAACAGAAGTTCGAGCAGGGTCATCAAAAACGGATTTAAACAAGTCCATAAATCCTTCTATGTCCTGCAAAAGAGAGTCCTTGCATTCCTACAAGGTGGATGCCCAAGACAGGGCCCTACCATCCAGGTATGAAAGGATGTAGGTAGTCTTGGAGAGATCTGTAGGAAATAGAGACGGCTGTAAGGCAAAGTGCATGCAGCAATGGTTCAAAAAGCCCTGGAACTTCTGGATTTCTCCGGAAAAGCGGATTGGAGCCGCCAGTGGTACAGCAGTCTTCAAAGTTACCTCCGGTGACTGACCTTCTTGGTTGGAGGCTGTGCCTTGAACTTTCGGTGTGTGTAGCTGATTAAATGCTGCAGTAAGTTTCTCCAAGGCGTCTTGCTGCTCCACAATGCGCTGGGCCAGGCCCGGTATGGCCTGCAAAGCACTCAGTTGTGCCGGATCCATGGAGTTAGCAATCTGTAATGAAACCATTATCTGGTGGGAGGAGCAATCAGATAGGAGTTAGCAATCTGTAATGAAACCGCTATCTGGTGGGAGGAGCAATCAGATAGGAGTTAGCAATCTGTAATGAAACCGCTATCTGATGGGAGGAGCAATCAGATAGGAGTTAGCAATCTGATGTGTTCTCCGTGAGTAGTTGGCAATCTGTAGTATTTAGGAGAGTTGTGGGTGGATCCTTGGACCGGTGGCAGATGACCACGCCCCCGGGGAAGACCCCGAGAGGGACCACCGGTCAGGCTCAGAGAATGGAGGCAGACACACACTAGTTCTTTTATTAGAGTGTATACTGAACCACCAGAGGTGGCAGTAGTGAGCTGGAATGCCCGGCTGGGCTGTAGTCCCTCAGAAGTTGGAACAACGATCCCTGGAGGCTGAGCTGTAGAGAAACTGAAATATAGTGAGTAGGCAGGGTAAGCAGAGTTCATGTACTGAACCTGATGGTAAGACTCACACAATGTCTCATAGAAGCCCAGGAGCTGGAATGTATAGGCCCTCGAGGAGCGAATACCTGGTTCCAGGGAAAGCTCTGAGAGAGCGATGGTAACTCACAGATGTAGTAGGCAGTGCTGACTTCCAGGCAGAAGTGAATTCGAAGAAGTCCGGGAGCAAGGGCCCTCGAGGAGCGAGTACCGGTTCCAGACTGCAATCTACAAAGTAAGAGAGAGAGCGAGGCCCCCGAGGAGTGGGTACCCCTGGTTAGTCCGAGGAGGCAGAGTAGCTTAGATAGAATGAATCCAAATCCATTGTCATTCCTTATGCTTGCTAACTCGACGTGTTAGCAAATTCTAAGATCTTAAATATCCGTCGCGGGTGACTTCATCTTCGGGGGATGCCCCCGAGGTTCGCGCCATCGCCGGCACTTCAGTCGGGGCTATGCCACGCGTGCGCACCCCTAGGCCTCCAGGAAAAATGGCGGTTAGCAGCGTGGAGCCGGTCCAGGGACGCCGGAGGACCACGGCAGGAAGACGCCGCAGCAGCCAATCTTCCCACGGGCGAAGAGGGAGCACCAAGGAGGTGAGGAGGGCGGAGAGAGGGCGTCAGAAACCGACGGACTCAAGACACCGGCTCTGCTTCAACCTGTGTCTATTATTTCCTCTGTGTTTTATTCTCTACTATCAATCACACTGTGATGATACATGTGGCATTTGTACTGACAGGTAACTCTCTAACTCAACATTGAGGTCCACAAGAAAAATGGCACCTATGGTCCTTCTTTAGTGCAGGTGTTGATTCCATGTTTTCTATTCCTTGCCTTTAAGGGGTTTCATAAAGGTCCATTTTATTTTTTGAATCTCTAAGCTTTTAAAATCAGTTGCTCTCTTTCTACATGCTATAAAGGTATATTCTCACATGACCTCTATCACGTATTAGCCATGACATGATGATTTATTTATACATCCTGTTGCCCAGGTTTACTCTCCAGTACTATGGCATCATGCTTACAGTCACCATGGCAAACCTATACTATTTCTAAGTTTCTTAGATATTCCTAACCACTTTTATAATCATTTAAAATTTTCAGTTCCAGTTCTTTTTCTTTTGTTTACTACACGTGCTGTGCTCAGACTTCACTCCGAAAGTTGACAGGCAGGTTTGTTCTGTATGTACTTTTTCACAGAAACTTCCTGGACACGGAACAGAAGATGGAAGTAAACACCAAGCCATTCAGTTACTTGTTTTCTGCTCACGCTTATTAAATTTTTTAAGCAGCCTGAATAATAGAATTTACCCCATCAAAACTCTCTACTGCTCCTAGTTCAAAATAAATTTTCTCTAATGACTCTTTAACCAAGGTAACTATATGAAGCAGTAAACATGCCCGGTATGTATTTAAAACTCAATATTTTATTCACTTTACCTGTTCAAATCAGTATACCTTCAAAATAATATTTTGTCTTATCTGTCCTCTAATCTGAACTGTACTATTTCTAAGCTTCTTGGATATTCCTATCCCCCTATTATTAATCATTTAAAGTTTTTAACCCCAGTTCTCGTTCTTTTGATTACTATAATGATTCTACACAGATTTTGTTACGACTGCAGAAATCCGGGAGTGGATCCTTGGGCCGACCGGCGTGAGTCAGTCGGGAGGCAGAATACCCGCTGGACGAGCTGGAGTTTCACCTGGAAACCCGTGACCCCTCCAGAGGAGCTGTGGGAGCCCGGGTCGCTAGGACTTAGGAGTCTTCGCCCTGGAAGCCCGAGGTCCCCCCAGGAGAAGCCCGTAGGGACCCGGACCGCTGGGACTTAGGCGAAAGGAGCGACGAGACCAGTCAGCGAAAGCACGGACTGGAATCCTGGCAGGTGGCAGGCGGACTGGAGTGAAGAAACGAACCGGAGTCTGGGCAGGCAGCAGGTCAGCAGAAACGAAGTCACGAACCAGGTTCAGGGCAGGCAGCAGGCAAGCAGAAACGAAGTCACGAACCAGGATCAGGGCAGGCAGCAGGCAAGCAGAAACGAAGTCACGAACCAGGGTCAGGGCAGGCAGCAGGCAGGCAGAAACAAAGACACAAACCGGAGTCAAGGCAAACAGAGATCAGGAAGAAAGCAGGACGAGTCCAGAAGTCAGGCAGGCAGGCAGGCAAGGTCCAGGAACGAGCAGCAAGGATCAGGAACCAGACGAGCAGGAACAGCAACTAAGGCTCCGAAGAGTGACCGCGTTGCAAGGCGATTTGGAGAACTCCGGCGTTCGTTTAAATGCCCCGCCGGTGTGTGACGTCACTCAGGGGCGTCCCAGCACATCCGGGTGCTGGACGCTTAAAACGGCGTTCCTCACGCGCGTGCGTTCCCCTGCTGAGGGGCGGAGTCTTCGGCGACGTCTCCCTCGTGGAGACGCCGCTGCCACGCGGCTTTGGAGGCCCGGAACCCGGCACCATGCGGTGCCCGCGCCGAAGGTAAGAGCCCGGTCACTGCGCTAGTGACCGGGATCGTAACAGTACCCCCCCCCCCTTACGCCCCCTCCTCAGAGGACCGGGCTTACCGGGGTTGTCCTGATGATACTGAGACAGTAGAGACATCTAATATGTTCCGTGCGGGCTCCCATGAATCCTCTTCAGGACCACATCCCTCCCAGGCCAGTAAATACTCCCAGCGGCGATTACGAAACCGCACATCTCTTATCTCCCGTACCTGGTACACAGGATCCTCTGAAGATGCGGCTGATAGTGCGTCAGGAGCAAGCCGATGGAAACGGGAAAACACAACCGGTTTCAGCAACGACACATGGAACATGTTGTGAATGCGTAAAGATGAGGGGAGACGGAGTCTATAGGACACCAAGCCTATACGTTCTGCCACGGCAAAAGGTCTACAGAACCGGGGAGCCAATTTACGGGAACGACCCGGAAAGTGAAGATTCTTAGTGCTCAACCATACCTTAGTACCAGGCAACAAGTTAGGCGCAGCGCTTCGATGACGATCTGCTTTCCTTCGTGCCTTCTCTGCGGCACCAGAGAGTCTATGTTGCAGGATCTTCCATAATCGTTGGAGTTGCTGGGCTACAGTCTGGACCGAAGGAGAGGGAACCTCTACCGGAACTGGAACCGGTGGTCTGAGATGAGAACCGAAGACAGTCTGGAACGGTGACTGTCCTGTCACGGAATGAGTGTGATTATTGTAGGCGAATTCTGCCCAGGGCAGAAGAGAAACCCAATTGTCTCTCCTTTCAGAAATGAAACTGCGCAGGTAAGTCTTGAGAGAACGATTCATCTGTTCCGTCTGCCCATTGCTCTGGGGATGAAACGCAGTGGAAAGATTTAATTGTACTCCAAATTTTTTACAAAGAGCGCACCAGTAGTGGGCTGTAAACTGGGGTCCTCGATCGGAGACAATGCTTTGTGGAAGTCCATGAGCGCGAAAGATATGCTGTATAAAGAGCAGTGCCAGTTCAGGTACAGATGGGAGTTTAGGTAGGGGTACCAGATGAACCATCTTAGAGAACCGATCCACCGTGACCCAGATCACAGTGTTTCCTTCAGACGGTGGCAGATCTACCACGAAGTCCGTGGCAATGTGAGTCCATGGCTGGGTGGGTATCGGTAAGGTTTGCAAAAGTCCCCATGGCTTCCCTATGCGCGGTTTCTGCCTGGCACATACTGGACAGGACGTAACGTATTCCCGCACATCCTGTCGTACTCGAGACCACCAGTAGTATCGATTTATTAAAGTTAATGTCCTATCCAGACCGGCATGACCCCCCGTGAGGGAGTCATGAGCCCAGACTAGTACTTTTCTCCGGTCACGTCGAGGAACTACCACTTTACCCTGGGAGGACACCGTGGTACTTGCTAGGCAAACTCTTGCTGGATCAATGATATACTGAGGAGCGTCCTCTCTCTCCTCGAAGATGGTGTTTCGAGATAGAGCGTCGGCTCGTACATTCTTAGATGCAGGGCGGTATTTAAGAATAAAGTCAAATCGACTAAAGAACAATGACCACCGAGCTTGCCTGGGGTTAAGGCGTTGTGCCTGTGAAAGAAACTCCAGATTTTTATGGTCGGTATACACAGTGAACTGATGTTGAGCCCCCTCAAGCCACTGCCTCCACTCTTCGAAAGCCAGCTTGATGGCCAAGAGTTCCTTATCGCCGATTCCGTAATTATTTTCTGCAGGAGTAAATTTCTTGGAAAAATAGGAACACGGAAGCAGTCTCCCGGTGTTAGAGTACTGAGAAAGTACAGCTCCTACGGCCACACTAGAAGCATCCACTTCTACAATAAAGGGCCGAGACGGATCCGGGTGATGCAAACAGGTCTTCAACAGAAAGGCCTCTTTCAGATCCAGAAACGCTTTACAGGCCTCGGAAGGCCAGAGTCGAGTATCCGCTCCCTTTCTTGTTAATGTCGTCAGTGGCGCCACCAGTTGCAAGTAACCAGGTATGCAGTGCCTGTAAAAGTTTGCGAACCCCAGGAAGCGTTGCAAAGCCTTTAGCCCGACCGGCTGAGGCCACTTTTTGATAGCGGACACCTTCTCGGGGTCCATGTTGAATTCTGTGGCTGAAATAATGTAACCCAAAAAGGGCAACGAGTCCTGCTCGAATAAACATTTTTCGAGTTTCGCGTACAAATGTTGATCCCGAAGAATCTGAAGCACCTGGCGAACCTGGAGGCGATGTGTATCCAAATCTCGAGAGAAGATGAGAACATCGTCCAGATACACTATGACACAAGAATTTAGTAGTTCGCGGAGAATCTCATTCATGAGATGCTGGAACACAGCAGGGGCATTACACAAGCCGAACGGCATGACCAGGTATTCATAGTGACCGTCCCGGGTGTTGAATGCGGTTTTCCATTCATCCCCGGGATGGATCCGGACCAGATTATAGGCCCCACGTAAGTCCAATTTAGTGAATACACGAGCCCCTTGAAGTCTATCCAGTAGCTCCGGAATCAAGGGCAGCGGGTAGCGGTTCTTTCTGGTAATTGTGTTCAGGCCTCTATAATCAATGCAGGGTCTCAGCGACCCATCCTTTTTCGCTACAAAAAAGAACCCTGCCCCAGCAGGTGATTTGGACGGACGTATGAATCCTTTGGCGAGGTTTTCCTTGATGTACTCGGACATGGCCTTAGACTCGGGCTGGGATAACGGATACACTCTGCCTCGAGGTGGCACCTTACCAGGAAGGAGTTCGATGGCGCAATCGAAAGGGCAGTGTTGAAGTAGTAGTTCCACTCTTTCTTTGGAAAAGACATCAGCGTAATCCCTGTAAGGGCTTGGAAGTACGGGCCCAACATGTGCCAATGAAATAGGTTGAACCACTTCTGTCTTGATACAAGAGTGGAAACAACGCGAACTCCATTGTGTAATTTGTAACTCATCCCATCGAATTACTGGAGAGTGTAATTGCAGCCAAGGCAGGCCGAGAACTACTGGATGTACTGACTTCTCCAAGACCAGGAAGGAAATAGTCTCGTGATGCAGCAACCCGGTCTGAAGGGTGAGAGGAATCGTGGAAACAGAAATACTCCCCGGCAAAGGTGTTCCTTGAATGGACGTAACCCGTAAGGGCGGTTCACGTGGTTGAGTGGCTAACTGAAGTTTCTGGACAAGTTCAAGAGTGATAAAGTTCCCTCCAGCCCCGGAGTCAATGAGAGCCCGCGTCTCAAAGGTCCCTCCAGGGAATTTCAGGGTTATCGGTACCGTACATTGAGGAGCAGCATTAAAACAGCCCAGGAGACACTCCTCAAATACCCCTAGGCGTGCGCGTTTCCCGGCCGCTCTTTACATTGTGAAAGGAAGTGTCCCTTCCCACCACAGTACAGGCAGAGACCTTGGGTGCGGCGGCGGCGTTTCTCTTCCTCAGACAGGGACGTTCTTCCCAATTGCATTGGTTCCTCAGTGGGCGCTTCGGAGTGTGCCCCGGTAGATCGGGAACTTGGTGCCAATGGCTTCGAGAAAACCGGAGCTAGAGATGCTAGACGCCTTTGAGGACGCACCTCCTTTGCCCTCTGTTGAAGGCGTCGGTTGATGCGCCCTGCGAGTTCTATGACCGTGTTAAGATCCTCTGGAAGATCCCTTGCGGCCAATTCGTCTTTGATTCGGCCTGCGAGACCCTCCAGGAAAATGCCACGCAGTGCGTCATCCCGCCATCCTACCTCCAATGCCAGCGTGCGAAATTCCAATGCGTACTCAGACAAGGTACGTGTTCCTTGTCGAAGTTGTAACAACTCGGAAGTCGCCGAGGTCTGGCGGGCGGGCTCGTCGAAGGCTGCTTTGAAATTGGCTACGAAGTTATCAAGACTAGTAAGTGTGGCGTCATTCTTCTCCCACATTGGTGATGCCTAATTGAGTGCCTTCCCATCCAACAGAGAAAAGATGTATGCCACCTTGACGGAGTCAGTAGGGAATTGATTAGGTAACAAGGCAAAACGCACGAAGCACTGATTTAGAAATCCGCGCAACGACCGGAGCAGCCGCCGGTACCGGTGCTGGCGCGGGAGGTTCGGCATCCATACGGGTAGCCATACGTTCCACCGTGGCTACCAACGAATCTAGAACCTGCTGCTGTTGTACCAATCGCTGAGCGAGGCCCGGAATGGCCTGGAGACCAGCGAGGTCTGCCGGATCCATGGCCTTGCAAACTGTTACGACTGCAGAAATCCGGGAGTGGATCCTTGGGCCGACCGGCGTGAGTCAGTCGGGAGGCAGAATACCCGCTGGACGAGCTGGAGTTTCACCTGGAAACCCGTGACCCCTCCAGAGGAGCTGTGGGAGCCCGGGTCGCTAGGACTTAGGAGTCTTCGCCCTGGAAGCCCGAGGTCCCCCCAGGAGAAGCCCGTAGGGACCCGGACCGCTGGGACTTAGGCGAAAGGAGCGACGAGACCAGTCAGCGAAAGCACGGACTGGAATCCCGGCAGGTGGCAGGTGGACTGGAGTGAAGAAACGAACCGGAGTCTGGGCAGGCAGCAGGTCAGCAGAAACGAAGTCACGAACCAAGTTCAGGGCAGGCAAGCAGAAACGAAGTCACGAACCAGGATCAGGGCAGGCAGCAGGCAAGCAGAAACGAAGTCACGAACCAGGGTCAGGGCAGGCAGCAGGCAGGCAGAAACAAAGACACAAACCGGAGTCAAGGCAAACAGAGATCAGGAAGCAAGCAGGACGAGTCCAGAAGTCAGGCAGGCAGGCAAGGTCCAGGAACGAGCAGCAAGGATCAGGAACCAGACTAGCAGGAACAGCAACTAAGGCTCCGAAGAGTGACCGCGTTACAAGGCGATTTGGAGAACTCCAGCGTTCGTTTAAATGCCCCGCCGGTGTGTGACGTCACTCAGGGGCGTCCCAGCACATCCGGGTGCTGGACGCTTAAAACGGCGTTCCTCACGCGCGCGCGTTCCCCTGCTGAGGGGCGGAGTCTTCGGCGATGTCTCCCTCGTGGAGACGCCGCTGCCACGCGGCTTTGGAGGCCCGGAACCCGGCACCATGCGGCGCCCGCGCCGAAGGTAAGAGCCCGGTCACTGCGCTAGTGACCGGGATCGTAACAGATTTCATTCTGATACCTGCCAGAGAAGCTAGTTGTGTATGCGCATTTTCACAGAAACTTCCCTGCTAAGAGCAGTGAGGTGAGGGAGGACAGAAGAGGGAATATCTTCCAGTCACTGATCTGTGACAAACACAAACAGGCCGATACAGAAAGAACTGTGGGAGAGCGGGTGCATCCCTAGTGCCTCCTTATTAGCGAAGAGGTGACGACTGACTCTCTATTTTATCGGCGTCTGTTTGCAAACCTGCTGACAGCCACGGGTTAGGAAAACAGATGCCGGTAAAGTTGAGCGTCCATTTTTTTAACCTGCTGACCGGTGGGCAAATTTTTTTTTTTAATTTTTGGTTCCTCCGACTTAATATTGCTAGGATATTAACTTGGAGAGTGTACAGATATTAATATTGCTAGGATATTAAGTTGGAGAGAGTACAGAAAAGAAGTGTTTTCTGCTTTTCTGTACACTTTTCCGGGTTGCTCAGAATTTAACGTGTTATTATCCCTTACAATATAAGGGGTAATAGATGCATGTCAAAAACGCACGGCCAATTGCACTGTATCGGCCTGAAGGTGAGAGAGCGCACACCCTGCTACATCACAGGTAACTCAGTAGCAGTAACTTGGATTTCCAGAATCAGGATCCCTGTTTCAAAAAGTGACCAGGGTCCAGTTAATTGTAATGTTATAAAAATTGATGAGTCCATTTCTGATGACATTGTAGGGAGCTTGGTTTGGGGGAGAACTACACCCATTCATTTTTGTGGGCTAGGGCTAGGTAGGGCAGGATTATCGGTGGAGTGTGAGTATGGCTAAACTCAGAAGTGAATGCTAATTGACTGATAGAACCTGTCAAAAAAATGTGATGACAAGTGTACCCATTCTGCCATTTACATCTGCTCAGAATGGCAGTCACTGGAAGCATGAATGCCATAAATATGAGAAAAGACTGACATGGATCCAGGGTGACGAGAATTTTCATAATGAAAAAATAAATCTCTGACAGCCGGGTCTGTATTTTTCTGCAGTTATTGCAACAGAGACTTTCATTAGCATGTGGGTCTGTATAACTAGAGAAGGCCCTGGCCACCTAAAGATGGCTGGGAGGACCATAAAGGGGATGCATATTTATGGATTCTTGATGGAGTCTAAGTGTGAGGCACTAGGAGCTTGATCCCCTGACTCTGGATTTGGGAGGCTGCAGCTCTCCTGGGTGAGCTCCTGGTGGCAAGATAGGAAGTAATGGTCCAGTAGTAGACTTGTCCTTCTAACACACCTGGTTTGTTTTTTTTTATTTTTTATTTATGCAATTTTCAAATATATTTACATCATATAGCAGAGGAATAATAAGAGATACACACAAATTATTACATAACAGGAAAACATATCCTAAAGGAAATAGTGTTACACATTAAACTTGGATCTCTTAATCAAATAGGAAATCTGGGACCTAGATGTACTTCCAGCCAATAAGGAGCTCTTAAACATATAAATTTATCTAATAGAGGAATAAACCTACATAGAGTTGCACCTCCCTATATTTTCAAATTGGAGCCTAGCACCTCATCCTTTACCATCTAAGAACCCCCTGAGTTGCTCTGGTTCATAGAAAATATATTTATCTTCCTGATATTTCAAAAAACATTTGCATGGATATCTCAACACTACAGAGGCAACCCGACGTATTGCCTCTGGTCTCATAAGCAAAAACCTTTTTCTATGCTCCTGCGTGGAGCGCACAATATCTGGATAAATCCAGACCGAATAACCATAGTATTTAACTGTTCTATTTCTAAAGAAAAACTTTAGAACAAGGTTCCTATCTTGCTCAAATGCAAACGTTACCAGTAATATACCTCTAGTTTTAATTTCAGTATTTAATGATAGTTCAATCAACTCTGAGGTGTTCGAAGATTGCTGGGATTGATGTTGTATTTCCTCTCCTTCTCCCGTAGCTACCTCCAATTTCTTTGAAACAAAAAAAGCTTTCGATACAACAGGAAGAATTTCTTTAGGGATCTTTAAAATTTCCAACATATACTCTTTAAACATCTCAGCTGGATTTAATCTCCTTACCACCGGAAAGTTCACAATCCGCAGATTTAAATAGCGGAGCGAATTCTCAATGTTCTCAAATTTTCTTTCCGAATTGATCCCAGCTTTTACCAAAGTTCCTTGTACTTTTTCCAAATTAATAACTTTCTCCTCCTTTCTCTTTATATTCTCCTGTTGTATATTCAACACCTTTTCTGTATTCAAACCTCTTTTATTAGATTCAAGGAATGCTTGTGTTAGAGTAGTCACAGCAGATTCAATCGACACCATTGCTTTCCACAAAGTGTCCAACGTAACTACAGGAGGCTTTTGCAGAGAAAATACCGGTTTAGTTTGCAATTTTACCAGTTCTTGAAGTGCTGTATCTCCACTGATGTCCCGTGCCGGCAAAGCTCTATGGGGTATCGGGGTTGAGGTCGCCATCCCCTCCACTGCTCCCTCAACTCCTCTGTTCGCCATTTCCTCGCCGTCTCCGTCGGATTGTCGGGGGGGGGGGGCCGCTCACTCCTCTCCTCTTGCGGTTCTCGCGATGTTTCCTCTCCCTCCTTTCCAATCCGATCTCCCGGCAATGGTGGCGTTACAGGAGCCCCTGGGCTGAGCGAAATATCCTCGACCATAGGGTTCAGCCCGAGCTCCTGGGCTTCTCCCTCTGCGGTCTTCGCTCCCGGCGTAGTAGGGGTAAGGTTAAAGAAGCTCTCAATCTTAGCCTGTTGACTTCCTTCTTCTTTTACATTCAGAATCTCTTTCAGACGAGCTTTACGCTTCGTATGAGGCATTATAATTGCAAGTAAAAACTGTAGTAACCAGGTATTTTAAATTCCAGAGACAGGCTTAGCTGGACCGTTCTTATCTGCTTCTCATATGTCGGCCATCTTGGTCGCCCTAACACACCTGTTTTAAGTGTTAACCAGCAGAGAGTTCTTTCCTCACCTGTGGGGCTGGGTCTGACAAGGGCAGTGTTGCAACTTATTGAGCTACTGGGAACTCACACTTCACTTATCCACTAAGGGAATCCTGTTTGGCTGACTTGTTTTCTCCTTCCTACATATTATAAGTCAGGAACCTGTGTTATGTTCAACACTTTATTTCTTCATTACAACTTTTGTGGTGAAGTAATCCTTTTGAGTCTTTGCCTGAATCAGACCCTGATACTAAGATGATGTAATTAATGGTTCAACACACACTCACTAGCCACTATTCCTCTTATGATATTTTTTTCTCTCACATTATTTATTTCCCCCTTTGCTTTCACACAGTCAGTCCCATGTTGAGACCCAATCATCATGATTTCTCCTACACTTCCTATTAAAAGAAGGTAACATCCTGATGCCTTTCTCCTTGAAAAACTTAGGCTTGCATGATCATGACAGTCAGGTTCTCCTCCTGTTCTTCAGGTTTCTTTTTGTAGTTACAGTCTTATAAACCTAATCTTCAGAAAATACCTAGGTTAGGGGCAGAGTTTTAGATCATTTCCTGATCACAAATTTGTTTTTTTATTCATCTGCTTTTTTGTACAATTTCAAACGTTCAGTTTCATCTGTAAGTGCATAAGTATACTGCAGAATGTACAGTTAGCTGAATTGTCACACCCAACTTACATTTGTTTAACTTGATACTATTACCTGTAAAGCTAGTCCAGCTTTTTTAGGTGGTCATTTACAGAAAGAAGGGACAGTAAAGCTTGCTTATGCAGTAACAGTTTTTAATTGTTACACGTCCATTTTCTCAATTTAGTCTTTTGATTATGAGAAATTGTATAGGGTAAAAACTGGATTTAAAAATTTGAAATAATTTTGAAATTTCAACCCTTGTTTTTTTCCCCTCAGACTACTTTTATCGTTGATGAAATAAGCAATATCATTAAAGACGTAAGTGATGGTTTTATGTTCTATATCTTGTCTTTTCTGAGGTTGCCATCATTATTCACATGTTACAAAATACAGTGTCCGCGCACACATGCGTGCTGGATTGTAACATCCACACTCGCATGTGCAAGTGGCCCACGACTCACATTAAATTAAGTGTGGCGATGCAGTCGCCCTTTTTCACAGTTCCCTAACCTTATCCTTCTTTCCTCTTCCCCTCTCCCCTCCGACTCCTAATCTAATCCTACCTAGACCCAATTTTTTTATTTTATACTTAATGCTCCTCGGGAGCAGAAGTAAACCCCGAGTGCCAGCCAACTGCTGGTCACGCTGACCCAGCCTGCCCCTCGCCATGCCCCCCCTGGCCCGCACCTTTGGAAAAGCCCGGCACTTTGGCGCATAATGGGGGTTATGTGTGTGGCCGGGCCCTTCCGAAAATGCACTGCGCATTACCCCCGTAATTCACGCATGCAGGGCTTTTAAAATTTACTTGTTAATATGTGCACATTGGGGTAAATTTTAAAAGCTACGCGCGGGCGTTCATGTGCGCACGCTACCCGGCGCGCACACATGGATGCTCGATTTTATAACATGTGCGCGCAGGTGCACGCATGTTATAAAATAGGGGGTCGGCACGCGCAAAGGGGTTCACAATTGTGCCCCCTGCGTGTGCCGACGCTCATGGCCTTCACCTGTTCCCTCCCAGGCCGCTCCGATTTCGGAGCGGCCTGGAAGGGAACTTCCTAACCCCCTAACCTAACCTCCCTTCCCCTTCCCCTAACCATCTTGCCCCCTAGCCCTATCCTACCCCCTCAACCTTTATCCTACCTCTTGCACTGCCTCCAGGCAGGCACAAATTGCGCGAGCCAGCAGCCTGCCAGCACGCGATCCTCCGAGACAACGGCAAATGGCTGCAGTGCCAGAGGCCTCAGGCCCCGCCCCGGACCTCCCCACCGCTTTTTCAAAGCCCCCAGACTTAGACGCATCCCGGGGCTTTACGCGCGTAGCCAGGCCTTTGTAAAATAGGCCCGGCGCGCGTAACCCAATTTATGTGCATAGGGCTTTGAAAATCTGGCCCATTATTTTCTCCCCAACCAATTATGCCTTTACAAATGCCTCTTTTTCCTTCAGTGAAAAGTATGCATGTTGTGAAATTGTCTATGTATATAAGCCAATTAAAAATCCACTTAGGGGGCTTCAGCTATTCTACTGTCATTAACCCCCTTTTTAACTACATAGTTCCTTTGAAAATGTAAACCTTTATACACTGGAGCTTGACAGATTTTCATATCAAATATCAAAAGTTAAAAAGCAAAGTTGCTTTCCTGTAATCAGGATTCTACATAGACAGCAGGATAAATTAAACCAGCCAGTGACATCATCCGATGGTGTCAACACAGACCCTGCTCTCTGAGCTCAGAAGTATTTCTGAGCCTGCATAGCAGATTCTGCAAGCAATTTCTGCCTCATGAGCAACTAAGTCTCTTCCAGAGCTTAAGCTTAAACTGAGTAGTCTGCTCTCCAGGAAGGTGGGGTGGGTAATAAAAGTATGAGTGATGGGTGCCCTGAGAGGAGTCGATTGAGTGAGCTGCTCTGTTATTGAGAGTTACTGCGGTGTTTTTCCCTGAGTTTCCTTATTTTTTCTCTCTTTAAAATACAAAGAACAATGCCAGCGAAAGGAAGGGAAAAATCAGAGTGTTTCCCTCTATCTATATCGACGCAATTAACGGAGCAGAGACTTATTACTTTCACGACTCCGGGAGCAGTGAGAGACGGGGGGAGTAGCCTCGCTGCAGCGTCGGTTGGAGGAGACTCTGCCCCCGCCTGAGGCAGAGGTGTCCCTCAGCCCCCCCGAAAACAGACCACCAGCTGAGAGGGATACATCATCGCTGGAGGACTTGCAGGAGACGCCGAGTGATGATGTCGGCGTCTCAGGAATGCAGAGCGGCCGGAGGTGTCAAGGGAGCCCTCTGGGGAAACTTTGGGAGCGGCTGGTCGAACGGAGACCACACCAACACCAACTTTGCCGGTGGAACAAATAACAGCCCCTATTAGGCCAGCGGTGGTCACGATGGAGACTCTATGGGACCTTACAGCTGGTTTGTCAGTGGCAGTTAGAACTAGCAATCTAAAAATGGAACAATTGGCTACCTCTTTGAACACAAAGATTATTGAACAAAGTCAGTCCCTGCATAATGTTCAAACTAAAGTAGAAAAAATGGAATTGGAAATAAAAAATATCCAAGAATTCAACCAGGCTACCATAAAAGACAGGACAGCATTGTCCCGAAGACTAGAACTTTTAGAGAACTGGAACCAGAGATTAAATCTCAGGTTAATTAAGTTTCCGAAAATAATGGGAGAAATACCCATAGTGTCCTTCAAAAGATATCTTCGGGAGACCCTTCTAATGACGGACACTGAAATTCCTCCAATTAATAAGGTTTATTTTATTCCCTGTTTAATAGCGGAAAGGGGGGAAACTGTGGGTTTAGAGCAAAATCAGATTGATATGGATTATTTAACAATGTTTCTTGAATCCTCTGCAATTGAAACTATTGAATGTTCCACATTGATTGTGTCTTTAGTAGCAGAACAGGATGTCAGTAAAATTATGACCAGATATTTTAGAAATGTAAATACCCCCTTTCATGGGTTAACGATACGTATGTTTCCAGACATTTCTAAAATAATGCAAGAAAGGCGTAAGGGCTTTCTTGCAATGAGGCAGGAGACGGTATCATTATAAATTGTAAATGTGTTGTCAAAAAGGGAAACTATTGTTTTATAATTTTCGCCCCAGAACAATTAAGGACTTTCATTGATTCTTTTCCTATTGATAGTAATACATAGAGCCTCAGAAAAGAAATAGCCCTGCTTTTAGCTCAGGGCTATACCAATTCCTTTAAGTTTCTTTTTCCTTTTGTTAACTCCTCTTAATCTGATCCCCACAATGGATAGTGTGTTGAGAAAATGAAAGTAAAACATTTGGACTACGGATATATTTGATTATTTAATATTCATATAAGGCTGTAATGCTTAATCTACCTTTTCTTTTGAAAAAATACTTTATTTGTATTGTTTAAAATTTAAAAAAAAAAAGGTATGAGTGATTTATCCTGCTGTCTATGGAGAACCCTAGTTACAGGTAAGCAGCTTTGCTTTCTCTGTGAACAATATTAAATCAGCCATAACCAGTGGGGCAACCCAAGCTGAGGACTGCCTTGTGGCGCAACTATTGACAACCCAGACCTCATCCAGTGGAGAGTGGACTACTGGGTGAGCACAGAAACATATCGGCAGAAAAGACCATACACCTATCTAGTCTTCCCACCCACACAACTGTTCAGCTCTGCAATCCCTATCACTCACTCAGAGATCTCCCATGCTAGACCTACTGGGAGACTGTTCCATACATCTACCACAACTTCTGTAAAGAAATACTTCCTTAGATTACTACTGAGTCTTATCTTCTTCCACCCTCATCCCATGACCTTGTTCCATTCGCCTTTGTACTGAGAGACCCACCTCCTGTGCATTGATACCTGTGAGCTATTTAAATGATTCTTATCGTATCTCACTTTTCCGCTAGGTCAGTGGTTTTCAACCTTTTTCCCATCTAGACGCTCACATGTGTGACACACTGCTCATTACAATTCACTGCAGAAATAAAAAATAAAGGTCCAGTATTATTTTTATTGTTAACAATGACACAAAGGAAAGATAAGTACTCTGTCTGAACAGAAATTGCATAAATAGTAAACATCCCATACCAAAACACCAATTTCCAGCACATAAACAGTAACCACCTTTCCTAAGAAAAAGCAACACTAAAAATATTACACCAGGCCTTAAGACACCAATACACCTCCTATTAGGAAAACAGACCAAGTCAGGCTACTATAGAGACCTACACAGAAACTACAAGCCAGCAGAATACCTAACCTGAATCACATGTGCTGATCCCACCTAACAAAAAATAAAGAGACCATAAAGCATAATTAGAAATACGCAGACAAAAACTGAACTGGAAACTGCAATAAGCCAGAGAGATTGTAAGCAGTGTAACAAAGGAAAAAGAGAAATTTCATCAGTCCTCAAAACAAATCAAGAAATATAAAATCAATAGCAGTAAAATCATACTAACAAAAAAGAACACATTTCAAAATAGCTGATGAATGGAATATCCAATAATTAAAAACCTATATCAAAAATTTCTAGATACCAATAAAATATTTCAGAATAGCAGACACAAAGACCCAATAATGAAAAATATGGATAAAAAAACGCTTTGCTCTGCATACCTGGGAACGTTTGATAACCAGGTGCCCTGAGACTGTTTTGAATTCGCAGAAATAGGGATGGTTTGCTTGCAACTTTCTCCTCTCTCTCACTGGCTCTCAATCACAAACATATACACTTGCTTTTTCTCTCACTCATATAGGCTCTTAATCACACATTTACACACATGCCGTCTCTTTCTTTCATTTACACACAGGCTCTCAATCACATACTCACATGCTTTCTCACCTACACAGGCTTTCAATCACACATAGGCACACAAGCTCTTTTGCACTGGAAGTGGACCCTTGGCCTGGTGCAGGATTGGTAGGCCCTCCGGTCGAACCCAGAGGATGCCTGCCACCAGGAGGTGGAGTACAGGAGGAGACCGAGGATAGCTGGAGCTTCGCCAATAGGAGATGGTCTTAGGTGGGCCTCGCAGAATCTCCAGGAGAGAGGCGCAGAGGAATGCCCACCACGAACAAGGATGTGCGGTCAATGTCCAAGGAGGAAGGCCCTGAGGTCACGGAAGACTGGCATAGAGAATCCAAGTGGATAGTGATCAGACATTGTCGATGGAGAAGCAATGGTCAGTACCGTGAGATCAGTCTGGAGGGTACTACCAGGAGACGTGGTCAAGGAGAAGCAATGGTCAGTACCGTGAGATCAGTCCGGAGGGTACTACCAGGGAAAGGAGAGACACTGGAACAGGAGACACTGGAACGGAGCCCTAGGAACGAGAGACAACACCGAGGTGTTAGGCCAAAGAAGTAGTGCTCGATGAAGGTCCTGCTGGACCGATGCACCCGCCACCTGGGAAGGAGCCAACAGTACTCCAGGAATGGTCAGCAGAGGAGACGATCCGGGGCGAGCAACTATCAGGCAAGGAGTGACCTGATTCAAAGGCAAAAGTAGACTGACTACCGAGCCCTTTTGTAGGGCTAAGGAGTCAACTCCCTGGGAGGAGCTTACAGGTGGGGCCTGGGGCGGATCCAGCCGCGGGCCCTTTAAATCCGAGAGGAAGACGCGGGCCCGCCCCTAAGAGGAGCAGGAGGAGGGCAATGCAGGACCAAGGACAGCGGCGTCCTTCCGCTGTGGAGAACAAAGGGAGGAGATGAAGCAGGCTTCGACTAGGCCCAACATTGGAGCAACAGCGTCAGCAGCCCCATGCCGCGCTGGACACTCCAGAGGTGGCGGCTGCCGCAAGAGAGCATGTGCTCACAGCGCGCAGTGCTGAAGAGCAATATGGGCGGTCCGGGGCGGCTCCAGGCCGCGGGAAAGGCCCCGGCTTTCTGTGGTCTCTGGGCCGTGAAGGTAAGTGCCTCCCGTGGCTCCAGCCGTGGGAGGAGCGCAACCTATCAACACCACAGCGACCTGACTACCTCTGCTCTGCCAGCCTGTCTTGCCCCTACCAAAACCACAGGGACCAGACTACCTCAGCTCTGCCAGCCTGTCTTGCCCCTATCAAAACCACAGGGACAAGACTACCTCAGCTCTGCCAGCTAGTCTTGCCCCTATGAAAACCATAGGGACCAGACTACCTCAGCTCTGCCAGCCTGTCTTGCCCCTATCAAAACTACAGGGACAAGACTACCTCAGCTCTGCCAGCCTGTCTTGCCCCTATGAAAACCATAGGGACCAGACTACCTCAGCTCTGCCAGCCTGTCTTGCCCCTATCAAAACTACAGGGACTAGACTACCTTCGCTCTGACAACCTGTCTTGCCCCTATCAACTTTCTGCCACTCTGCCTTGCTGCCATACACCAGATGACTCTATTCCTTGTGGTGTTGCCACCTCATGGTTCCTCAGTGTGTTGATGCTAGTCTTTCTTTGCTGCTTGTCCCTTTATTGTCGCCTTGTGGTTTTTTATGACACCGACAGTTGCTCAGCAGCGCATGGTTCGGAGAGATGTATCTTTAAAGGATACTAATGATGCATTAGAATTAGGGCATCCCGACAGTGAGGTTCCAATAATTAGAAAAGTAGTCCAAGTGCCTGTAACTAAAAACTCACCTGAGCTAAAAAATTCTAACTTATCCCTATCAATTAAAAAGCAGAATAAAAATACAAACAAAAAACAAACTTTGAAATGTTTGTATGCTAATGCCAGAAGTCTAAGAAGTAAGATGGGAGAATTAGAATGTATAGCAGTAAATGATGACATAGACTTAATTGGCATCTCAGAGACATGGTGGAAAGAGGATAACCAATGGGACAGTGCTATACCGGGGTACAAATTATATCGCAATGACAGAGAAGAGCAGTCGGGAGGAGGTGTGGCGCTTTATGTCCGGGATGGCATAGAGTCCAACAGGATAAACATCCTGCATGAGACTAAATACAAAATTGAATCTTTATGGGTAGAAATCCCTTGTGTGTCAGGGAAGACTACAGTGATAGGGGTATACTACCGTCCACCTGGTCAAGATGGTGAGATGGACAGTGAAATGCTAAGAGAAATTAGGGAAGCTAACCAAATTGGTAGCGCAGTAATAATGGGAGACTTCAATTACCCCAATATAGACTGGGTAAATGTATCATCGGGTCACGCTAGAGAGATAACGTTCCTGGATGGAATAAATGATAGCTTTATGGAGCAATTGGTTTAGGAACCGACGCGAGAGGGAGCAATTTTAGATCTAATTCTCAGTGGAGCACAGGACTTGGTGAGAGAGGTAACGGTGGTGGGGCCGCTTGGCAATAGTGATCATAATAAACCAAGAAGAAAGCTAGTTTGGGAAGAGCACCCCAAGGATCCAAAAAAGGGCACCAAAAATTTCCTGATAAGTTGTGAGGGTTGCTTTATTAAGATAGCTTTTCCCAAATTCTGTGGCTGAACTCTGGCTATTTCATTTGTTGATTTTCTGGTTTTTTTTCTGGGCTATGGCAAGTAGGCATGACTGCATCGTTGATAAGTGATCTAGAAATATTTTAAATAAATAAATTAGGGGTATGGCAGCTAGGCATGAGGCAGCAAGTCCCCAATGGTGGTATTAAGGGTATTACACAAAAAGAAGGTAATAGAGTCAACAACCCCTATTTAAATACAAGAAATGCAACCCAAAAAAATCAGAAAAAAGAAAAGCATTTTACTGTATTAGCTAAAAAGCTGTGTACACTAATCCTTGACTGTTAAATGCTGTTAGTCTTGAAAGTCACAAAAATGAGCTTTTCCTTTTAATTTTTTCTGATGAAAATGTGAAATGCAAAACTTTAACAGTGAATGGCAACTTTATTAGAAGTGGCACTGACCATTAATATGTTTTTAGGCCATAGAATGTACAATTGGTGGTAGTATTTTCCATCCGAACAGAGTAAATCATTGGAGTACGACTGTGGTAGAAACAGCTCTGAGTCAACTAACAAAACTCGAAAAGCCTTTCAAGTACATTGGTAAGTGTCTCTTTGTTTATCAGATATTGCATTGACATCTGTTCATAAGATCTGTAACTAAAAGAAAAAGGGTTGGGGACTTTTCAAAATTGTCTGCAGGTACTTTTACCCACAGATTTTGTACCAGTTCTCAAAGAGAATGGACATTCTTATTTTCCCTTTGAAAGCAGTGGATCCTAATAGAAATGGACATGCAACAAAAGAAGTAATGTGAGATCAAGCTCCATAGAGTTATATGAGATGCAAATCCCCCTGAAGAAGCCTGTGTTTGGTTGAAATGAGGGACCTTTGTTGGGACTTTTAAAGTGATTTGATTCAGTCCATCTGAATCATTACCCATGAAAACCTTCTCCATTACGGGTACCTCCCCAACATCCTCTTCAGTAAACACTGAAGCAAAGAAATCATTTAATCTTTCCGCGATGGCCTTATCTTCTCTAAGTGCCCCTTTAACCCCTCGATCATCTAACGGTCCAACTGACTCCCTCACAGGCTTTCTGCTTCGGATATATTTAAAAAAGTTTTTACTGTGAGTTTTTGCCTCTACAGCCAACTTCTTTTCAAATTCTCTCTTAGCCTGTCTTATCAATGTCTTACATTTAACTTGCCAATGTTTATGCTTTATCCTATTTTCTTGTGTTGGATCCTTCTTCCAATTTTTGAATGAAGATCTTTTGGCTAAAATAGCTTCTTTCACCTCCCCTTTTAACCATGCCGGTAATTGTTTTGCCTTCTTTCCACCTTTCTTAATGTGTGGAATACATCTGGACTGGAAAAGGAACAGTGTGCAAATCCAAGGCTCTCGTGCTAAACTTTCAAAAGGGAAACTTTGATAAAATGAGAAAAATTGTTAGAAAAAAACTGAAAGGAGCAGCTACAAAAGTAGAAAATGTCCAAGAGGCATGGTCATTGGGATGTTTTGTCCCCAGAAAAGAAATGTGGAAAAGGACAAAAATACAGGTTTCACTACCACTGTATCTATTCTATAGTTCTTTTTCTTCTAGCCCTCCAGAATTCCAGCCTGTTTCTCCTACCCTGTTTGGAGGTTGATTATATTGGGGAGGTTTTTCCACAAAAGCCCTCAGTCAGAAGGAAAAAATATAGGCACCAAAGAAAAAAAAATTGTTTAAGAGAAACTATTTTGATATTCTGAATGTGATAAACGTTGCAGTAGTGAGAATGAACTTATGCAAAGCCAGAAAATGAGGACATAGAACAGCCAGAGTTCAGCTACAGAACATGGGAAAAACGTTCTAAATAAAGCAACCCCTCACAACTTACCAAGAAAAATAAAGCACTCATTAAAAACAAATTACATGTTCGGAATGTGATAAGTTTCATTCAGAAAGCCCATTTCACAAGAAAATCATAATTCTACCCAGCAACTAGATCATGTTAAAGCAGGGTATGCAATTAAAGCTTATGTAAAGAAAATGGTACTTATCACAGTTCATTCTCTTATATTGAATCTGACAATTGGATATTTTATTAGCATGTAAGCGTTTGTATCGGTCTTATTTGTTGTGTTTTCTCAAGAGGACATGCATTGGTGGTAAACTGCTGACTTTTCATAAGTAGGGCTATTGAGCCTGGAAGTAGAAGGAGTTTGAGTTGCTGTTACTGACATGACACTAGAACCAGAATATCTTTTTTGTAGGGTGAGTTGTATGGGGAATGTCGTAATTCTGCTTTACATCCATTATTGTGGGTCAGGGGGGTTCCCGTGGATGCAAACTGTACTTTTACATCTAGCCCAGTGACGATCATGGGTCAGGGTGTCATGCATGTGAGAACCATCTGTCAGGTGTGTCCCGACAGAAAAAAGGTTGAGAACCACTGCTCTAGGCAGCAAATGATAGATCTTAGGTGTTGTGACCGGCAGCAAGTCAGTCTCCTTCTCAACGTTGAGATAGAGATGTGTATACAATGGAGGCAGTGCATGCAAATCTATCTCATGCAATTCTTTGTGGATATCCTGAAAACCTGACCAGCTAGGTGTGCCCAAGGGCTGGTTGAGAATCACTGCACTAGAAAAATCTATGCCTTCAAATGGATCAGATATTCCAAGTGTTGCCAACAGAATGCCTTGGATCCATTTTCTTGTGAGCCCAAGCATTTGCTAATGTACTTGATCCTCCTTTCTGACTCAGGCATCACCACATTGTTGGTGAAAATGCATCTCAGTGCCATGATGGCTTATCATGTTCAATTGGACACTAAGCTCCTCTTTGCCCATCCACTGATATCTAAATTTGTGAAAGGGTTGTGTCACATTCTGTCTCCAATACAGAATCCTCCAGTTCCAATTTGTTTGAACATCAACTCCTGAAGGCACCTTTTGAGCCACTAGCGATAGCTTCTCTTCAGTTTCTGACATGGAAAAAATGTTCCTCATTGCAGTTACCTCAGCTAGAAGAATCCGTAAACTCCATTCTCATCCCTGGTCTCTTGCGTTCGTGCCTCTTCTCGCCCCTCGCTCCACCCTCTTTACCTGGGATGTGACTCCCTTCGGCTCTGACGGACAGTGCAGTCGCGGCTTCTCTCCACCTCTTGGTCCCGGTTCCCCCGGGCTGGCCTGACGCTACGGATCCGCCATATTCCTGATGATGTAAGGGCGCGCACGCGCTCCAGACTTTGTACCAGCAAGGGCGCGAACCTCGGGGGAGTCCCCCCGTAGTGATGTCATCCATCCGCACTTTAAAAGTCTTTCGGGCCGATACAGTAAAAAACGCGGGAGAACGATACAGTAAGTTAATTTATTTAAATTAGGCCCGGCGGTAAAAAGAGGCGCTAGGGACACTAGCGTGTCCCTAGCGCCTCTTTTTGGACAAGAGCGGCGGCTGTCAGCGGGTTTGACAGCCGACGCTCAATTTTGCCGGCGTCAGTTCTCGAGTCCGCTGACAGCCACAGGCTCAGAAACCGGACGCCGGCAAAATTGAGCGTCCGGTTTTTGGCCCGACAGCCACGGGCCGAATTCAAAATTTTTTTTTTTAACTTTTTTTACTCTTCGGGACCTCCGACTTAATATCGCCATATTAAGTCGGAGGGTGCACAGAAAAGCAGTTTTTACTGCTTTTCTGAGCACTTTCCCGGTGCCAGAAGAAATTAGCGCCTACCTTTGGGTTGGCGCTAATTTCTTAGAGTAAAATGTGCGGCTTGGCTGCACATTTCACTTACTGTATCCCACGTGCATACCTAATAGGGCCATCAACATGCATTTGCATGTTGAGGGCGGTATTAGGTGCCGCGGGTTGGACGCGCGTTTTCCTCCCCTTACTGAATAAGGGGCCTTACTGTTAGCCTGCTAGCCTGTTAGCCTGTTAGCCTGTTAGCCTGCTCTTGGACACGCGTTGGAGTTCCTTGCTAACTCTAATGAGTTAGCAAGGAACTCCAAGGGACTTGCTTCGGCAGTCCACGATAGTTGCAACAATGATCCGAGTCAGCCGGGGAACGTGTCCCCACTGCTCGGCCTTTTCAAACTTACCAGGAGTACCCGCTCCACGGGGGCTCCACTCTCTCTTCTTGATTTTAGATTGCCAGAACACTCGGAAGACTCCTCGTTTCCTGGAAGCGATCTATTACATAGGAATCGGTACTCGCTCCACGAGGGCCTACATTCCTATTGCTCTAAAGACTCCCTTCCGTCCAAGACGTTCTCGCAGGTACAGAGATCAAGAGTTACATTGGCAAGATTACAGATAGGAACCGGTACTCGCTCCACGAGGGCCCATGTTCCTAGAATCTATTCCAGACTCTCTTCTACTTTAGAAGCCATTTCATATACAGCAATTGTGAGTTCTTATTACAGACTGTTTGTGGGAACCAGTGCTTGCTTACGCTCCTGTTCCTGAATGTACTTAAGACTCTCTGTGGCATAGAGACCATTGCAGACATCTACTATTGTGAGTGTACCATCTTGTATCCAGTATATCCTGTCTACTCACTACTTCTAGTCTCTCTCTACAGCTCAGTGACCCAGAGATTATATTCCACTATCAGAAGGACTTCAGCCTTGCCGGACACAGCGACTCACTACTGCCACCTCTGGTGGTCCAGCTTCCAGTCTAATAAAGAACTATTGTGTTTATCTCATATTCTAACCTAGCCGGTGGTTCCTCTCAGGATCTCCTCTTGGGGGCACTGTCATCTGCCATCGGCCCAGGGATTCACCATTTCCCCCAAGTGGTCATTCCTTTCACTATTGTCACCTTGTGGGAGCCAACCACTTGACTCTGTCACGGAAGTATTATATAGACAGCTACTCCTCTTTTTCTGAGACTTGCCAGCAGCTTATATATATATATATATACAGATTGCTACTCCGTAGTGGGGGGCAAGATAGATTGCTATCTCAATAGCGAAGTACTATATACCTATTGCTAACTCCTCTTCCTTGGAGAGTTGATTCATAACAGATTGCTACTCCTTAGCAGATTGATACAGCTTGCTACTTCCTTTCCTCATAGGAGCATCTAACAGCAGTTCGCTAATAGAATTACAGATAGCTAACTCCTCCCCTCTGGAGGAGCAGGTCATATCATATCGCTACTCCTTCCCCTTTCAGGAGCACAGCAGAACAGCTTGCCAACTCCGCCCTCCTGGCGGAGTGAGTGACAGCAGATTGCTAACTCCTCCCGTCTGGAGGAGGCGAGCGTAACAGATTGCTGGCTCCTCCCCTTTGGAGAAGGAGAGTGTAACATGGTCATCAATGTTACAGCTGCCGGTCGCAGGACTTGTTCACGACCAGTATCACTCACTCTCCCAACACTCTGATCCTAAGCATAGCCTGGAAGCCACCATATTTTCTCCATGCAGCAGGTTGCCGCCAATAGGACACTGACCTTCTCCTCTTGTGGGATGTCCCTTGGCATGTGTGTACACACCGCGCCTGCCTTGAAAAGGCCCATGGTGGGAACCTGAAGAGCTGGCACCTCTTGATGACATCACGCAGCTGGGTACTTAAGACCAAGCCGCACACCAAAGAACTGCCTCAGCAATGGGCATCCTGCCTAGTAGCAGTGAGTGTTGCTACAGCATTCTCATGTTCCTGTGTCTTCCAGCTTCTTCCTGTATCCTATCTCGTCCAGCCTTGCCTCATTCAGCTTTCCTTGTCCAACCTTGCCTCGTCCAGTCTTCTTTGTCCAGCCTTGCCTTATCCTATTTGACTCATCCAGTGTCTTCTGTGTATCTTCGTCCACCTTGGCCTGACTTCCGGATTCTGACCTCCTGCTTGGACCTGACCACAATTGCTTGCTGTCTGGACCTGACCACCCCTGTCTGCATGCCTGCCTTGACCTTGGCATGTCTCTGACTACTTCAGTCTGCTGCCTGCCCTGATCCTGGTGTGCCCTCAGACTCTTGCTTACCAGACTGCCCTAGGGATCCACTAAGCCCTACCGGCCACCAGAACTCAAGGGCTCAACCTGCAGGGGAGTCAGCAGTATAGGTGAAGCTCCAGCTTGACCTGTTACAGGGCATGTTCACCAGCTGTCATCATAGACCTTGTAGATCTGCCTATGAGACTGCGTCAACTATGCCACAGCAACAAGGGTTCCCACCCACGTCACCCTTCACAATCCACTCACACCTTTATGTCAAATTACCGTCTGGACAACCTCTGAAGGACTGACTTCAATTTGGACAAGCAGTTTTGCATAACCTGTTCTCACAGTAGTCTGTTCTCCATGGTGGGGTCTGGATTGCTATTCAGTAATCGCTCTGTTACAACCCTCAGCTTGGGGCTCCCCACAATTAGGGGCGGATTTTAAGAGCCCTGCTCGCCTAAATCCGCCTAAATCCGGGCAGATTTAGGCGAGCAGGGCCCTGCGCGCTGGTGCGCCTATTTTACATAGGCCTACCGGCGCGCGCAGAGCCCCGGGACTCGCGTAAGTCCCGGGGTTTTCTGAGGGGGGCGTGTCGGGGGGTGGGCCCGGTCGGCGCGGCGTTTTGGGGGCATGTCGGCAGCGTTTTGGGGGCGGGCTCGGGGGTGTGGTTACGGCCCGGGGCGGTCCGGAGGCGTGGCCGCGCCCTCCGTACCCGCCTCCAGGTCGCGTCCCGGCGTGCGGGGATTTACGTCTCCCTCCGGGAGGCGTAAATCCCCCGACAAAGGTAAGGGGGGGGTTTAGACAGGGCCGGGCGGGTGAGTTAGGTAGGGGAAGGGAGGGGAAGGTGAGGGGAGGGCAAAAGAAAGTTCCCTCCGAGGCCGCTCTGATTTCGGAGTGGTCTCGGAGGGAACGGGGGTAGGCTGCGCGGCTCGGCGCGCGCCGGCTATACGGAATCGATAGGCTTGCGCGCGCCGATCCAGGATTTTAGCGGATATGCGCGTAGCCGCGCGTATCTACTAAAATCCCGCGTACTTTTGCTGGCGCCTGATGCGCCAGCAAAAGTACGCCAATTCGCGCGGTTTGAAAATCTACCCCATAATGTCTAATTCAGCCTGCTTATTGATGGAAAAAGCAACTTTGCTTACCATAAACAGTGTTTTCCATAAATAGCAGAATGAATTAGCCATGGAATATCCACCTACCTTCCTGGAGAGTGAACTAGCTAGCTAGATGTAGTTCTGGTACTGACTTGAGGAGGCTCACAAGGCAACGCCTGCGGGGGAGTTCACCCACCTGCTCATTAGAGCCCAAAGTTCTACTAGCTAGAAGAGATTAGTCCATCTGGTGCCTCTGGATGACATCACGCACAAGTAATGGCTAATTCATCCTTCTAGCTACAGAAAACTTTGTTTATGCTAAGCAAACATAGAAACATAGAAATGACGGCAGAAGAAGACCAACAGGCCCATCCAGTCTGCCCAGCAAGATCTCACACTTATTTTCCCACACCTTTCTGTTACCCCGACCACTGAGTTCAGGGTCCTTATTGGTAACTTTTTTATTCCAATTTCCTTCCATCCCCGCCATTGATGCAGAGAGCAGTGTTGGAGCTGCATCAAAGTGAAGTATAAGGCTTAATGTTTGAGGGTAGTAACCGTATCAATCACACAAATAACCCACACACACCAACCAGTGTATTCCAGTACACACTAATGTAAACAAACCAAAACCACCAATGTACTGGTATCTTATTAATATAGCACACTAACGCCAAATATATGTAAGACCCTCTAATCACGAGCAGGCAATTATATGATCAACTCGTTTGTCATAGGGGTCTCTGTTACTTTAATTAACAATCCTCCGTATATTTTGTTTTCTTAGTTTTTTAGTTTTTTTAAAAAGTTGCCACGATAATTATAGGGAAAACATCCCAACTAAAGTCATATGGGTAATATTGAAACGGATACTTATCCACACTGAAAAGGTCCCAGATAACCCGAGTGTTGGAAACCGATTCAGAAAACCATCTTCTTTGTGGCTCAGCAATCCATCTTCTTACGGCGCATTTAACCGTGCAAACCGGGTTATCTGGGACCTTTTCAGTGTGGATAAGTATCCGTTTCAATATTACCCATATGACTTTAGTTGGGATGTTTTCCCTATAATTATCGTGGCAACTTTTTAAAAAAAACTAAAAAACTAAGAAAACAAAATATACGGAGGATTGTTAAAGTAACAGAGACCCCTATGACAAACGAGTTGATCATATAATTGCCTGCTCGTGATTAGAGGGTCTTACATAAGTATATTTGGCGTTAGTGTGCTATATTAATAAGATACCAGTACATTGGTGGTTTTGGTTTGAGGGTAGTAACCTTCATAACGAGAAGTTACCCTGATGTTTGTATATTCATACTGCTCAGATCAGTGCCTTGTTAGATGTTGTCTGGATATAAATCCTCTTTTCCTCATTCCCCTCCTGCCGCTGAAGCAGAGAGCCACGCTGGATATGCATTCAAGGTGAAGTATCAGGCTTGATTGGTTTAGGGTAGTAACCGCCTTAACAAGCAAGCTACTCCCATGTTTATTTGTTTAACCAGACTGTGCAAGTCAGTTTATGTTGGTTGTTGTCTGAATGTAAATCCTATTTCTTCATTCCTCCCTACTGTTGAAGCAGTGAGCTATGCTGGATATGCATTCAAAGTGAAGCATCTGGCTTAATTGGTTTGGGGTAGTAACCGCTGCAATAAGCAAGCTACTCCCACGCTTATTTATTTACCCAGACTGTGCGATTCAGTCCTTGTTGGTTGTTGTCTGAATGTAAATCCTCTTATCTTCATTCCCCACTGCCACTGAAGCATAGATCAATGCTGGATATGCATTGAAGTGAAGTATCAGGCTTATTTGGTTTAGGGTAGTAACCGCTGCAACAAGCAAGCTACTCCCACGCTTATTTGTTTACTCAGACTGTGCAGCCTTGTTGATTGTTGCCTGAATGTAAATCCTCTTTTCCACATTTCCTCTTGCCATTGAAGCATAGAGCAATATTGGAGTCGCATTAACCGTGTGACGTTTATTGAATAAGGGTTTAATCACCAGGTTGTAGTCGTCATTCCATCAAGCCACCCCCATTCCTCTTCTCTTCATTCCCAACCTCTAGGCTTTATGATCCTCTAGACTTTAGGGATCCACAGTGTTTATCCCACGCTTCTTTGAAATCCTTCACAGTTTTAGTCTTCACCACTTCCTCCGGAAGGACGTTCCAGGCATCCACCACCCTCTCCGTGAAGAAATACTTCCTGACATTGGTTCTGAGTCTTCCTCCCTGGAATTTTAAATCGTGACCCCTGGTTCTGCTGATTTGTTTCCAACGGAAAAGGTTTGCTGTTGAGTTTGGATCAGTAAAATCTTTCAAGTATCTGAAAGTCTGTATCATATCACCTCTGCTCCTCCTTTCCTCCAGGGTATACATATTTAGATTCTTCAATCTCTCCTCATTAGTCATTCGATGAAGACCATCCACCTTTTTGGTCGTGCTTCTCTGGACCACCTCCATCCTGTCTCTGTCCCTTCGGAGATACGGTCTCCAGAACTGAGCACAGTACTCCAGGTGAGGCCTCACCAAGAACCTGTACAAGGGAATAATCACTTCCCTTTTCTTACTCGATATTCCTCTCTGTAGGCAGCCCAGCATTCTTCTGGCTTTAGCTATCGCCTTGTCACATTGTTTTGCCAGTTTCAGATCATTAGACACTGTCACCCCAAGGTCTCTCTCCTGCTCCGTGCACATCAGCTCTTCACCCCCCATCGAATACATTTCTTTCGGATTTCCACACCCCAAATGCCTGACTCTGCACTTCTTGGCATTGAATCTCAGCTGCCATATCTTCGACCAGTCTTCCTGCTTCCTTAAATCCCATCTCATTCTCTCCACTCCTTCCGGCATGTCCACTCTGTTGCAGATTTATTTATTTATTTATTTATTTATTTATTTGGGTTTTTATACCGTTATTCGAATAAACATCACAAAGGTTTACATAGAACTGAGGAGAAATACAATGAAACAGGGGGAGGGGTAAGGTGGAGCAGCGAGGAAGAGAAGAACGAAGAGAGAATGGGGAGGAAAAAAGGACAGCACAGGACAAGGGCGACAAGTGTCGCAAGGGTAGGGGGAATACAGTATGCATAAAGCAGTAAAAACATCAAGCGGTAAATATATAGTTAGAAAAAACTATATTACATTGAGCCTCAAACAGAAAGGCAACAAGCAATATAAACTATGTTATAGTAGGCCTCAAACAGTGAACATTCGGGGGTAGGAGTAAAACAGCTGAAATATGTGATCGACAAGGAGCGTGGAGAGTCGGGTGCAACTTAGCACCACTCCCGTTTCCAGGGATCTATTGAACAGGTCACGCAGCGGAGTATCATCTGCAAATAGACAAACCTTACCTTCTATCCCGTCCGCGATGTCACTCACAAAGATATTGAACAGGACCGGTCCCAATATTGACCCTTGCGGCACTCCGCTCATCACCGCTCTCTCTTTAGAGTAAGTTCCATTTACCATCACACATTGTCTTCTGTCCTTCAACCAGTTTGCTATCCAGGCCACCATCTTGGCACTCACTCCCAAGCTTCTCGTTTTATTCACAAGCCTCCTGTGCAGGACCATATCAAAAGCTTTGCTAAAATCCAAGTAGATGACATCGAGTGCTCTTCCTCGATCCAATTCCTTAGTCACCCAATCAAAAAAGTCGATCAGATTCGTCTAACAGGACCTTCCCTTGGTGAAACCATGCTGCTTCTGTCCATCAATTCTGTTGCTTGTAGATAGTTCATTATTCTTTCCTTCAGCAGCGACTCCAATACTTTTCCCACCACCGAGGTGAGGCTAACCAGCCTGTAGTTTCCAGCCTCCTCTCTGCTCCCACTCTTGTGAAGCAGGACCACCGTCACTCTTCTCCAATCACTCGGCACCACTCCCGTTTCCAGGGATCTATTGAACAGGTCACGCAGCGAAGCTGCCAGCACATCTCTGAGCTCTCTCAGTATCCTGGGATGAACCTCATTAGGCCCCATGGCTTTGTCCACTTTCAGTTTTCCTAATACTTCCCATACATTCTCTTCCATAAATGGAGTTTCATCCATTCCACTCCCCTCCAGTTTCTTGTTAACTAGCGACGGTCTTTCTCCGGGGTCTTCTTTAGTGAACACCGAACTGAAGTATTCGTTTAATATTTCTGCCATTTCTTCATCTGTCTCCACCTATTGATCCTTTTCACCTTTCAATTTCAGTATACCACTTTGGACTTTTCTCCTTTCACTGATGTATCTGAAAAATGTTTTGTCACCTTGCTTTACCTCTTTGGCAATCCTTTCTTCTGCTTGACTTTTCGCTTTCTTGATTACTTTCTTCGTCTCCCTCAGTTCCACCAGATATTCTTCCTTGTGATCCTCCTTTTGGGATCCTTTATATTTCTTAACGATGTTCTTTTATCTCTTATTTTATCAGCCACCTCCTTTGTGAACCAGATAGGTCTCATTCTTTTCTTGCTTTTCTTTATTTTTCTAGCATATATATTAGTCGCTTCAGTAATTGCTCCTTTTAGTTTGGCCAACTGTTGTTCCACATCTCTCATTTTCTCCCAGCCTTCTAGTTCTTCCGCCAGGTACTTTGCCATTTCAACAAAGTCCATGATTTTGAAACACAAAACCCGGGTCTTCGTGCAACTTCTCCATATCCTATTAGTGATATGAAACCATACCATTTGATGATCGCTGGTGCTGAGGTGGGCGCCACACGGACATTAGAGACATTATCCCCATTAGTGAGCACTAAATCGAGTATAGCTCCCTCCCTCTTAGGCTCCATTACCATTTGTTTGAACAGAGCCCCTTGCAGGGCATTCACTATCTCTCTACTATTGTTAGATTCCGCAGAAGGGATTCTCCAGTCTACATCCGGCAGATTAAAATCTCCAACAATCACCACTTCTCCCTTCTTCCCCATCTTTTGGATGTCTTCAATCAGATCTCTATCAAGCTCTTCCATTTGATTTGGAGGTCTGTAAATCACTCCAATAAAAACGGATGCCCCATTATCCTTTTTTAGGAGGGCCCATAATGCTTCTTCTTTGCCCCATCCTCCTTGCAGCTCGGATGCTTGGATATTGTTTTTGACATAAAGAGCCACTCCTCCCCCTTTTCTGACCTCTCTGTCCTTCCTTAGTAAGTTTTATCCTGGTATGCCGTATCCCAATCATGTGAATCCATGAACCACATCTCTGTGACAGCAACAATGTCCAAGTCTTCCTCCACTATTAGGGCTTGCAGATCTGGGATTTTATTGCCCAAACTACGAACATTTGTGCTCATAGCTTTCCAGCTATTCTGGTACAGGTTACTGCTTTTCTTGGACTCCCTTTGTGACTTATTTATTTATTTATTTATTTATTTATTTATTTATTTAATTAACATTTTTCTATACCGAACTTCATGACAAGCTTCATATCAGGCCGGTTTACATCAAACTTAGGGGTTAACTTAACAAAAGCATATAACAAGAAGGCCGAGGCGCAGTTACAAATAACAGGGGGAATGCACTTGGGGGATAGGGTAGCCAGGAAGTAAAGGACAGAAAAAACTGGAGAATGAACACGAATGAATATACAATGGCTGGGTCGGGCATTTAGCTGACTTTTGTTATCTACTTTGCCCTTTTTCATTGCATTTGTATTTGTATTTGGGGGGTGACATTCTAATGTCGTACTGCCACCCCCATCATCTAGTTTAAATGCCTTATGAGATAGGATTTGAATTTCTCTCTTAGGATTCTTTTTCCCTCCATAGACAGATGTAAGCCATCTTTGACAAAGAGTTTTTTTCTGTTCCATACACGGCCCCAGCCCCCAATATATCCAAAACATTTTTCTTTACACCAGGATTTGAGCCATACATTGAAGCTATCAATATGGCTTAGCCTCTCCTTCCCCTTTCCATGAACAGGTAACACTTCTGAAAAGGCAATGGTTGTCTCCATGTGACTAATCTGCTTCGCTACAGACTGGAAATCTCTCTGTACCGCTTGGATGCTTTTACTAGCAAGGTCGTTGGTTCCCAGATGGATGATGATATCAGCTTTTGAGTCTTTGCTTTCTTCTTGGATCATTCTGACTATCTGAAAGGCATTTCTGCTGGCCGATGATCCTGGAAGGCATTTAACAGTAGGGTTTCCCTCTAGAAGAGTTCCCAAATTAGTGCCTCTGATGACTGAGCTTTTTTCTTTGGTTATTGATTGTATTTTGGAATTTCTGTATGCATTGGGTTTCTTCTTTCTTTTCAGATACTTTCACCAGAGCTTTATCCTTATGTGAAACAGATAAAGCATTTTGTACTCGTGTCACTTGAGAGAGCGTGTGTTTCCGCATTACCGGTCTTACTCTACCAGAGCCCACAGTAATCCTGTTGATTTTTGGGTTCCTTGTCTCCCTGTGTAAGTGGGGGAGGGGGGGGGAGAGAGACATGTGGGTTGCACAATTGTGTAGAATGGGTGTCTGTGGGTCACAGGACTTATCCTACCTGAACCCACTCTAAACCTCTTTTTCCTAGAGTTTTTTGTTTGTTTATTTTTTTGCAGTAATTTTGGAATACTGTGAAGTGGGTGAAACTTCCTTTATTGTAGCTAATTCAGCTTTAGCCAGATCCTTTTTGAGGGAAGAGATTTCTGAACAAATGGGGCAAGCCTTAAGTTTCCAGATGATTTCCCTCAATATAAAGGCTCCACAATAGTTGCATTGGATAGTCCTCATTTTGGTAAATTTGATGGATAACACCTGAGGAATTACCAAATTTCCACCCTATATTGTTGCCAATTATGTATTCAGGCAGACTATATCATAAAACCAACCCCAGGGGTGGGTGGGTGGGTAGAGGGGCAGGGAGGGAGTTAAACAGTTAACTCATGGTCAAGATTTTTCTCAGGACCCTGTATCTGCTATTGAGTTTGAAAAAACCCTCCCCCAGATTGGCTTACTAAGTTAAACTTTTTTCTTAGCTGGACACAAGAAGCTTTAGTGCTTCCTGTCTCCTGGCTGAGCCCAGCCCACAAAGGATCTGATTGACCCCTACTGGCTCTATGAGGGTTAGGCTCTATGAGTCAGCAGCCCCCAAGCTAATTGCAACAAGACTCTTTATGGAATTTTTTGTCTTTTGCTTTAAATGAACCCTCAGCAAATTTATGCCCCAATAGTAATATTTAGACAGAGATTATTAGTGACAGCTATTTCAAATAAAGAGAGAGATTTTAGTGAAGCAGATTAAATCAAATTTAGTGAATCAAATTAAATCTAGAGGGGTTTTTTTTCTTGAATCTTAAATAAACCCAAGGCAAATTAATACACACTGTCAATATCTAGAAAGAGAGAGAGATTATAATGAAAGCACAGACAGCAATATATTATTCACAGAAGCCCTCCAAAATAATTATAAATTAATAAACAGTTTTTCCTTAGCTGGACACTGGAACAGTCAGTCTCCTGGTGAGCACAGCCCACAAAGGATCTCAATATGTGGTATTTCTATACTGCTGCACCCTTGCAACTCCTTTCAGTTCTATGAAACCGCTTTAACTGGAGGGATTACAATGCCAAATGGGAGGCGGGAAGATCTGTATGACTGATTATCTGCTGTTTTTCAGAGAACACCATGTAAGCAGCTTTGCTTTATGGCTGTGCATGCCTAATTTGTTACTGAATTAATAAGGCTAACAACTTTCTTTTTTGCATTAACAGTTTCCTGTGTCATTATGCAAAAGAATGGCTCTGGGATGCATGAAGCAAATGCATGCTTCTGGGACAACAACACTGATGGTATGTTATTAGTCTCATTCAGTTCCTTCATAGAAACATAGACATATGACAGCGGAAAAATGCCATATGGCCTATTTAGTCTGCCCGTCCACACAATTGCTAGCTCTACAATCCCTAAGACTCCTTCAGAGATGCCCTGTGCTTGTTCCATACTTTCTTGAATTCAGATACTGTCCTTGTCTCCACCATCTACACTGGGAGGTTATGTTGTGCATCCACCACCATATTCGCTGTACACCCTTGATAGTTACTACAGTCTGGGCTTCTACATCAGCCATTCTCAAAATCTTTATGTTTCTTATGTCTGAATTCCTCTTTTACCTCTGGATGTCTGTATATTGCTTCCATGTAGAAACATTTTTAGTTTTTTTGCTATGGTTATACAGCATCTCTCTGCTTTTCTTATATAAATTAACTATGTATAGTCGAAAGAAGGAACTCATAGAAAAGTCATCAGCATGACAACTCTGGTCGCCCAAGATAAGGATGGATGCATCATCACTGGATAGGAAGAGAAAGCCAAGCATCTAAGTCTGAAGCAGACAAATGCTGGAGGAGAGTAGGTGGTCAATAGATGAAGGCAACCCAAAGAGGGAGGTGGACAGATGTATATGAATACAATTGATGAAATAATTGGCACAATTTCATTATAGAAAAAAAATAAGACATTTTAAAAAGGTGTATTCTGCGATTGAGGGCCTTCTCTTGTGCTGTTTATGGTGTCATTAAGTTTATAAATTTTGATCTACTATAAATGAAGCATTTTCCCCCAGTATGGTAAACTTTCTCATTTCTGTTTTGCAGGGAGTTGCACTGTTAAATGGGAGAATAAGACCATGTACTGTATAGTCAGTGCCTTTGGACTTGCAATATGACTTCATTTAATTCTTGAATCACATCTGCATGTTTTCAATTACATAATTTCACTGCAGATCTCATACATATACCGTGGTTATAACAAACTTGTTTTTAAAGAGTTTTTTTCAGTTTCCACAAATATGAAAAAACAATTACATAGGTAACATGTTAGTTTTATTTTGTTAAATCTCACAACTGGCATAGTATTGGTTCATGATATAATTGTGTTTTAAAGCTCTGAAACGGAAGCTTATTTTTTCCTCTATGGCACTAAATACTTAGCTCTCAATGTAACCTTAGATTTAAAAGTGAAAATAAATACTCAACTAGTTGAGCAGCAGTGTTTTTATGTTGTACTAAAATAAAATGATAGGTGGAAAAATTAAACAGCAGAGAAGTGTGTTTGACAAGCTCCCTGAAAATCCTTCCCTTACATTGAATCAAGCTGTGGAAGAAGGCACCTGGAATGACTGATAGTGATTAAGGAGAATGCAGAAAACTGGGAGGCAAAATACTGGGAAATCCATTAAGGAACTATATGCTTAAAAAGTGAATAAACAAGATGGCTCTGTATCAGCAACTGCCTTGTCACAAATCACTGCTTTCACAGGCATCTGAAGAGAACTAGTGGCAAAAGTAGATAATATCAATATTAAGCTAGAGAATTAGCAACAGGATTCTAGAAAGTGAATCCAGAATTGGAGTGTTAGAATACAGCAGTATGTATCACAGAGAAATTAAAAGGTTACAAAAAGCTGTAGAGTATTTGATTCAGAGCAGAGAGAATCTGAATATGAGGTCAAGTGCCATGTACCTACCCTTAACTTCAAGTCAATGATAATCCATTGTGTCTCCCCCTTGATCCAATGGCCTGTCACAGATGAGTAAGACAGAGATAGGTGCAGGATTTGATCTTAAATATATCCAATGTAGCGGAACAAAATCCCGACTGATGAAATTCCCAGCTGTCCTGTAGTCAAGAAGAGCATATGTTAAGATAGACTGAAAATATATATATATAAATGTGTTTACTTGCACCCTGGAGGTCTGCTGTCCCTGTCCCTCCTCTGAGCTGTAGTGGCCTGAAGTCTGTCCCATTTGTTTGTTTTGTTGTTAAAAAGAAAAGATTTTAAACATAGAAACATAGAAATGATGGCAGAAGACGACCAAATGGCCAATCCAGTCTGCCCAGAAAGCTTTCGCACTTGTTTTTTTCTCATACTTATCTGTTACTCTTGGCCCTTAATAACCTTTTGGTTCTATTTCCCTTCCACCCCCGCCTTTAATGTAGAGAGCAGTGTTGCAACTGCATCTAAGTGAAATATCTAGCTTAATTGGTTAGGGGTAGTAACCGCCGCAATAAGCAAGCTACTCCCACGCTTATTTGTTTACCCAGCCTGTGCAATTCAGTCCTTGTTGGTTGTCTGAATATAAATCCACTTTTCTTCACCCCCCCTGCCGTTGAAGCAGTGAACTGCGCTGCATATGTATTTCAAGTGAAGTATCAGGCTTAATTGATTCGGGGTAGTAACCGCCGTAACAAGCAAGCTACACCCATGCTTATTTGTTTACCCAGACTATATAATTCAGTCCGTGTTGGTTGTTGTCTGTATATTTATTTATTTATTTATTTTTAATTTTTATATACCGAGGTTCTTATAGAGACTATAAATCACTCCGGTTTACATATAACGATAAACTGCCCAACAGAGATAAGGGGGCTTTACATAGAACAGTGGTACATATGGAACATTATAACTGGATGACAATTTAACATAATGATAATAAATAATATAGAATAGTTTTACTTGTAATTAATAAAATTATGTAATATAAACTGTATAATTTAAATATTTAACTTGGATATAGTGACATATTAACCATGCCAAATATAAATAATAAGATAAAATGAATTTTGAACTTAGAAATTGTAGTCCAGTTGCAGAGGAAAATATAAATAAGATTAATTTTTAGAACTCAAAGATTGTATATAGATCCACTTTTCTTCATTCCCCCTGCCGTTGAAGCAGAGAGCTATGCTGGATATGCATTGAAAGTATCAGGCTTATTTGGTTTGGGGTAGAAACCGCCGTAACAAGCAAGCTACTCCCCGCTTTTTTGTGAATACAAATCCTTTTTTCCACATTTCCTCTTGCCGTTCAAGCTTAGAGCAATGTTGGAGTCGCATTAAACATGTGAATGTATATTGAATAAGGGTATTATCTCCAGGTAGTAGCCATCATTCCCGCGAGCCACCCTCTTGTCATTCACATCCTCTAGACTTTATGGATCTACAGTGTTTATCCCACGCCCCTTTGAAGTCCTTCACAGTTCTGGTCTTCACTACTTCTTCCGGAAGGGCATTCCAGGCATCCATCACCCTCTCCGTGAAGAAATACTTCCTGAAATTGGTTCTGAGTCTTCCTCCCTGGAGCTTCAAATCATGACCCCTGGTTCTGCTGAATTTTTTCCAACGGAAAAGGTTTGTCGTTATCTTTGGATCATTAAAACCTTTCAAGTATCTGAAAGTCTGTATCATATCATATTGCTCCTCCTTTCCTCCAGGGTATACTTATTTTATTTATTTATTTATTTATTTAATTTTATATACCGGCAACCGTTTGCACATCGTGCCGGTTTACAGATAACTTAAAACAAGGATATATATAGGCAAAGCCTTTACAAGGAACATTGTGTAACCTAGAACATAGTAACAGATCAATAACTAAATAAATAGGGGAGGGAGGGGAGGGGGTGGTCGAGACAAAGGGGGGGGCAGGGGGGGGTGAAGACGGAAACGTGAGGAGAAAATATGTACAGGGAAACAATGAACAAGTGGTATGTACATAGGTTGTGTGCAACATTTGAAAATGCGCAAGGGCAACAGTGAAAGGGGTAAAAAGATATGTACGGTGCTAATAAGAGATAGATTATTGTGTGGATGATAAGTGAGGGGTTTGTGGTTGTCTTGAGGGGATGGGTGTAGGTCCTGTGGTAGGGGTGTTAGTACTAGTACTAGATGGAGGTTGGGTTAAGGTGTTTATAGGTGGTGAAGGTGATTGGGGGTATGCTTGGAGGAAGAGCCAGGTTTTGAGTTTCTTTTTAAAGGTGGGTGTGGAGGTTTCGGTGCGAAGGTCAAGTGGCATGGAGTTCCACAGGGAAGGGCCTGCGAGGGAAAGGGCCCTATTGGTGGTGGAGATGAGTCTTGTGGATTTTATAGATGGGGGGATAAGAGTTCCACGAAGGGAGGAGCGTGTAGGTCTTGTGGAGGTACGAGGGAGGAAGGGTGGGCTTAACCAGTTGTAGTGTTCATTAGTAATACTTTTGTGGATGAGGGTAAGGGTCTTGTATAGGATGCGTGAATGGATGGGCAGCCAATGGAGGTTGATGAGGGTGGGGGTAATGTGGTCTTTCTTCTTGACATTAGAGAGGATGCGTGCAGTAGCGTTTTGAAGGAGTTGGAGAGGTCTGAGGTGGGTGGCAGGGAGTCCAAGTAAGAGTGCGTTACAGTAATTGATTTTTGAAAAAATTAGTGACTGGAGTACTGTGCGGAAGTCATGGAAGTAGAGGAGGGGTTTGAGTTTTTTGAGGGTTTGGAGTTTGAAATAGCAACTGCTAACGATAGATTTGATATATGGTTTGAAGGTTAGTTGGTTGTCAAGTATAACACCCAAGTTTCTTGTGTCGGAGATAAAGTTAGGAGTCTGAAGCGTGGAGGGACAGGGTATGGGTGCATGTTTGGAGGAGATGAGGAGGAGTTCAGTTTTCTGAGGGTTGAGGGCTAAGTGCATGTCGGTGAGAAGTTGGTTAATGGAAGTGAGAATGGTGTCCCATCTATGTAGAGCAGTGAGTACAGTATCTGTGAAAGGAATGAGTATTTGCACATCATCTGCATAGATGAAGTGTGTAATACCAAGGTTAGAAAGGAGGTTTGTGAGGGGGAGCATGTAAATGTTGAATAGCGTGGAAGAGAGGGAGGATCCTTGGGGGACGCCACAGTCGAGATTAACAGGGGGGGATGTGAAATTATCAATGAGGACTGTGTAGGTGCGGTTTTGGAGGAAGGACTTTATCCAGGAGAGGGCAGTACCTGAGATTCCTATACTGGTGAGAGTGTTGATAAGGATGTTATGATTTACAGCATCGAAGGCGGCGGAAATATCTAGCATGGCAATGAGATAGGATTTACCGGCATCCATTCCTTTGATGATGGTGTCTGTGAGGGAAAGGAGTAGGGATTCGGTACTGAGGTGTTTACGAAAGCCATGTTGTGTAGGTGGGAGTATGTTGGATTGTTCTATGTGGTCAGAGAGGCGGGAATTAACTAGTTTCTCAATGATTTTGGAGAGGAAAGGGAGATTGGAGATGGGACGGAGGTTGGATAGGTTGGAAGGATCAAGGGAGGGTTTTTTTAGGATAGGTTTGACCACAGCTTGTTTCAGGGAGTTGGGTACCAGGCCGTGTTCCAGGGAGCAATTCACGATTTTGGAGAGTGAGGTGGCTATTGTTTTAGGAATAGCGAGTAGTAGTTTAGTAGGGATAGTGTCTGAGGGGTGGGAGGAGGGTCTCATCTTTTTTAAAATGTTTTCTATTTCTAGTGTTGAGGAGGGTTCAAAAGAAGTGAGGATGTTAGGTGTGTGTAGGATGGAGGGGGTTATACTGTTAGTGTTGGGGGAATTTTTGGGGTTGGGGGTAAACTTGGCGGTGATGTTAGCTATTTTGTTCTTAAAGAATAGGGCAATATCATTGCATCGGGTCTGTGTGGAGGGGACTTGGGGTGCAGACATATTAGGTTTGGTAAGATTTGAGACTAGGGTGAACAGTGCTTTTGGGTTGAATTGGAGGTGGTGAATTTTCTTGGCATAGTATTCCTTTTTTGTAGTTTGAATGGCGTTTCTATATGCGTGCATGAGTTGGTAATAAATGGTTCTTGTGGCAGTGGTGGGGTGTTTGCGCCAGTGTCTTTCTGCTGTTCTAAGCTGTATTTTTTGGGTTTTGAGTGTCTGGGTGTACCAGGGTTTTTTAGATGATTTGGTTTGGGTGATTGTTTTTTGAATGGATGGACATAGGTTGTTGGCGATTTTCAGGGTAGTTTCTGTCCAGGTGGATATAGCACTGTCTGCTGACTCTTGGTCAATATGGTTTGTGATGTTGGAGCAAGCCGTGGCCAGGGTATCTATAGGGCAGGTTTTACGGAATTGGAAGGATTTAGGCTGGGTAGGGGGGGAGGTGAGAAGGGTTTGTAGAGAGAGAATTGTGTTGATGATGGAGTGATCGGACCAGGGGACAGGAAGGCATGTAGGGGAGTGGATGATGTTTATGAGTGAATTGGTGAAAATGAGGTCAAGGGTATGACCAGCTTTGTGGGTTGGAGAGTGGATGAGTTGGGTAAGGCCCATTGCGTCTAAGGTTGTGATGAAGGCTTCGCATGTAGGGGATTGTGGGATGGTGTCGACATGCAGGTTAAAGTCGCCAAGGAGTATCGTGGGGATGTCGGGGGAGAGGGAGATGGTGAGGAATTCAATGAGGGGGGAGGGGTCTTTTTCTAGTAGACCAGGAGGGGTATATATGAGGCATATTTGTAGGGATTGCGATTTGAACAGGCCTACTTCATATTGGTTGGGAATATTGCAGGTTTGTGAGGTGAGCTTGAATTCTTTTTTAGCTATGAGGAGTAGGCCCCCTCCTCTTTTCTTTTTTCGGGGGATAGAGAAAATGTCATAGTTTTCGGAAGGTAGTTGGTTAATGAGAGGGGTGTCGCAGGGTTTGAACCAGGTTTCGGTTACTGCAAAGATTTCTGGTTTGGAGTCAGTTAGAATGTCATTGAGAAGGTGTGTTTTTTGTTTAAGGGATTGGGCGTTGATGAGTAGAAGTGAAATGAGGGAGATGGTGAGGGCCGGGGAGGTGGGAGATATAGGGATGGAGGTCAGACGCCTTTTTTGAGTGTTGTGGTGGCTGTAAGAGGGGAGGAATAGTTTGGAAGTGGGTCCGAGTGGGTAAGTGGGTGGACGATGGTGAGCGTGTGGGGGCATTATTGGATGGGGGGCTAGTAAACAGATGTATTGGAAAGCAAAACAAATTGGGATGTGAGGGAACCTTAAGGCAATTAAATAGATTTAAAAACAATTGTAGCAGAATAATGCAGATGCATGCACGGTATTACAATGAACAGATTGAGGCAACTTAAACAAACTATTGCACTTGGTGGGAGTAGTGGAGTTGGTGTAGAAGACATGCAATTTCACAGCTGACAGCAATTAGTAGGGGTAATGCAGGAGAATAGCTTAATGTAATATAGCAAACAATTGCAAATTGTAGTTGTAATATAACAACTAGTAGTATTATAACAGTTACAGTTACAAATGGTAGTCAGGCATTTAGATAACGTAGGTTATGAAATGCAGATACTGGACTCACGTTTGATACGCTTGACGTGAAAAGAACACAGTATTCGACATTTGTATACATATTTAGATTCTTCAATCTCTCCTCATAAGTCATTCGATGAAGACCATCCACCTTTTTGGTCGCCATTCTCTGGACCGCCTCCATCCTGTCTCTGTCCCTTCGGAGATACGGTCTCCAGAATTGAGCACAGTACTCCAGGTGAGGCCTCACCAAGGACCTAATCAAGGGGATAATCACTTCCCTTTTCTTACTCGATATTCCTCTCTCTATGCAGCACAGCATTCTTCTGGTTTTAGCTATTGCCTTATCACATTGTTTTGCTGACTTCAGATCGTTAGACACTATCATCCCAAGGTCTCTCTCCTGCTCCTTGCACATCAGCCCTTCACCCCCCTCAAATGCAGTTCTTTCGGATTTCCACACCCCATATGCATGACTCTGCACTTCTTGGCATTGAATCTCAGCTGCCATATCTTCGACCACTCTTCCAGCTTCCTTAAATCCCCTCTCATTCTCTCCACTCCTTCCGGCATGTCCATTCTGTTGCAGATCTTAGTGTCATCCGCAAACAGACAAACCTTACCTTCTATCTTGTCCACTATGTCGCTCACATAGATATTGAACAGGACCAGTCCCAACACTGATCCTTGCGGCACTCTGCTTAACACCACTCTCTCTTCAGAGTAAATTCCATTTATCATCACACACTGTCGTCTGTCCATCAACCAGTTTGCAACCCAGGCCACCACCTCGGCACTCGCTCCTAAGCTTCTCATTTTATTCACCAGTCTCCTGTGCGGGACCGTATGAAAAGCTTTGCTGAAATCCAAGTAGATGACATCGAGCGCTCTTCCTCGATCCAATTCCCTAGTCACCCAGTCAAAAAAGTCAATCAGATTTGTCTGACAGGATCTTCCCCTGGTGAATCCATGCTGCCTCTGGTCCAGCAATTCTCCCGACTGTAGATAGTTCACTATTCTTTCTTTCAGCAGTGACTCCATTACTTTTCCCACCACCGAGGTGAGGCTAACCAGCCTGTAGTTACCAGCCTCCTCTCTGCTCCCTCTCTTGTGAAGCGGGACCACCACCGCTCTTCTCCAATCACTCGGCACCACACCCATTTCTAGGGATCTATTGAACAGATCACTGGAGCTGGGGGACCTGGGCAGAGAGCGAGTGCCTTGGCGATTTGAATCACCGTGCTTTTTATTAAATGAATGCGGCATGTACCACGAAGAAAAAAAGGAGCCCACCGGATGAAGGAGCATTCCCTTCAGCGACTCGGGCCACGATTTGAATGGAGGCAGCCTCTGCCACGAGCTGGCAGCGGGTGCCACAGGAGAGAGAGAGAGAGAGGCGCATCGTTAGTCGAAGTGGATAGCTGACAAGTGCTGCTGCTGCTCCGAAACTCCTGACACGTCACAAAATATGTCGGCAATGATTTTTAGTGCCGCGGGAGCGTGGGAAGTCTGTCAGCAAAAATAAATAAAGAGGCCACATGCACAGGAGGGACTGGAGAGGGCAGCGGATATTAGCGTGATGGCTCTGATTTGCCACGGCAGTCTGGGGAATGTGGACTTGGTGCTGGGAGCCAAGGAAAGCTATGAACGTGAAAGTACCTGCTGATGTCATCAGCAGCTGCCCATCACAATGCCTAAAGACTGCTTTAAAGCTAAAAATAAAGTTTAAAAACTTAAAAATTGCTTAAAAACACAGCGATTTTTATGGGTAGCTAGTCAAGAGACTCCCATGAAAGTTTTAAGGGGCTATTCATGTTGTGGTTGTGGACCCTTGAGCAAGCTAGAGTATGAAGAGGATCCGCTGAAGGAAGGCCTGCAGCGGAACTCATAGCCGAGAGGCGGAACAGGGCCAGGAGACCAAGCAGGATCTTCACCTAAACCAACCCCCGTTCTCCGCAGGTTGAGCCCTTGGGTACTGGAGGGGCTAGCAGGACTTAGGCGGTGGTCTCCTGGAGAAGAGGAATCTGATGAATTGTCCAAGTCGAGGCAGGCGGAAGGGGAAGCGGAGCCAGAGGAGATCCAGAGGTCGTGGAAGGCAGCAGTGGTGCAAGACGAGGGAGCTGACCAGCAGTCGAGGCAGGCAGCGGAAACCAGAGACAAGCCAAGGATCAGGATGGGCAGCAGACAATACCAGAAGCCAAGCCGAAGTCAGGAACCAGGAAGACGAGCCGAGGTGGAAGCAAGAACTGGAGCAGGAAGGCAGGAGCGAAGCAGGAACAAGCAGGAACTGGATCAGGAACACGAAGGCAGAAACAGTGAACAGCAACTAGCAACTCAAAGAGTGAACCCTGTTGCAAAGGCAAGGAAGGTAAGCACAGGCTGGGCTTAAATACCCATTGGTGTCTGACGTCATCTTAGGGGCCGGGCCGAGGTTTCCCACCACAGCCCTTTTAAATCCCAACCCCTTGCACGCGCCTAATGGGCAGGGTTTCCTGGAGGAGCTCAGTGGCATCTCCCTCATGGAGAAGCTGCCACGGAGAGACCCAGCCGCGGCCCAAAGGAGCGCAGAGAACGCCGCGAACCAGGAGCAGCCGGCAGCAAGAGAGGTGAGAGCCTGGCCATGGGCTCCTGCGGCCGGGATTCGTAACTGTACCCACCCCTTGGGGGTCTGGGCTTATTTGATCTCAATGAAACTGGTGAAGGAGGGATTTGTCTAGAATGTTGACAGTGGGTTCCCAAGTTTTGTCTTCAGGACCACATCCTTCCCAGGACAGTAAATATTCCCATCTATGATGGTGGAAGCGTACATCTAACATCTCATGTACTTGATAGATGGTCTCATCTTCAGCAACTGTCTTGGAGGGATCAGTTAGTTTTCGATGGAAGGTCGAGAGTATCAGGGGCTTGAGCAGTGAGATGTGGAATACATTGTAAATTGTCAAAGTGCTGGGAAGATGTAGACGGTAGGAAACGGCACCAACCCTCTCTGAAACCACGAATGGGCCAATATGTTTTGGTGCCAGGCTCATGGAGGGAACGTGGAGGTGAATATGCTTTGTGCTCAACCATACTCTATCTCCAGGGTGAAACACAGGAGCTGGACGACGATGTTTGTCAGTGGTCTTCTTAGAGATGGCAGCCGTTTGCTGCAATTTGATTTGTGTAGACTCCCAGAGGGAGTGAAGCTGCTGAGCAGATAATTGAATCGCAGGGGACGGCACAGACAAAGGGAGAGGTAGAGGAGGCTTGGGTTGTCTACCATAGACAAGCTGAAAGGGAGACATCCCAGTGGCTGAATGGACATGATGATTGTATGAAAACTCAGCCCATGGTAATAGAGACACCCAATCATCCTGCTTGTCCCCACACGAAGGCTCAGAGAAATGTCTTTAGTGAGCGATTGGTTTGTTCCGCTTGTCCGTTACTTTGTGGATGGGATGCAGAGGTGAAGTCCAAATGGCCGGGAGGCGGAACAGGGCCAGGAGACCAAGCAGGATCTTCACCTAAACCAACCCCCGTTCTCCACAAGTTGAACCCTTGGGTACTGGAGGGGCCAGCAGGATTTAGGCTGTGGTCTCCTGGAGAAGAGGAATCCGATGAACTGTCCGAGTCGAGGCAGGCAGAAGTGAAGCGGAGCCAGAGGAGGTCCAGAGGTCATGGCAGGCAGCAGTGGTGCAAGACGAGGGAGCGGACCAACAGTCAAGGCAGGCAGCAGAGCAGTGGAAACCAGAGACAAGCCAAGGATCAGGACGGGCAGCAGACAAGGAATACCAGAAGCCAAGCCAAAATCAGGAACCAGGAAGACCAGCCGAGGTAGAAGCAGGAACTGGAGCAGGAAGGCAGGAGCGGAGCAGGAACACGAAGGCAGGAACAAGCAGGAACACGAAAGCAGGAACAGTGAACAGCATCTAGCAACTCAAAGCATGAACCCTGTTAGAAAGGCAAGGAAGGTAAGTATTGGTGTCAGACGTCATCTTAGGGGCCGGGCCGAGGGTTCCCGCCACGGCCCCTTTAAATCCCGACCCCTTGTGTGCGTGCCTAAGGGGCAGGGTTTCCTGGAGGAGTTCAGCGGCATCTCCCTCGTGGAGAAGCCGCTGCGGAGAGGCCCAGCCGCGGCCCAAAGGAGAGTGGAGAATGCCGCGAACCAGGAGCAGCCGGCAGCAGGAGAGGTGAGAGCCCGGCCGTGGGCTCCCATGGCCGGGAGTCGTAACAATTCACACATTTATGCACTCATTAAGGGGGGTCAGAGGACCCTTAAAACTTTTAAAATGCCTACTTTTAATGGTTGTGGTCAAGAAAGGAGTTCTTTATAATGTAATCCATGTAAAAATTGGGTTTTGGGAAAGTTTATTTTTAAAAAGTTATTTTCATAAGCAGCTCTGAAGACCAAATAAAAGGGTACAGACATATGGAAAAATATATTCTACATTAGTGAACATCTAAGTTTTAAGAAACCTCTAATGTTTTTTAAATTCATCTGAAATATTTTAAATTTTAGAGATGGGACCAGGGAGAATTCTGAGTGTTATGACCGTCAGTCGCAAACGGCTGCGACCGCGTGTACTTACTTCCTGCACTGCTCTCCTGCTCTTCCCGGGGCTGCTCGTGGCTCGGGCCAGCTTTCACCACCGCATTCCCTGGTACTCCTCATGGTGGCCTGGACGCCGTGGCCATCTTCCTCGATTTTGGGGTTTCCTAGGCACGTGCGCCACCAACCCTCCTTTCAAGCCTCCTCGGCAGGAACCTCAGGGGTGTCTCCGGTTTATGACATCAGACCAGTGTATTTAATTCCACCTTCGCCCTCAGCTAGCCGACTTGGCAACAAGTTCCGTACATCTTCGACTACTGCTTCATGTTCCTGAGACTACACTTCATGCCTTGGACGTGAATCCTGTCTGGTACCCGCTCCTCGGGGGCCAGTGCACGTACCAGGGACTCGCTCTCATTGCCTACCCCGCTCCTCGGGCTGGCTCCGCGTCTCTTGGGTTCTAACCTGCAAGGCCTCCCGTTCCTCGGGACTACCTCTGGGATACCTCAACTATTCGTGAGTTCTACTAAGGGACTTCCCCGCTCTTCGGGGTTGCGCCCGCATCCTGAACAGAACTGGCCACGCCTCCCACTCCTCGGCACTGCACCTTCGTATTACAGTGATTGCCAGAGCTCCCTTGTTCCTTGGGGTAGCGCTCTCTAGCTTCCCTGGGACTTGTGTGCTTCCCCGCTCCTTGGGGTTGCGCCTACGAACAACATTGGGACTGCCTACACTTCGCTCCTCGGGGCAGTGTTACATCATCACTAGAGGCTCAGCTCAGGCTTCCCTGTCATGTGGGCTGGCCTACGGTGTTACATCATCATCCTACGCTGTGCAGCTCCTCCCTTCAGGGTTGCCCTCCGGAGTATCTCCTGATCAGTCAAGCTTTACGCCCCCTGCTCTGCAGTCTGTCTGGTATCCCTTCCCTCAGGGTCCCTGCCCAGGTATTGCCTCCAGTCTACTCTCATGGGGGTCCTCATCTGGAGCCGCAGGATCTCTCTATTTCCTCACCCAGAGCTCTCCGCTGTCTCTGACCTTGCCTCCCAACAGTACAGACCTGTGGGGGTCCTTCCCACAGGCAGTAACAACTTACATCTCGGGTCAACAATGAGGGGTTTTCAAGGGAGTGATTACTACAGTGATGTTATGTCTGAAGAATGAATGAATTTAAAGTGTGTATTATGAATTTTGGACAAAAATATACTTTATTTGGAAAACACTGGTTTCAATTTCATTCTAAATTGTTTCTGCCGCTCATAAAAATGAGTTCCATTGGTTGAAGCATCAGAGCAACAGTAATGAGGAAAGCCGTTACCATAGAGTCTCCTTACAAACAGAGCTCTAATGAAAATTTTTGAAGTGAGAAGTGAGCGTAGCTTTACTATTCTGAAGTCGAAGCACATTTAAAAAATATTTATTTTGTGAAGATAAACAACAAAAGTATATTAAATATTTCTCTGGCCCTTTTTCTCATTACTAGATTGGTTAAAATTAAAATATATGTTCTCATTCAACCAGAACAAAGAGTGAAGGAATTTTTATACAGTGATAGCATTCAGAGCAGTAATTCACTGAAACTTACATGATTACAGTTTAGAATACTGTAAGGATTCCTGAACATAAGAATTGCCATACTGGGTCAGACCAAGGGTCCATCAAGCTCAGTATCCTGTTTCCAACAGTGGCCAATCCAGGTCACAAGTACCCAAATATTAGATAGATCACAAGCTACTATTGCTTATTAACTACCATAATAGCAGTATATGGATTTTTCCTCTAGGAACTTATCCAAACTTTTTTAAACCCAGTTACACTTAATCTGTAACCACATCCTCTGGCAATGAATTCCAGAGCTCAACTATGCATTGAGTGAAAATTTTTTCCAGAATGGGTATCTCTTCAACACCCTCTTCAGTAAACACCAAAGCAAAGAAATTGTTTAATCTTTCTGTGATGGCCTTATCTTCTCTAGGTGCCCCTTTAACCCCTTGATCATCCAACGGTCCAACCGAATCCTTCGCAGGCTTTCAGCTTCGAATATATTTTTTAAAGGTCTTATTTTGATTTTTGCCTCTATGACCAACTTCTTTTCAAATTCTCTCTTAGCCTGTCTTATCAATGTATTACATTTAACTTGCCAATGCTTATGCTTTATCCTATTTTCTTCTGATGGATCCTTCTTCCATGTGCGTGCGGTTCCTGGTGCACGCACATGGACATGCCAATTTTATAACATGGGCACACCTAGTTCCTGTCTAGTCAACAGTTATCTTAGCTTGGGCAGCTTCTCCAAGCTTTCTAGGTTTGCTGCCTCAATATGCAGCTTTCTTGGACATCTTCAGTAAACAGCAGACTGAGACATTGCCTCCTCATCACTGTTATGACTATCTGATTGATCTTCTACCTGGGAAATTGCTCCCTAGAGATGGGTTTACCCTTTGTCAGAACCCGAAATACAAGATTGTTCTTGGTTTTGAAAATTTAGAATTTCGAATGGCATATCCTAGAAGCAAAAATTTTTAAGAAATTTTATGTCCATCAACATTACCGGAAAAAATCGACAGAACTAAAACTATAGACGGGACAAAACCTTTGGGACACTACAGATGTGAACATTGTAAGATTTGTGACCAAACATTAGAATTAAAAGAGTTTACCTGTCAACATACACAATACACTCACAAGTTCAAAAATTTCACTACGTGTCAAACCACTTTTGTGATTTACATCATTAAATGTCCCTGTAACAAAGTTTATGTTGGTCAGACCCCTCGACCATTCAGATTGCGCATTGCTGAACACTAGAGCTGTTTAAAAAATAAAAAAGAATCGGCTCCAATAGTTGCACATTGCATTGCTGAAAATCATTAAATTCAAGATCTACATTGGTTTGCGATAGACCATATTAAATTAGATATAAGAGGGGTAACCGTTTTTGGGTTAGCGCACACTAACAGACCCCATCCCGCAGACAGGCTCTTACCTCCGCGGCCTGGCCCAATGCCACTTCTTCCCTTCTGCATGGCCCGAGCTGCCGCCAAAATCTCCTCTGAGCAGCAGGGGAGGCCCCTGCTGACGCCATCTTGTGGCCTGGAGGCTGCTCCTGATGCCTGCCTGTTTCCTCCTTCGTCTGTGCGGCAGGGATGCCGATGTCCAGGGTCCTGCTTCCTCTCTGCACCTTCCTTTAGGCGCCAGCGCACGCCTCTTCAAGCTATTTAAAGGGCCAGCGACATGAAGAGCCCGTGGCCCCACCAGATGCCAGTCTCCACCTACTTCCTGAGCCAGCCCTATAAAAGGGCTCTGCCTCAGTCCATCGGAGTCTTCACATCAGCTCAGATGTCTGTTCCTGAGTTCCTGGCTTCCAGAGGTCTCCACTTCTTTCAAAATGCCTGTTCCTGAGTTCCTGGCTTCCGGAGGTCTCTGCTTCTTCCAAGATGCCTGTTCCTGAGTTCCTGGTTTCCGGAGGTCTCCGCTTCCTTCAAGATGCCTTTCCTGAGTTCCTGCCTCCAAGCAGCCTTGCATCGGAGCCCTCCTTCCTGGAAGCCTGTCCTGGATCTGCACTTCGTCTTAAGTTCCTGCTGTCTCCATGTTCCTGGTCTCCTCATCTGGAGGTTCCCCTCTGTTCTTCGTTGGAGTTCCTTCATCTCTTCCCTGGATCCTGACATACCTCGTTGTCTCTCCAGTATCTTGGTGTTCTTTGTTCCGACATTCCATGTCCAGTTGTCCCAAGATGTTCTGTGTCTGAGTTCTTCAGCTGTTCTAAGATGTTCCATGTCCGAGAGGCCCCTTGGCCTGGAGGTTCCTCGATCTGCTGTCTGACCTTCCGGACGCCTCTGATCTCCAGAAGTCCTGACATTCCATATGCCTCCATTGTTCCAGCCCCGGAGGTCCCAGATCTCCAGAAGTCTTGACCTCCCAGATGCCTCTGTTGTTCCAGCCCTGGGGGCCACAGATTTCCAGAAATCCTAACATCCTAGATGCCTCCATTGGCCAACCCCTGAGGCCACCATCATTCTGTTGTCCTGACACCTTTGTCCCCCAGAGGCTCCACATTCCTGAGTTCATCTCCAGAAATTCTAGTTGTCCAGATGTCTTGATGTTCAGATGCTCTGCTGTTCTGATGTACCAATCCTGATGTTCTCCTTTGTAGCAGCCCGCGCCTCCGGAGGCCTCTTGCCTTTAGAGTTCCAAGTTCCGAGTTCCAAGTTTTATCCTGAACCTTATACCTGTCCCAGCCTCGGAGGGTCTCGGAGCTGCTTCTTCCCTGACTTATGTTCTGATGTCCGTAGTCAGGCCCCGTTCCTGAACAGTTCGCTCACCCCGGATCTTGTCTCCAGCTGACCGTTTCTAGGAGTAAATCCGTCCATTTTCCTGGTGGCTGGAATCCTCTTCCGGCAGGATTGTCTTTGAGCACTGCCCAGATTTCTCCAAGTTCCAAGTCCTCATCTGAGTCCTTCCAAGTTCCAAGTCCTCGTCTGAGACCTTCCAAATTCCAAGACCTTGTCTGAGTCTTCCAAGTTCCAAGTCCTTGTCTGAGTCTCCATGCTCCAAGTTCCTCTGAGTCTCCACGTTCCTAGTCTTCTTGTTCCTGTTCCTACATGTGTCTCTGTCTCAGTGTTCCTATCTTGGCCTGTTCCGGTCCTCAACCTCCGTCTGGCGTACCACACTCGCTGTTACCAAGCGGCAGGTCCGGAAGGGCTATCGAGTGGCCGGAGTGCTAATCTTGAGACCAGCATTGCATCGCTGGCCTCGCTGGTGCATGGAGGTCCAGTGGAGGGGTGTCCCTGTTTTGTTTCTGTCCCATCGTTCCTTGCCTTTGTTCCATCCAGCTCTGTTCTTGTTCCACCTGTAACTGCGCACACACCTCCCCATGGGCTGCGGCTCGTGCCCTGCCTTGAGCCGTCCCGTGGCCCAAGGGCTCCTGCTCTCCTATGAATTAGTGACGCACTCCCGCGTCCTCGCCATCGGCATCAGAAGGCTGCGCTCGCAACAGTTAACTCCCTAATGCATGCGATAATTACCGCATTGTGACTTTAAAATGTAAATGAGGGAAAGGGGAGGGGTTTGAAAAATGTAGGGTCCGGTAGCTCTGCGGGAGATAATGTTTTACACATTATCACCGGCAGTACCACCGGAAATTACTACACCTTTCCCATTGGCAGTATGGGATCAAAAGTGTTCAGCACACCCGCAATGGGCGAAAACACACCTCTGCAATGCGGCCACCTGCTCAATATCACCCCCCTGCCCCTTTTTTCCCCATGGCTCATCATTCCGCTATATTTATAGCGGAATGATGAATCCAGGGGTCAGTCAGATTTGACTTATCCAGATAAGTTATAAGGGTATTCATGGCTAGATATCCAGATAAGTGACTTATCCAGCTATCTCGCAGCTGCTGATTTTCAGTCCTACTTATCCAGCTATCCAGCACTAAGCGCCCGACTTGTTTTCTCAGAGGACACGCAGGATGGTAGTCCTCACATATGGGTGACATCAGAGGATGGAGCCCTGTACGGAAAACTTTTACTGGCACACTGAGTGCACTGAGCAGGCTCAGCCTGCAATTATCCCTGTGAGCCACAGGTGTCGCCCTCAGTCTTCTTTTTTCCGCTCTGCAGTAAGCATAGCGGTTAGGAGCTCTGTGAGAAATTCTAACACTTTTTCCACATGGAAACACTTAAACTTTTACTTCACAAACACTTTTCCCTGCACGGGTTTCCCTTTGCGTACGTTTATTCGACGCTCGGTGAGTACTATGCCCTGTTTTTTTGGTCGGTTCCTGTCACCTCCCTGGCCTGCCAACCAACTGTAACCTATGAACCATTCTGAACCATTAAAATGACTAGTGCGGTGTTGCTGTTTATAAGTTTAATTTAAATTTTTTTTTTCTATTCTTCTTTCCTTATTTCTCCCATGGGCCACCTGCAGCTGTTAGAACTAGGAAGCTAGCCAGTGCTTTGTTAAGATAAGAAACAGAGAATGGCCTTCATTATTGATGTATTCTAGCTTGGCAATGGCAAAGCTCCCAGAGTTTGTGTCTTAATTAGCACCAAACTCTAGATAAATGATCATGTCTTTTGACTTATACAATTAGGATAGACATATGTCTATTGCATTTAGTATTTCACATATTTAGTCATTAGGAATTTTAGATGCCTGATGCCTATGTTATTTTGACATTTCTTTACTTATGTACTGAAGCTAGTAATCTGTAATCAGGTGCTCTTCTGTCAATTAGATAGATTGATGAAGCAAGATCAAAGCACACAAGTGGCTTGATGAAGCACATCTGATGAAAAGATCAAAGAATATTTTATAGCTAAATACTCATGGCCATGTAACCTGACTTATATTTGTAATTGTTTAGTAATTAAAATACATGAGGCCAAGTGTCTCTGAGATAGTTTAACTTGACTTATATTGAAATAGAACTAGTATAGGCCATGAATGCTGATAAAAAAAAAAGAGTATAAATACAGTGAAGTCCAGATGCTCGAGGCTGCTGTGTTATCCAGAATATGCCATGCCTGAGACCCTGGCAGACTTAACTCGTATTTGGTAAGAAACCATTTTGATTTTTTCCTAGCTCTATAATATGACTTGATTAATTAAATACTTTCTTCATGTAAAATAAAAATCATATTCTTTTTTAAGAATATATCTCTGCGACATTGAGTAGCGCTGATCTCATAAATAATTAACTGAGCTCAAAATGATGCATCAACTTTAAGGAGCACTGATGTGTTAGACTTATGTGACATGGGGTTCTAAGGTACAGAGGGTAATCTTTAAGGGAACCCCTTACTAATGTCCTTCTTACTTAGAATAACCTATCAAAGAAGAACCGAGACAGTTCCTATTATCTTTTATGGGACATTGGCAGCGGAATGGACTTAGATTCATGAGGTAGTTCTGGAATGGGGACAAAGCTGTAACTTTTGGTGAATTAAAACAGTGCTTCTCAACCAAGTCCTGAGACACACCTAACCAGTCAGGTTTTCAGGCTAACCATGATGAATATGCATTAGATAGATTTGCATACAATGGAAGCAGTGGTTTAAATAAAAAGTTGAAAAAGAAAAAAGATGTTCCATGATCAAGGGAGAGAGGATCTAAATTGGGGAGTAGGAAGGAGGAAGCAGGTGTCCCTATTATGTTTTGGTGCTCTTCTCCTTTCTATCCGCTCTCTAACTTCCCACTCATTCTGGCATACACACCTGGCACCAAGCCTCTTTCTCATACTCAAACAGTATCCCTCTCCCCCTCTCTTTCAAACACAAAGATTTAATTATAAATATGTCTAAACCACCCATTTAATCTCCTCTCATCCTCAAGCCTCTGTCCTCACCCTCAATGATATCCTTTTGTTCTGTCTGCTATAGGCTCACCCACTTCCCTCATGTTCATGAATGACAGGAGGGGAAGGGCTGGATTAGATAGCAAAGTTGCTCTTCTTTGCTCTGCTATGTCTACTCCAGGCTCACCCTCCTCCCCTTCTGTTTCCTGCAAGGAAAATGGCTGGATCAGGAAGCAGAGGCCTGCTCTCTACTAAGTGAAATTCAGCAGAGCTGGAAGGCATTAATTCTTCAGCCAGCCACTGCCCCCAGATATTTTGCCTATTTTGCCAACAGTATGCCTATTGATATATCCCAGACCAGTATACATCAGGGATAGGCAACTCTTGTTCTAGAGTGTCACAAACCACTCTGGTTTCAGGATATCCACTGTGAATACGCATGAGGTATTTTCAAACAATAAGATGGGATCTTCTTGGTGTTTGGGTAATTGCCAGGTTCTTGTGGCCTGGTTTGGCCTCTGTTGGAAACAGGATGCTGGGCTTGATGGACCCTTGGTCTGACCCAGCATGGCAATTTCTTATGTTCTTATAGAGACATTGCATGCTATAACTTCTATATATTCATCATGGTGGATATCCTGAAAATTAGACCTGTTTGTGGCACTCCTGGACCAGAGTTGTCTCATTCTGAAGGTCTTAAAGCAAAGAGGATAGAACACAGAAAAAATAGCAAACACAGAGACACATACTCCACTCCACACCACACCCAGACACACAGGGCATATACCACAAAGGGCTGGAAAATTTTTCAAAAAAAACATAGGTACAAGCCGAACGTTTTTAGGAGCTGAGAAACTCCATCCCACCCTGCCCAACTTTTTTTTTTTGTTTTTCCTTTTTACTGTTTTCACTAATTTTTCATATTTTTCTATTTTTTTGTATTTTTCTTAGTTTTTTCATCTTTTTTATTTTCTCATGTTTTGATTTGCTTACTTAACTTTCTTACACTTTTTGCCTTTATTTTGTCTTCCCCACTTTCTCACAGGACAAGCAGGATGGTTGTCCTCACAAATGGGTGACATCGAGGATGGAGCCCACCACGGAAAACTTCTGTCAAAGTTTAATAGAACTTTGACTGGCCCCTACTGGGCATGCCCAGCAAGGCACTGACCCTGCAGCCAGCAGGGGTCTCCCTTCAGTCTTCTTTTTTCCGCGCAGCAGTTGCCACGCGGTGAAAGGAGCTCTCTAACCACGTTCCTGACAGGAATTTGGAAATTAATTTCCTAAGAAAATTTGCCCCTCCGGGGTCTCCCTTCGACAAATTTTTTAGTCATCTTACGGAACCCGGTAAGTTTTTTGCCTTTTTCCATCGACTGCCGAATTTGGCCCTCGAGGCCTATTGGCACTTACCGATCCCCAGCCTAAATTTTGGCTTCCAGCCATGGCAACAGGGTTCCGTCGTTGTCCGGATTGTACCCGGACTATGTCCATCACAGACCCCCACAGGGTTTGTGTAATGTGTTTGGGTAGTGAGCATGATGTCCTGACTTGCACCAAATGTGCTTTAATGACACCCAAGGGTCGCAAAGCCAGGATGGAGAAGATGGGGCTCCTCTTCCATGCACCCACCCCAACGCCATCGATAGCATCGACGTCATCGGAACCGGCACCGTCGAAGTTGTACCATCATCGTCAACCCTCCGGTGACCGTCCGCCATCGATCGCTTCTCGGCCGTCGACTCCCGTCCCTTCCCCGGATGGGCGAGGGGATCGGAAGGAAAAGCACCGCCATCGACGGCACAAGTCTCGGCCTGTCGAGGATCCACAGCCATCGACCTCTGCTCAAGCCGAGCCACCGACGAAGAAGCCGCGAACAGACCGGACGCCCTCCACGTCTCGTTCGCCGGCATCGAGGAAACCCTCACCCTCTCGGGGTGTGGGGGCCGTGATCCCACCGGTTACGGTGGTCCCTCCGGCCCTGCCTCAGCCTCCCTCTCCCGTCGAGCCGGGTATGGTTACCCCTGGTCTCCGGGCAGAACTGGACCGGCTGGTCCAGGAGGCCATCGAGAAAGCGATAAAGAAATTACAACCTCCATCGGTACCGTCTCCGGCACCGGTTCCAGTGCCGCCCCCGGCACCGACGCCGGCACCGGCTTCGCCACCGAGGAGAGAACCGACCACCGAGCCGTTGATACAAGCGCTAGCACCGCTACTGAGCCGCATGGAGGCACTCATGACGGCCCTTCCATCGGTGATTCCAGTGCCATCGACAACACCACCGTCTCCGACTGGTTTCTCATCGGCAGGAGAAACACCGTTTCGAATTCCCCCTTCCGGGGTAGTTCCATCGGTACCTTCTGGTATATCTCCACCGATTTATCCTTCGGCTCCATCGATTCCGCGCCAGGCACCGATTCCATCGGCAGCACCGAAGCCATCGATGCCATTTCTGGTTCCACCTACCGCACCGATTCCACCTCGGTTTCCGTCGATGCCTTCAGAGCCTCAGCCAGGTCCATCAGGGCTACAAGCCCCACATGATCCCTACGATACCTGGGGTGATGATGATGATACCTCTTCTGACACAGATTTGCCTTTGCCACCATCTCCTACAGAGAGTAGAAAAAGATCTCCTCCTGAGGATCTATCTTTCATTAATTTTGTGAAAGAGATGTCAGAAGTTGTACCTTTTCAACTACAATCTGAAGCTGATGACAGACACCAGATGATGGAACTACTTCAATTTCTGGATGCTCCAAAAATCATCGCTTCCATCCCTATACACCAGGTGTTTTTGGATCTGCTCAAGAAAAACTGGGAATCTCCTTCATCGGTGTCACCAGTTAACAAGAAAGCTGACTCCACATACCTTGTCCAGTCAGCACCAGGTTTCCAAAAACCTCAACTGGATCATCGCTCTGTTGTGGTTGAGTCCGCGCAGAAGAAGGCCAAGCGTCTTAAGCCGCACTCTTCTACCCCACCTACCAGGGACAACAAGTTCCTGGATAGTGTGGGACGGAAAGTGTTTCATGGAGCTATGTTGATTTCACGCATAGCTTCATATCAACTTTACATGACTCAATACAACAGAGCCATCCTTAAGCAGATGCAAGACTATGCTGACACGTTGCCGGACCAATACCAACCGCAGCTTCAAGCCCTTCTTCACAAGGGATTTGAGGCAGGGAAGCACGAGATTAGGACTGCCTACGACATATTCGATGCTTCCACGAAGGTTTCAGCCACAGCCATCTCAGCCAGACGTTGGGCTTGGTTAAAGTCATCCAACCTTCGCCCAGAGGTCCAAGATCATCTTGCTGATTTGCCCTGCTTAGGCGACAATTTGTTTGGAGAGCAAATTCAACAGATTGTGGCGGAGTTAAAAGACCACCATGAGACGTTGAAACAACTCTCATCTGTCCCACCTGAGGTGACCTCCAAGCAACCGCAAAAGAAGGACTCTAAGAAGTCGTTCTTTCGACCACGCCGCTACTACCCTCCGTCAACTAGGGCTCGTCCTGCACGGTCCTCTAACAGGCCTCAGCCTCGTCAGCCGAGAAAGCAAAGACCTACTGTAGCCCCACCTCCTGGGCCTGCGGCGGGCCTTTGACTTCCCTGTATTGAGCACATGCCAACTCCCTCTTCCACACATCCCTGTGGGAGGTCGGCTGTACCACTTCTTACCCCGTTGGAAACAGATTACCTCAGATCAGTGGGTGCTAGCAATTATCGCACAGGGTTACCACCTCAACTTCATAACACTTCCGCCAGACTCCCCGCCCCTTCAGGCATGGAGTCTAACCAGCCATTTGACTCAATTACATCAAGAAGTATCCCTTCTTCTACAATCAAATGCTATAGAACCCGTCCCTCCTTGTCAACAAGGGAAAGGATTCTATTCCAGATACTTCCTAATACCAAAGAAATCAGGGGGGTTACGTCCAATTCTGGACCTTCAGGCCCTCAACAAGTATCTGCAAAAAGAGAAGTTCAAGATGGTAACCCGGGGCGCCTTGCTCCCTCTGTTGCAAAAGGGGGATTGACTGTGCTCTCTCGACCTCAAGGACGCATATACCCACATTGCGATAACACAATCTCATCGCAAGTATCTGCGTTTTCTGATAGGCCACGACCATTATCAATACCGAGTACTACCTTTCGGGCTGGCATCTGCTCCACGAGTCTTTACCAAATGTCTCGTAGTAGTAGCAGCATTTCTCAGGAAGGAAGGTGTCCACGTCTACCCCTATCTGGACGATTGGCTAATCAGGGCCTCCACCCCTCAAATTGCGCAATCCTCCCTAAAGTTGACAATTCACACACTCCTCTCCTTAGGGTTTCTTGTCAATTACGAGAAATCTTGCTTGGTCCCATCTCAGACCTTATCCTTCATTGGAGCAGACTTGGACACCTTACAGGCAAAAGCCTACCTTCCACTTCAACGAGTCCAAACTCTCATGTCTCTAGCTCACCAGCTCCAGTCTCAACACACTGCCACAGCTCGCCAATTCCTCATCCTCCTAGGACACATGGCATCCTCGGTTCAAGTTACTCCCTTGACCCGACTAGCCATGAGAGTAACGCAATGGACTCTGCGACACCAATGGCTTCAAGCTTTCCAGCCTCTGTCCTACATCGTCACAGTTACACAAGCGCTACGCCTGTCTTTAACCTGGTGGACGACTCAAGTCAATCTCCTTCAGGGCTTACCCTTTCTCCTCCCAGATCCACAGGTAATCCTAACCACCGATGCTTCCCACATCGGTTGGGGGGCCCATGTGGACGAATTACAAACCCAAGGGTTGTGGTCGCCAGAGGAAGCCGAACACCAGATAAATTTCTTGGAACTTCGAGCAATTCGCTACGCGCTCAGAACTTTCAAAGACCATCTATCAGATCAGATTATCTTAATCCAGACAGACAACCAAGTGGCCATGTGGTACATAAACAAGCAGGGAGGCACAGGCTCCTTCCTTCTGTGTCAGGAAGCTGCGCAGATTTGGGCAGAAGCCCTCTCCCATTCCATGTACCTCAAGGCCACTTACTTGCCGGGAGTAGACAATGTATTGGCAGACCAGCTGAGCCGTGTCTTCAAACCACACGAGTGGTCACTCGATCCTCTGGCAGTGACCTCTCTGTTTCACAAGTGGGGTTTTCCCCGCATAGACCTCTTTGCGTCCCCTCAGAACCACAAAGTGGACAATTATTGTTCTCTCATTCGGAGCTAACACTCTCAGCCGAGGGATGCCTTCTCCCTCAAGTGGACGACAGGTCTGCTTTATGCATTCCCTCCACTTCCTCTTCTGTCAAGGACTCTCGTGAAGCTACGCCAGGACAGGGGAACCATGATCCTGATAGCTCCCCACTGGCCACGCCAAGTGTGGTTTCCCATACTCCAGGATCTCTCCATCCGCAGGCACATCCCTCTGGGAACGGATCCGCATCTGCTCACTCAAAACGACGGATGCCTCCTCCATCCCAACCTCCAAGCCTTGTCCCTGACGGCATGGATGTTGAAAGGTTAGTCCTTCAGCCTTTTAACCTTTCGGATTCGGTTTCTCGTGTCCTGATAGCTTCACGAAAGCCCTCCACCAGAAGATCCTATTCATATAAATGGAAAAGGTACACATCATGGTGCACTTCTCAGTCCCTTGATCCCCTTTCCTGTCCAATCTCTAAGTTCTTGGACTATTTATGGCACCTATCAGAATCTGGTCTAAAGACCTCTTCCATTAGGATGCATGTCAGTGCGGTAGCCGCCTTCCATAAAGGTATAGAAGGTGTCCCTATTTCAGTACAACCCCTGGTGACACGCTTTCTTAAAGGCTTGCTCCATCTGAAGCCACCCTTACGTCCTCCGGCCCCATCTTGGGACCTTAATCTGGTTCTTGGTCGTCTAATGAGACCGCCTTTCGAACCTCTGCACTCCTGTGAATTGAAGTATCTCACATGGAAAGTATTATTCCTATTGGCTATCACTTCAGCTCGCAGGGTTAGTGAGTTACAGGCCTTAGTCACCTATCCGCCTTACACTAAACTCCTGCAAGACAGGGCGGTGCTCCGCACTCACCCTAAATTTTTACCTAAGGTAGTTTCTGCATTTCATATCAATCAATCCATCATACTACCTATCTTTTTTCCCAGGCCCCATTCCAACTCTGGGGAACAGACTCTGCATACCCTAGACTGTAAACGAGCTCTAGCGTTTTATCTAGACCGTACAGTTGCTCACAGGAAGAGCACTCAATTGTTTGTCTCCTTCCATCCTAACAAGTTGGGACAACCTGTGGGTAAGCAGGCTCTTTCCTCCTGGTTGGCGGACTGCATTTCTTTTTGTTATCAACAAGCTGGCATTCCTTTTCAAGACCGTGTAAAAGCACACTCTGTGAGGGCCATGGCGACTTCAGTAGCACACCTTCGATCGGTGCCGCTTCCTGACATCTGCAGGGCTGCAACCTGGAGTTCTCTCCATACCTTTGCAGCCCACTATTGTTTGGACAAAGCTGGAAGACAGGACTCCATCTTCGGCCAATCTGTCTTGCGTAACCTTTTTCCAACATGATGTACCAACACCCTTCCACCTTCCCGTTGGGTGCGGATGCCCTTTCCCAAATTCCACCCCAGTTGTTGTGCCTGTTGCACGTCGTTGGGTGCATTTGGTGCAAGCCAGGACATCCTCAGCTCGGTACTCACCCATTTGTGAGGACAACCATCCTGCTTGTCCTGTGAGAAAGCAAATGTTGCTTACCTGATGTAACAGGTGTTCTCACAGGACAGCAGGATGTTAGTCCTCACGAAACCCGCCCGCCACCCCGCGGTGTTGGATTCGTTTTAGTTTTTACTTTTTTAGGCACTGCCTGTAGCTTTGAAAATCAGACTGAAGGGAGACCCCTGCTGGCTGCAGGGTCAGTGCCTTGCTGGGCATGCCCAGTAGGGGCCAGTCAAAGTTCTATTAAACTTTGACAGAAGTTTTCCGTGGTGGGCTCCATCCTCGATGTCACCCATTTGTGAGGACTAACATCCTGCTGTCCTGTGAGAACACCTGTTACATCAGGTAAGCAACATTTGCTTTCTCCCTCAGTCCCCTCCACTTCATTCTCTTTGGCCTCTTTACTTATTCCCCTCCCAAACCTCACTACCTCTTTTCCCCCAGTGGGCATCAGCCATGATCTCCGTCCCTAGGTAGGGACCTGGAAGCAGCAGGAACTCTTCCCGAGCTCAGGCCTGAAGGTGACAAGTCTTCCAGGGTTGTGGAACACTGCAATAGCTGTTCCCATATCTAGTTCTGTTGCAGAGTAAGCAACTCCCTATCTGGGCCCTACCACAGCGGAAGAATCTCCTCTCCTTGGCCCACTAAAAGAGATGCATGGCTAAGCCATAGCATGCTTACACTGATGTTTCTCTGTTCTGGCAGCTCCCTCCCTCCTGAGCTTGCAGTGCCTGCATGGCCACGAAATTCAATTGCATAGCCATTTTTTTTAATTTCCTGATGGAGCAGCCAGTGGCCCCCCCTTCAGGACTGTTCAAGCACTACTACTCCCCCTTCCTCCCCAGAGGCCTGCTCCCCAGTTTGCTCACCCTTGTCTTAGACGACACTTCTAAAAGATAGCACTCATAACAGACTGAGTCTAAAACTATTGTCTAACATACAGCACATGTGATTCAGATTGCACAGAAGTGGATTGACCTCTGCATCATTTGGACCTCCACATGAGCTGCTGACAAGGTTTAACGGCAAGACATCTGACGACTAAAGCAGCAGTTGCATTTTATATCTGTATGTTCAAAGTTCACCAGATATGTCTGTGTAGTATAAATCTGTAAATCCACTGCATGCTTGTATGTTTTAATACTTCAGAGAGAAATGCAAAATCTGGATCTAGAAGGAAGAATCATGCGCACCAGTTATTCTATAAAAAAAAAAGTATGCTGTCCCAGCTTTTACTAGCAGTTCATTTTATTATTGCCACGTTTTAGAAATGTAATCCTCGGATAGATCATTGGCGAACCCATGTATGCAATAATCTCAGAAATTAAAAGATTATGTTATGCATTGAAGAAAGAAAATGTCAAATATGACATGGTTTGGGGGCAATACCATATATTCTATGGGCCTGGCTAGTTACTGTCTATGTTTAAATCTGTTTGTTAAAAAATGTCAAATAAAGGTTACAATCAATACCTAGCAGCTATGACTCTGAGCTCATAAGAACATAAAATATGCCACACTGGGTCAGACCAAGGGTCCATCAAGCCCAGGATCCTGTCTCCAATAGCAGCCAATCCAAGTCACAAGTGCCTGGCAAGTACCCAAACATTAGATAGATCACAAGCTACTATTGCTTATACATAGAATTTTCAGCAAAGATTCAACAATTAACAACAAACAGTCCCATCAGACGTAAACCAACTGCAGTATCTGTAAGTATTTAAAATCATAGTTTTGGCTTGTGTTGTCATTTAGTTGTTGGGCATGGTGCAGGTGTTCAAAATTGTTGTGATCCATATATATAGTAATACAGTGAGCACCTTCAAGCAAATGGTGCCACTCTTCTACAGCGAGTTTGACAGCTAGGAGTTCTCTGTCACTGATGCCATAGTTATGCTCTGCGGGCAAAAACATCTTTGAGAAGAATGAGCAGGGATGAAGAACTCCCTTTGTCGAATGCTTGCTTAGTATGGCCCTTACCCCCCAAGGTGGAAGCGTCCACCTCCAGGATGAGTAGACATGTAGAGTCCAGATGATGAAAGCAGGGTATACTCAAGAAGACATCCTTCAGTTCTTGAAAGGCCGCTGTAGCTTCAGGGGGGCCAATCTTTTGGGTTAGCCCCCTTACAAGTGAGGGTGGTGAGTGGTGCTGCAATAGCAGAGTAATTCGGAATGAATTGCCAGTAATAGTTGGCGAACCCGAAAAATCTATGCAGGGCTCGAAGTCCTACTGGACTTGATGCTTTTCACTTTCTCAAGGTCCATATGGAAACCCTCTCTGGATACGCTGTATCCCAGGAAGGGTAAACTCTCTGTCGAACAGGGACTTCTCAAGCTTAGCGAATAAATTCTTTTGCACAGGACCAGCATCACTGGAAGCAGAAGCAAGTTGAATGTGGCAGCCCGCTGTGTTTTCTTTCAGGGGCCTTCCTGGCATCCGTGTTCTCATCAGGCTCAGGGCTGGAGGTAAGTGCAGCAGTCCGTGGGGTAGGCCCGGAGACTGCCAAACTCAACAGTAGCTGAAGAGGCTTAGCAGGGAATAAATCAAGTGAGAGATCTGATACCACATTGAAATCTCCCCACCCAAAAAAAAAAAAAAAAGAATGTGTGAATATTGAGACAATAGGTTAACCACTTTAGCAAAAAATGTTTGGAATAATTGGAGCATAAATACTCCGTAACAACACCCGTTGTCCAAATATCTTCCTTCCATATCTTTGATTATTTAATCATTTGTAAATGCAAGGATTTGTGTAATAAAATCGCCACCCCAGCTTCATGGAAAGTAGCTGAAACGTAATATAAATTTCACACCAATTGTTTCTGCAACTTGGTATGCTCCGAGTCCATTAAGTGAGTCTCATGTAACAGAGCAATGTCAGAATGAAGGTGTTGCATCGCCTTCAGTAATTTGTAATGCTTCACCACAAAGCCTACTCCACATACATTCCAAGCAGACATTTTAAATCCTTACCCATAGGGAAAAATACTATCCCTGAGTCTGATAGATAATATATCAAACAGCCTAGGTATCCCACCTTCACTATAATGATGTACATTGTAATTATCTCAGAAAGCAACTGGTCACATAAAACTAGAGTATATTGTAGGGCTCTCCCACTCCTCATATCCCACAGAACACCCCAGCCTTCCCCCCATTCCCCCTTCTCCATCTTAACAAAAACTCCACAGACATAAAAAAAACCAAAAAGCATAATATAGGTCTCAATAAACCTGCAAACCTATATGAGGTAAATGTCATCGTGTATTAAGCCATGGGGGCCCTTCCCATTTATCCAGAAACAATTCTCAACAAGAACAGTAAAATATACAGCCAAGATATGACATTCCAGTCAAAACTCTGGCCTTATGAAGTCAGAAAAAGTCATCCATCTTCCATAGTTTGCAAAAAGAAAGCTGCTTCGGGTACTGTCTCAAAATATAAGGTTTTCCCCTGATGTAAAACCTTAAGCTTAGCAGGAAAAACCAAACTAATCCAAAGCTTCTTCTTTATAAGTTGTGCACACACCAGAGTAAAAGATTTATGCTTCACCACGGTTTGAGGATATCTTGGAATAAAAGTACTTTCTGACCTTCATATGAAAGAGATTGTAGTGTCCTATAGGCTCTTAATATATCCACTTTATGAGCAAAATTAAGAACTCGCAATAAAACAACAATTTATCAGATTTGGTGAGCCCTTTCTATGTGCAAAAGGCCATTAGTGGGAGGAAGTTCTAAAACTGATGTTAACCATTTCTCCAAATTTGCCCCAAGAATCGATTGCAGTATTGATTCTGGAATACCACCAGCTGAAGATTATTTCTTCAAGAGCGATTTTCCAAATAGTCGGTTTTATCAATTAGGGTTTTGTTACTTTTGCACGGTTCCATAAGCTCTGTTTCCAGCTTCATCATTTTATCTTCTAATTCAGAAAAATCATAGTTTTGCCTTGTTTATATGTTGACCAAAAGTCATTAATTTAGCATCCAACCCCTCTATTTGGTGTAAAAGGGAGGTAAAACGTCCATCCAATGTTGCAATAACAGCTGAGGCAATATCCAATGAAGATTTTACTGACTCGGTACTTGAGTTTCCAGTGTCGTCATCTTCACCCACCAGCACCATCTTGGAGGTTTTCTCTTTGTCCTTCTTAGCTGCTCGCATTGACATATCTAAAAATGTGAGATGAAAAAATATCACCTTGAGGCCTTTAGTAACCGGCGTTTCTTCCAGAGACTGGAACTCCCCTTAAAATCATAAATAAAAATGGAGAGATAGCAAATTTAATAAGAGAAAAAGCGAGGGCCCCCAGAGAGAACAGCTAATGCATCTGTCCTCTTTCACGGCATCACATCGGTTAGTTATTGTTTAATATGCACTTCCTTCTTTTTAGCTAATTTAACTTCCTTATATAACAATGAGATTAGCTGTAATACGTAATTTATTTTATGAATGGCAAAGTACTGTATACCCTTCAGATCTTTTTGTATGCCAAGCAAAGTTATAAAGAGTTTTTAAAAAAATGAAAAACGGTATGCCGAGACTGTGCATCCCAAGGGCATTCTAAATTGTGGAAAGTGGCAAGGCCTGCTGTGGCTTCTGTTGTTACTATCCCTTATTGGCGTACATTATTTATAAGGTCATGGAAGCAAGTGTTTAAATAATGTACGTCAATAAGGGATAGTAACAAAACACTGATGAGACTTTGCTAATAGCTATCTACATCTCAACAACCAAAGGCAGTGCAGGGGTGGTAGGGAATATGAGGAAGTCTGCCTGGTCACAAGCAACAGCAGGCCCCATCACTTTCTGCTCTTAGGCAGTGTGCACTCTCTATCCTCCACACCTCCGAGAGGCCTCACTTGTCACATAGCACGCTATATGAGCTTTACACATAAGCTACTTTCCGGAATGACACTGTGTTCTGGGAAGCTGCTAGTACACTGAGGTCCATAATCATTAGGCTGGGGAGTGGACAAGTGATGCGGCTACAGTTAGCAGCAGAACATGTCCCATAAATTCAACAGGATAAGTGTGCCACCTAAGCTATTCACCCTAAACTTATAAAGCTAAATATGGCTCGGTAACCGTAGGCCTAACCGGCCAGTGTGTAAATATGGCTGAGAACCTAAAGTGATCCAACCTTGTGTGGCTGGCTCACTGTCTACTTACCAAGATATCTTCTAAAAAAACATGTGGGTAGGTAGTGTTCCATCTAGAAAAACATAACATCAAACTGGGGTCCTGGCAGGCCTCCTGCCACCCCCTTCCTCCATGTATCATCAACCCAGTGCTCCAGGCTCCTCCTCTACCCCTTTATCATGTGAACCTGAAATTAGATGGCACTGTGCCAGCACTTGCCCTCCTCCTTCCTTCCATCCCTGCCCGATCAAAAAAGTAGACATCTAATACCCCCCCCCCCCCCCCCCAAACCATCACCTTCCCCGCACCTGATGCTTTCTTACCCACCCACCCAATACATTAACCTGAGAAAGCGTCAAGTGCCAGGGCGGGAGGTATAAACTATAGCCAGAGAAGCACTTCTGTGGCTATAATGTAGCCAGATAAGTGGCTGATTATGGCACATTATTCATTTAAAGTAATAACTTGAGAGGTGCCCATCTAAGTGGCTTTTGATGATGGACCTCAGGATATATAATGTAGTATAGAAAAGGTGATGTATAGTATACCCACAATGGATGTACACAGCAGTCTCTGAATCAGGCAAGACTCGCATGCTTTCAAAGTGTTCCACAGCAGCAGGACACCACTCACAATATTAGCTGTGATATGAGTACAGTTCTGCTACATTGGAACACACTGAAAGCTGTAGCAGCAGGTGTGCTACTCCCACACTCTATGCTTGCATTGCACAAGTAAAGCTAGGGCTATTTGGCATAGGAAGACAGATACTGGGAACAATGTGTGAGTCTCACCACCCATTTACCAAGCAAAGGTGTTTTGTCATGGGCTGGCAAGTCACATCCAAACAGTAGCTTTCAGCTATGCTCACTTATAACTCACCAGTATGCATGATGTCCCAGTGCTTCTTACTTTGCCATCTGGTGCAGCCATAGCTGAACCTGAAGAGTGTACATGTATAGTAAGGAGTTCCTTAGTAGTCCTCCCCCTAGAGCGTACACATTACTGGGCATTCCGTGTTGAAAAGACATAGGATGCACGTAGACTCTCTTGGGAAGGTCTAGTTACAAGGACAGGAACAAAGTAGCTGATGTCTAGCCTTCACCATCTACCCAAGTGTCTCAGTGTTTGCAGCACAGTGCAGGTGTACATGTTCACTATAAGTGTCCTTCACCATATCTAGGTCTAATAAACTACTGTGGGCTTGCTGGAATATATACTATACTCTTGTGGGTCAAGTCAGGGCACAGGATACTATCACACACCCTTCATTCACATTGAGTAGCGTTGGCTTCCTAGCCAAGATAAAGATATGCATGTGTAACTGTGTACATATATACAGACACCAGGCTTGCAGATGCATATATAAGTTTTGGATGCTACTGTCTGGCTGTGTGTGTCTAGCTGTCTGCCACTCAAGAGTGTGTGACATCACTGTGTACAAAACTGCTTATATATGATAATGGACTCCCATGGGCACCTTCAGAATCATCAAAATGGGCCTTTATATGCAGTGTGTGGCTTCATTCTCAAAAAGCGTCACAAACACGTGTGTGTTTGGGGTTTATCATTAATACATGTTAGCTAATGACAAAGTAGCTGAATGGCTTCACATTGGTGGAAAGGACCTTTTAGGCTATATTTTATTCTTGCATACAAGGAGTAATGGACGGCCGGCGCCATCTTTAAAAATGGCGCGGGCCATTCAGTGCTCCTACCATGTGACAGGAGCCGGCCAATGGCACGGATACCCTGTCACATGATAAAGGCAAAGGGTCATCGGCGCCATTTTTATTAGTGGCAGCCGATGGCCCGAGAGTGGGAGATCGCTCCCGGGACCCCACTGGACCTCCAGGTAATTTTAAAACATTTTGGAGGGGGGTCGGGAGGGGGGGGGGGGAAGCTAAGGGAGCCGTTTTAAAGGGTCGGGGTGGGTTTTTTATCGGCTCGGGCACAGTCGATAAAAAAAACAACCCGATTGGGCCGCACGAAAAAAAAATTAACGATGTGAATCGGAACCGGAATCGGAACAGATTCCGGTTCCAATTCACATCTCTAATAGCATGTCTTCCCAGGAGTCCTCAGCCTATGTGTTTTAACGGTGGCCACATATAGGATGAGGACTGTAACTGATACTAGCTAACAATATGAATAGCCCAGAGCTGGATACGCAATGATCGTTGCTGGTCCCTATCTACAAATTTCCCTATGGCTACTGTGACATGTCAGGGTAGGTTTATAGCTACTGCTTTGCCTTGACTTCAATGAGGTGGACCTTTTGTTATGTCAGATGTGGGTTCTGTTATTGTCATCACAAAAGAAACTATGGCCTATACATTTCAAAGGTTTCTATCTACACCTTGTGAAGGCATGACACTATCCTATTCCCAATCCAACCTTCAGATAGACCAGCATCTTTCAATAGCCTCCCTGTGCAGCTAACATTACCAACATGACAGAGAAAGGGCCAAGGCCTCACCATCTGTACATGAGAGTTGACTGCTTATATCAGTGTAGCAGTTCCCAGCTGTGCATGGTTGTGTGCAAGTCCTATGTCATGTAAGTTGACCTGTGAGAAGTTTGGGATTGCCACAATATTGGACATGTGCTTCCAAAAAGGCTGTAAGTGAAGGTTTGCTATGTGTGCACTCAGATGTCAGCACTGCCTCAGAAACGTATGTGTCTTTGCATGCCCTTCTAAGACTATGAATCAGATGTTCATATGGATATCTTCAGATGAACACGGATGTCAGCTAGGGAATCTAGCTGTAACATGTTGAGACAGTGACTGATGATTGTAGCTGTTAACTTCTAGCTTCCAGCTGTGACTTTAAGCAGCTGAGCTACTTGTGCTTTATTGTACAAATAGAGCATTCAACTCCATGTCCTAGGCCCTGCTGGACTTCCATCATACATATGCAACTATCTTGCTAACCTATGAGGGCTAGGACAGGGTCAAAAGGTGTAGGCAAGGCTAGCAAGAAGGTGCTAGCTATGCCATGCTATGCACACTGTTTTGGCAGTTCTACATGAATGATCTGGTAAGACGTGACTCTTTTTAACTGAAATTCAATATGACTATATTAAGACAGCACTTCTCTTTGTTGTTAGGTGTATTGTGTGTCAACTTTGTATAATATTGTCAATTGCAGATAATGCTGTATTTTCACAGTGTTACCTAACTAGGCCTAAGTGGTTTCTGTAACAAACTGATCCAGACAGAGGACTGGAGAATAAAAGAAAGATACAGAATATTAATGGCACCACCTATGTAAATTATGATCCACTTTTTTCTTTGATATAGGTGCCCTATTGTAAACAGTTATGATGGTAAATAACTTAATGACGGTATATAAAAACTCTTAAATAAAATAAATAAATAAATAAATAAGAACCACTCTGCTAGGCTCTCTTCCATGCAATGGGAAGGACTAAATGATGACTAACAGACAACATAACATTGTATATCACTTTGCCGAGGCTGGCTGCCAGTCCGTGTGTTCTCACCCTGTGGAGGGGTACGTGGGGGATCCTCAGGTAGATCTGGTTCAAGGTCATCTGGGATGCCATTTCGTAGAGCAAGATTATGGAATACACAGCAGAAAAGCACTATTTCTGCTACTCTGGCCGGGCCATACATTAAAGTTCCCCACAATTTGTCCAAACAGCAGAATCTACTTTTTAAAACTCCAAAGGTGCATTCAATGGCACAGCAGGTAGAACACAAGGCCTCATTTTAACTCATCTCTGCTGGTGTGTTGGGAATAGCGACAGGTGTGAGAAGCCAGGTCCTGCAACCATCTCCCGAATCTCCTGTGGCAAAGAGAGAATGCATCCCTCACACCTCCATGACCTTGTTATATCACTGCCAACCTGCAGCATGTTATAAGACACTAGAAACTAAACTATAGCATGACATGAGCCATAAAAGGTTATTTTAGAACCAATTGTCCATGCTGCCTTTTACTATTACACTATATGTACACTACAGCACTTTATTATGCTGTCAGATCGTCATGAATAGAAAACCACATGTGGTATTCCTATACAATGTGTACATGTCACTGACAACCAAGCAATCTCTACCCAGTTCTAGCACTTTTATAACACTAAAGCAGTACCTCACAGCTTCCACATACCTGTATTCTTTACAGGAACATCGGTATATAAAAAAATTAAAAATAAATAAATAAATAAATATATCAGTGCAGAAAGACGTCAACCTCGTGGCATGACTGTTCATGAAGGAGTTAATAAACCTCGTGGCATGACTTTTCATGAAGGAGTTAATAAATATGTGGATAAAGGTGAACCGGTAGATGTAGTATACTTGGATTTTCAGAAGGCGTTTGACAAAGTTCCTCATGAGAGGCTTCTAGGAAAAGTAAAAAGTCATGGGATAGGTGGCGATGTCCTTTCATGGATTACAAACTGGCTAAAAGACAGGAAACAGAGAGTAGGATTAAATGGACAATTTTCTCAGTGGAAGGGAGTGGACAGTGGAGTGCCTCAGGGATCTGTATTGGGACCCTTACTTTTCAATATATTTATAAATGATCTGGAAAGAAATACGACGAGTGAGATAATCAAATTTGCAGATGACACAAAATTGTTCAGAGTAGTTAAATCACAAGCAGATTGTGATAAATTGCAGGAAGACCTTGTGAGACTGGAAAATTGGGCATCCAAATGGCAGATGAAATTTAATGTGGATAAGTGCAAGGTGATGCATATAGGGAAAAATAACCCATGCTATAATTACACAATGTTGGGTTCCATATTAGGTGCTACAACCCAAGAAAGAGATCTAGGTGTCATAGTGGATAACACATTGAAATCGTCGGTTCAGTGTGCTGCGGCAGTCAAAAAAGCAAACAGAATGTTGGGAATTATTAGAAAGGGAATGGTGAATAAAACGGAAAATGTCATAATGCCTCTGTATCGCTCCATGATGAGACCGCACCTTGAATACTGTGTACAATTCTGGTCGCCGCATCTCAAAAAAGATATAATTGCGATGGAGAAGGTACAGAGAAGGGCTACCAAAATGATAAGGGGAATGGAACAACTCCCCTATGAGGAAAGACTAAAGAGGTTAGGACTTTTCAGCTTGGAGAAGAGACGACTGAGGGGGGATATGATAGAGGTGTTTAAAATCATGAGAGGTCTAGAACGGGTAGATGTGAATCGGTTATTTACTCTTTCGGATAATAGAAAGACTAGGGGGCACTCCATGAAGTTAGCATGGGGCACATTTAAAACTAATCGGAGAAAGTTCTTTTTTACTCAACGCACAATTAAACTCTGGAATTTGTTGCCAGAGGATGTGGTTAGTGCAGTTAGTATAGCTGTGTTTAAAAAAGGATTGGATAAGTTCTTGGAGGAGAAGTCCATTACCTGCTATTAAGTTCACCTAGAGAAAAGCCACTGCCATTAGCAATGGTTACATGGAATAGACTTAGTTTTTGGGTACTTGCCAGGTTCTTGTGGCCTGGATTGGCCACTGTTGGAAACAGGATGCTGGGCTTGATGGACCCTTGGTCTGACCCAGTATGGCATTTTCTTATGTTCTTATGTCTCTGGCTGTACTGCAGTCTGTCCTCCAGAGATACACATTTGTCACACATGATACAGTGAATAGGACTGGCCCATAAAGCATATTCCACAGCTTCAACTGAACCTGTGCACCCCTGTGATGGTCAAGAAGATCCCATGCTACTGATGCAATTAATAGCAGTGGCTATTCCCTAAGTACATTTGATTAATAGCAGTTAATGGCCTTCTCCTCCACGAACTTATCCAAACCTTTTTTGAACCCAGCTACACTAACTGCACTAACCACATCCTCTGGCAACAAATTCTAGAGCTTAATTGTGCATTGAGTGAAAAAGAATTTTCTCCAATTAGTCTTAAATGTGCTACTTGCTAACTTCATCTAATGGTCCAACTGATTCCCTCACAGGTTTCTTGCTTTGGATATATTTTTTAAAGTTTTTATTATGAGTTTTGGCCTCTACGGCCAACTTCATTTCAAATTCTCTCGTCACCTGACTTATCAATGTTTTACACTTAACCTTTCAATGCTTATGGTTTTATCCTATTTTCTTCAGATGGATCCTTCTTCCAATTTTTGAAGGATTTTTTTTTTTTAGCTAAAATAGCCTCTTTCACCTCACCTTTTAACCATGACGGTAATCGTTTTGCCTTCCTTCCACCTTTCTTAATGTGTGGAATACATATGGACTGTGCCTCTAGGATTGTATTTTTAAACAATGTCATGCCTGTTGAACACTTTTAACCTTTGCAGCTGCACCTTTCAGTTTTTTTCTAACTATTTTTCTCATTTTATCAGTTTCCCTTTCGAAAGTTTAGTGTTAGAGCTGCAGATTTACTTATTGTCCCCCTTCCAGTTATTAGTTTAAATTTGATCATGTTATGATCACTGTTGCCAAGTGGCCCCACCACTGTTACCTCTCTCATCAAATCCTGCGGTCTACTAAGAATTAAATCTAAAATACCCTCTCTTGTTGGTTCCTGAACCAATTGCTCCATGAAACAATCATTTATTACATCCAGGAACTTTATGTCTCTAGCAAGTCCTGATGTTACATGTACCCAGTCAATAATGGGGTAATTGAAATCTCCCATTATTGCACTGCCAAATTGGTTTGCTTCCCTGATTTCTCTTAGCATTTTATCATCTGTCTGACCATTTTGTCCAGGTGGACGGTAGTATACTCCTATCACTATACTCTTACCCAACACAAATGGGATTTCTACCCATATAGATTCTACTGAGCATTTACTCTCTTGTATGATCTTTATCCTGTTGGACTCTATACCCTCCCGGACATAAAGTGCCACACCCCCGCCAAGTTGATCCTCCCTATCATTGCGATATAATTTGTACCCTGATATAGCACTGTCCCATTGGTTATCCTCCTTCCACCAAGTCTCTGTGATGCCAATTATGTCAATCTCATCATTTGTTGCTATACACTCTAACTCTCCCATCTTACCTCTTAGACTTCTGGTTGTTACGGTTGGGCGATAGCCAGGTGTGGTAAACACCACCTACAGTGGTGACTCAGGACAGGGAGAACAGGAGTCACAGCAGAATCTCTGATAGTGGCTGGAGAGGAGTCTGGTGCTGGCTGTGAGGAGTCTCTGATACCAGGTGCAGGCTGGAAAGAGTATCTGGTGCAGGGTACTGCCTGGAAGGAGCCCCTGGAGCTGGGTGCTGACTGAGAAGGAGTCTCTGGAACAAAGTGCAAGGGGGTATGGGTGCGCTTCGGGAAACACTGGAACAGCATGGGGGTACGCGTGGATGTGAGTGCAGGTAAGCGTGGTCTGAACACAGGAACTGAGTGCAGGTATGGGTGGAATCAGGATAGCGTGCAGGTAACCGTGAGACTGAATGTAGGTAAGTGTGAGCTGGAATGAGAGAACCAGGGACAGCAGGACAGACAATGACTGGACTAGATAAACCAAGACAAGACTTACACTGAACAGGAAACACAAAAGCACGAAGGCAGCAAGGCAAGGAAGCAGGGGGAAATAGAACAGCAACAGGTAAGGAATCAGGAACAGGGGGAACAACGAAGCAGGCAAGGCAGAAGACTACAGGTCAAGAAGAGCAGAGGCCCAAGGCCACGAAGCCCAGAGTAACAGGAGATTACAGCAGGGAACTCGATGCCAAAGCACTAAGGCATGGGCTAGGCGGGGTTAAATAGGGAGTTCGGGACATGGAACAGACAGGTAGGACAGACTGGGCCAGCCAAGAGAGCGTGCTCACGAGGGGCCTCTGGTGGTGAGGAGGCTGCACAGCAGCCATAGTCATAACACTGGCATTGGCACACAGACATTTCAAAGTGTGTGTTTTCTTTGTATGTACAACCTGCTTTTCAGTTATTTGGGATAATTCGGAAATCATTAGCTTCGATGATTTTTTACATATAGGCACATGGACTACGTTTGCTTTTATTGGAACCTCTCTGTTGGGATGCCCTAACTCTCCTGTTTCATTAGTATCCTTCAATACTGTATACTGTCAATCTTTGTTAAGGCATGATAATGGTTTGGTGACACTGCTTTTATTGGTGAGGTTTCAGTCAAACATGCAAACCATGGAAATAAAGCACCTGCTCCTGCATCTTTACAGCTCTTTAAAGGCTACAGATCATTTTAAGGGCTACTTTAGTATGTCATTCAAAATCTGCTGTAAGAACACGTTATTAACGTGCATTAATACCAATTTTAACATAGTTTACATTAGAGCAAATAGGATATTTTTTTACTAAATTATTTATTATACTTAATAAACTACACCTATAGTGTTTCAGAGGAAACATTATGTTTGCCTGTTTTAATACTTTCATGGAGTGAGGATATTGTTTTGTGGAAAGGATAAATTAATATCCTTAAGATGAATGTGTTACTTGCTGATGAGATTTGATTTGTTTTATGACATATGTTTGTCCTTGTTTTAGTATTTCACAATATAAATGTTGCGCTTTTCACCACTTTGTACAAGAAATGTTAAATACATAAAATGAATAATTGCATGTGTAAGTTATTATATAAATAAATAAACGTGCCATATTTAGTGCGATGACACAGGTTGTACACTCGGAAAATCTGCTTGGTCAATGTCATTTCATAGAAAATGGGTTAGAGCTCGTCATCCCACTGCCTGGAGTGCTACGGCTACACAGCTCTCCTGCCACCATTATTGCCCCTGAGGGACTGCATTCTCTTATCAGTACTTTCAGTAAGTGGGAGTTTCTGAAACCCACATTGTGGCGTCCCGTGCGCCAATAGGAGGAGCTGGGACTCCCGCCGCGCCGCTTCCGGGTGCCGGAGAGCAGGGAAGCCGTTACCAGGGAAACCGTCAACTAACGGAGGAAACCACGTGCGATCGCTCGGCCGGGGCCTGGTTCCCAAACCCGATCAGAAGTCGTTTGCCTGCAGCGCTGAATGCGCTTTGACGTCACTGTCTTTTTGGGTTTTTTTTCTCTTGTCGAATAAGGACATCGGGAACTGTTTAGGGCTCGATATCAACCCGCACCCCCCCACCCCCCCCGGTCTATTTTGGTGTGCGCACTCTTATCCCGGTAGCTCGTAACCGCCATCCTGCGCGAGCCCGCATTCTCCCGTTCCGCTGACCGTTTTCCGCCCCAGCGGGCCGCGCGCGCACGCATTGTTCGGTAGGGAAGCGGCGGCTGTGCGCAGGCGCCGAGGGGGGGAGGGGGCGTGTGTGAGCGAGGCAGAGGGCGGCAGCAGCAGCAGCAACGGGGGTCGAAGATGGACGAGTTTCAGACGGTGGAGGAGGTGAGTTCCCGCCGTGGGCCCGGCACGGGGAGGGGGCGGCAGTAATAACGGGAATGGGCAGGCAGGCAGTGGCCCGCATTGCGCTGCCGCCCTCGGGCTCTAGGGCCGGAGAGGCCCCCCCCCCCCTAACTGAACGGCCACCGAGTAAATGTTAATCGGTTGTTTGGGGATTTTTTCGGTGGCCGTTCAGCTTTATATATGTTGTAGTGTGGCTTTCTCCCCTTTAAACGCTTCCATTTATAGTTACTCCAATAAAAGGTTGACCCTCTCATATATAGATTATATATATATAGATATATACACACACACGCATGTAGTATGCTTTTATTCCTTACCCTTTCTTCCCATGCATTAACCCGGCCACCACACATAGTTTATGTATTTATTTCTGGTTTGTGTTGCTGTCCTTTTTGCCCGGCTTCTTCTCGGGTGATTTCTCGCTTTCCTGCTGGCTGGGCTCCTGCTTTTCCCTGGGCCCAGCCTCCAGCCTGGGAGCCAAGGTGCGCATTTGTTTCTACCAGAATTTGGCAGCTCTAACACCCTGAGCTGAACATTTTGTAGGCCCCTGGCCAGTTTCTTAAAACAAGTTCCAGCCACTAACAGAACTTGCTTTTTGAATTAAAGAAAACCTTTTATTTTACGATGACATTTTTCATATTTCTGTTTTGTAAACAGCGTTGAGTTGAATTTCATTCAGTGAAGGTGGAATATAAATGTAATAAAACTCAACACAGGCACATCCACTGTCTGAAATGTACTGAACATTTGGCGTGGATAAGGCCCCAAATACAAGACGTGCACTGTTATATTGAACAGGTATTTAAAACAAAAGGAACACTTCCCCCAAGCACTTAGACTTGGAGAGGGATATAGCTGAATTAGAAAAGATACAGAGAAGGGCAACGAAAATGATAAAGGGGATGAAATGATTCACTTATGAGGAAAGGCTAAAGAGGCAAGGATTCTTCAGCTTGGAGAAGAGTCGATTGCGGGGAGATATGATAGAGGTCTATAAAATAATGCGTGGAGTGGACTGAGTAAATGTTAATTGGTTGTTTACTCTTTGAAAGAGAATGAAAACTAGGAGATGGAATGAAGTTACTAAGTGGTATATTTAAACTAATAAGAGAGAATATTTTTTTACTCGGTGCATGATTTAAGCAATGGAATTCGTTACCAGAGGATATGATGAAAGCTATTAGTGAAGCTACATTTAAAAATGGAAATGGTATGGAGGATTGGATGCTAGATCAATCTTCCTATGTACACCTCTCCGCAGAGTCGGCATTGGTGGTACTTCATGCCCTCTCCTATGTTGTTCAGGCTCCATCTCAAGATCTCCCTTCTGTTATACTTCACTCCCCATCAATCAAACCGATAAGGGATACTTGGCGGATAGTCACGAAGCTGTTGAAGACACCTCGGATGTGTCTTCCGTTGTTGCCTATACAGGGGAATGGTGCCTTTCTCCCTGGATCCCAGACCAAAGGGTTTAAAAAATGGCAGACACTGGATACTACTCGATTGGGCCATGTAATTAATGATGATGGACAGCTGTTAACTTTCCCTGAATTACGTTCTATGTATAAGTTGGATACCTCACATGTCTTTCCTTATCTCCAGCTTAAGTATTATTTCCAGTCCCTGCCGTTGGAACCTGGGCCTGTGGAGGTACTTAACTCATTGAATAAAGTAATGCGTTTTAAAGCCCAGCCGGTTCCCACGTTGTCCCAGTATTATAAAAGTTTAAAATCCATCACGAAAATTGAACCCTATGCAATACTGCTTGAAAGCTGGAATAGGGATGGGATATTTGCTCTCACAGTTTCTATACTAAAAGCAAGCTTTGGACGAATTAATCATATAACGGTGAATATTTATTATAGAGAGATGCATTATAAGTTCTTGAGAAGGGCTTATATTTCCTCACAAATAGCCCATCGTTCGGGTTTGGTCCCAAATGCACTTTGTGGTAAATGTCAAGGAGCCATAGGTCATTTATCCCATTCTTTTTGGGCCTGTCTTAATGTCCGTCGATTCTGGGGACGTATCGCATCTTATTTAATGGACCTGTTGGGAGTTAAATTGCCCATAACGCCATTGCTTTTTCTTTTTGGTCATTTCCCACGTATCTCATTAAAGAAAGGTCAACGTCTTCTAATTCACAAAGCATGTCTGGTGGGGAAAAAAGTCATCTTGTTGCATTGGCGGGACTCTAATACTCCATCCTTTTGGACTTGGCGTAATCATTTACACCACTTGTTACGAATGGAGGAACTGAGCTCACGAGCAGATCCCCGATCTCGCAGACAATTCTTGCTGATTTGGGACCCGTACTTGCAATCTCTACCTCATCGATTCCGAAGTTTGGTCGTCAATGATTGCTGAGGTCGTCATAGCGTTCACCTTTTGAGGGTATTTACAAATGGTTGGACTTCCAGAAGGACTGAATACGGGCATGGATTTCTGCCCTTGGACATTTGCCTATGAGTTAGGGGAGGGAGGGAGGGTGGGGGATGGTTTGATGGTTATATGTTAGTAGGATGTCGATGCTAGGTCTGAGTAGAAGTCAGTACACAACTTCTCCAGGCCGCTATCCTTGCTGTAATTCATGACCATGTTGGTATAAATAATAAAAACGTTTAAACTAAAAATGGTATGGACAAGTTCCTGGAGAAAAAGTCCATAAACCATTTAAGATGGAGTTGCATAAATCCACTTCTTATCCCTGAGATAAGCAGCATGGAATCTACAGTGGCTTGCAAAAGTATTTGAACCCCCCTCCCCCTTAAAAAGTTAGCCGATTTGTGTGAATTACAGGTGACACTTACACAGATTGTTCCAGACAGTATGTTTGCAAACCAGTATGCTCTTAAAGTAAATTTTCAATCGCAGTTCATTATTTCTCTGCAGTTTTTGTAAAAATTAAAAACTGAAAAATGCTTGTGGGGGAATTTGAAGATGGTGGTGTCAGCAGTCACGTATTCACCTGGTCTCCACTTACCCTTTTCTTAGATTTGTTTGTTGCTTCAGAATGCCCCACAAAAGGAAGGGGAGAGTGAGGGTTTACATTTCTGAGCCTGGGGACCAGTGGACCATCACGGAATATACCGTTTCTACCCCCGAACTACAGGTTTCTAGCACTGTTGGTAAGACAAAGAGGAGCTGTGTTTTTGCCTAGGAACACTCAGCCCGCCTGCTATGCATCCCACTACAGTTTGTAGTAGCCCAGACAAGCGCCGATACATCAGGGGCGCACTCTGATTTCTTCACTGCTTCCTGCCTGGAGAATGCTGGCGGTGTTTCACTTGTAGAGGGATTGAACTTTTATCTACAACGGCGTTTTCAACTCTCAGTGGTGTTACAACTGCGGAGGTTCTGCTGGATCTGAATCTGCCAGAGGCTGGTATGGTTTTGGAAGGTGAGCTCTTAGCTCCTTAGGCTCCCCCTTTGGTTGTTAAATCGGCAGTGGTCACTCTAGACTCCTTCTGGAACTTGATAGTGGACTTGTCTCATTCCTCACGGGTTGAGACTGTTTCCCAGAAGTTGGATAAAGTTGTCCAGGATCATCAAAAAATCCTTCAGGAACATTCAGAGACTTTGCAGTCCCTAGGGAGAGAGGTTAAGGACATTAAATCTGTGAATGCTACAATAATTCGGGAGCCTTATCTTTCCAGGATGGAAAGTTTAGAAAATCAAGCTAGGCATTTGATTTCGAAACTTCCCCAAAGTAATGGGTGAATTGCCTCGGTTAATGCTTAGAGACTATTTCCTTGAAGTCCTGAAGATTCCAGCGTAGAAGATTTCCACTTTTGATAAAGTCCTGTTTCTCCCTTTCAAGCCAAGTTCTGCTCAAGTAGCTCATTCCCAACCTACTGTTGATTTTTATCAACTTATCTACCTATTTGAAGAATCCCAATGTTGAAGTGACTGAAAGGTCTACAATGTTGGTTTCTTTCATGAGGAAGATGTTGCTTTGGTAATGAAGTCTTATTTTTTGCATTTCAGTATTTCCTTTTTTTGGGAGGCTTTGTCAGAGTTTATCCAAGATAACGCAAGAACAACTCAGGGGCTTTTTGCTATTACGTTCCAAGGTAACTGCTTTAGGTGCGATGTTTATCCTAAGATATCCATCAAAATGTATTGTCAAACTGGGTGTAAATACATTTTTTATCTATTTTTATCCTGACCAGTTGAGGGAGTTTTTAAGCACTAGAATGGCAAATTCTACTGTCAACTTAGTCTTATCTGATATATTATTAGACGTGATTAATATCCATGCCGTCTGTTGTACTAATAATTTGTTTATTTCTCCTTGTTCTGATTTTCCCCTCTTTTTGTTGTGGATCATTTAGGGAGAGTAGGTTTATATACATGTGTAAACTGTTGTAGAACTACCTTTTTTCTCAGTGTTACTGTGCAAAGTTTTGTTCTTTGTACGATTTAAAAATTCTAATAGTTAAAAAATACTGATTGCATAAGTAGTCAACCCCTTGGTAAAACCACCTTTTGCTGCAATAACAGCTTTATCTCTGTTGGGCTAAGTTTCTGCCAGCTTTGCACACTGTTTGGGAATCAGTTTTGCCCATTCTTCCTGGCAGATGTGCTCCCGGTTGTTCAGGTTGGTGGATGACTCTTTTGGACAGCAATTTTCAAATAGTACAATTGGATTGACATCTGGATTTTGACGGCCATAGTAGAACAGTCACCTTTTTGTTGTTCAACCACTCCTGTGTTGCTTGGGATCATTATCCTGCTGGAAGGTAAACTTTTTCCCAAGTTTTAGTTTTTTAGCAGACTGAAGCAGGTTGTCTTGCAGTATCTCCCTGTATGTTGCACCATCCATCCTTCAGTTTTAACAAGATGGCCAGTCCCCACTGAGGAAAAGCATCCCCACAACATCCCCACAACGTGATGCTGTTGGGATGGTGTTTGCTGAGGAACGGACACTAGAAACATAGAAATGACAGCAGAAAAAGACCAATCGGCCCATCCAGTCTGCCCAGCAAGCTCCCACACTTATTTTCCCATACTTATCTGTTTCACCGTCCACCAACTTCAGGGCCCTTGTTGGTAACTGTTTGTTTCAAATTTCCTGCCCTCCCCTTCCATTGATGCAGAGAATAATGTTGGAGTTGCATCAAAGGTGAGCATAAGGCTTAGTGGTTACGGATAGTAACCGCCGCATCAAGCAAGTTACTCCAATGCTTGTTTACCCAGACTGCACAGATCCATGCCTTGTTGGATGTTGTCTGAATGTAAATCCTCTTTTCCACATTTCCCCCTGCTGTTGAAGCAGAGAGCAATGCTGTATATGCATTCAAAGTGAATATCAGGCTTAATTGGTTTAGGGTATTAACCACTGCAATAAGCAAGCTACCCCCATGCTTATTTGTTTACCCAGACTCTGTAGTTTAGTATTTGTTTGTTGTTGTCTGAATGCAAATCCTCTCTCCACATTTCCTCTTGTCGTTGAAGCAGAGAGCAATGTTGGAGTTGCATTAACCGTGTGAAGGCTTTTTGAGTAAGGGTAGTAATTACCAAATAGCAGCCTCCATTCCAGCAAGCCACCCCCATGGCTCTTCTCTTCATTTACATCCTCTAGCCTTTATGGATCCATAGTGTTTATCCCACGCCCCTTTGAAGTCCTTCACAGTTTTAGTCTTCATTACTTCCTCTGGAAGGGCATTCCAGGCATCCACCACCCTCTCCGTGAAGAAATACTTCCTGACATTGGTTCTGAGTCTTCCTCCCTGGAGTTCAGGTTTGGGCCACAAGTGTGTTGAATTTTGGCCACAAAACTCTATTTTTGTTTCATTTGACCACAAAACCTTTTCCACATTTTAGCTGGGTCACTCTGATGCTTTCTGACAAAATCCAGACATGCTTTGATGTAGTTTTTCCTTCAGTAATGGCTTCTTTCTAGCCACTCTCCCATGCAGGCCGATTATGTGCAGAGCTCTTGATATGGTTGACTGGGGCACCTCCACTCTAGTCTCAGCCTCTGAACTCTGTAGCTCCTTCAAAGTGATTGTTGGCTTCTCTATGGCTTCCCTCACAAATCTCCTTGCTCTGGTGTTGATCCAATATTGCTCATTGGGATATCCAAGCATTTGGCTATTATTTTTTAGACTTTTCCTATCTTGTGCATGGCTATAACTTTATTTTTAATTTTCTTAGAATGCTCTTAGGTCTTCATTTTCACAGCTCTCCTTCAGATTCACAGTGTTATCGATGGTACTGGAACTAGGGGGTCTTTTATGCAGAAAAGGTGTCTTTTTCTAATGATTCGCAGGTGGAAGCCAATTGTTAGGGCAATATCATTCATCTGTGTAAAATTGAACCTTCCACAACACAGGGGTTGAATACTTATGCAAGCAGCATTTTTTCAGTTTATTTAATTTTACCAAAAAATGCAGAGAAATAATGAATTGTGACTTTGAAAATTTACTTTAAGAGCATACTGGTTTGCAATAAACATGCAGTCTGGAACAAGCTGTGTAAGTGTCATTTGTAATCCGCACAAATCTGCTGACGTTTTAGGGGGACCACATTTTTTTTCAAGCCCTTGGATCCTAACAGGTACTTGTGACCTGAATTGGTCATTGTTGGAATCAGGATGCTGGGTTTGATGGACCTCTTGTCTGACCCAGTATGGCATATGTTATGCTTTTGTAAGTTGTTTTTCCCTTAGTAAATGATAGCAGCGAAAGACTCTAGTGGTCCATCCAATCTGCTTAGCAAGGTTTGTTTGGGTTTTTTTTTTGTATTCTAACTGCTAGTCCTGGTCCATACAGGTTACCCCATGCCTTCTGTTAAGGATAGTAACTACCACTCCATACAAGCTACTCCTTATTTTCAAGCCCTTTTGAAGATAAGGGGTAACCTGCATTGTATTGTTTTAACTACATGGCTTTATGAATGTTTTCATTATGAACTGCTTCAATCTTAGGGAATATGCGGTATGCAAGCAATTTTAAATAAATTAATACAATAATTTCCATTACTATTCTTGTCTTCCTTACCTCTTTTGGGAGGGTGATCCATGCTTCCATCACCCTTTCCTTGAAGAAATATTTTTGACGTTCCTGAGTCTACCCTTTTGGAGCTTCCTATTCTGACCCCTGTCGATTTTTCTATCAGAAAAGGTGTGATTCTTGTGCATCATTAATACCTGTCAGAAATGTAAGACTGTATCATATTTCCCTTGTCCCTTCTCTCCTCCAGGGTATATATATTTAGGTCCTTCAGTCTCATCTTGTAAGTCTTCTGGTGCAGACCCCATGCCATTTTGGTTACTTTTCTTTGGACCACTTCCATCCCGTCTGTCTTTTTTTGAGATACAGTCTGCAGAACTGAAAAGAGTACTCCACATATGTCTCACCAAAGACCTGTACAGGGGCATTATCACCTTTTTTTTGTTGGTGGATTGCCTCTCTATGCAACCCACCATCCTTCTGACCTTAACCACCACCACCTTGTCACATTGCTTCGTTGCTTTCAGACCACTGTGAGGTCTCTTTCCCAGTCTATGCACATCAATCTCCCCCACTTCACACAGTGCTCCTTTGGATTTCTGTACCCCTTCTTGGTGCTGAATCCCAGCTTCCAAACCTTTGACCACTCCTCAAGCTTTCTTAGATCACATTTGATTCTCACTACTCCTCCAGGTGTTTCTACTCTGTTGCAGATCTTAGTGTCATCTATAAAAAGTCAATCTTTCTTTCTAATCCTTCCTATCAGATATTGAACAGAACTGAGCTTTGAGGCACTCCACTACTCAATCATGTCTGTCGGTCAATCAGTTTGTAATCCATTCCACTGCACTGGGATTCTCTCCTAGGATGTTCATTTTTTTCATGAGCTTTCTATGCAGGACAGTTTCATACTTTGCTGAAATCCAGATAAATCACTTTAACTGTTCTTCCTTGATTAGACCTTTGGGTAAGATGGCTTGAGTTTTAAATGTGAGATCTTATTCAAGTCATGTGAATTGCAGTTTATACTAAACTTAGGCTTTACTGCACTCTGGCTTTGAAAATGTTAGTTTTGTATTTATTTTAAAAGATTTGTATTCCACCTCGTACATGATGTTTGAGGCAGATCTCACAAAATATATACACAACTGCTGATGTTAAGGTTGGTTGGTCATTGTGTTGGTGATAGGAGCAAGAGAAGCAGACCTGGAACTTCACATGCCAATTTCTTAGTTCAGTACACTAAATATGTCATTTCGGAGCAGCCTCGGAGGGAACGGGCAGCACGCGCAAGTTGCACAAATGTGCACCCCCTTGCGCGCGCCGACCCCAGATTTTATAAGATACGTGCGTATCTTATAAAATCTGGCGTACTTTTGTTCGCGCGCGCGTAGATTAATAAAATCTACCCCTATATGTATTTGCCTGGAAGCCATGGAATGTCATATTCAAGTGAATAATGTATGATTCTTCCTGCTAGACAGCCAATACATATAGGATTTCCCTCCTCCATAGCCGATGGAAACAGAGAACACACCTCTTTTATGACCTTTCTCTGGGCTATAAAAGACGTGTGGTCCTAGTCTAATTCAGTAGTCTGTTCCCAGCAACTGTGGACATGTGAAGAGGTTATTAAACTCCCATTGTCAGGGTGTGGCTCCGGCCTAGTTGAGTCCTTGCTGCTCCTGGGACAACAGCCTGTAGGGATTAATTTTTCCAGTGGAAGGATTTTCCCAGGGTCTTCCCTGATCGAGCTCCTGGGAGGCCACCCCAAATATCCTTGGGGTCTCTGGAGCTTCCAGAGAATGGTTCCTGGAGCCATTACATTGAAAAAAATAAATAAATAATAGGGTCTTCAGGACTGTGCTGTCTCTGTCCCTACTTCTCAAACCCCCCCCCCCCCCTCCCTCCCTTCCAGTGAAGGGAAAAAAAGCCTTCAGCTTGGCAGCAGGGGCAGATTGGCCTACTGAGGGATTAGGTATCCCCCAGTGGGCTGGTCGTTGTAGTCACACTTTATGGAGTGGAGGAGTAGCCTAGTGGTTAGAGCAGTAGGCTACAAACAAGGGAAGCCAGGATTCAAATTCTATTGCTGCTACTTGTGACCTTGGGCAAGTCACTTCACCTTCCAAACTTAGATTGGGAGCCCTCAGGGGACAGAGAAGTGCTACAGTACCTGAATGTAATCTGCTTTGAAGTGCCAAAAGTGGAATATTGGAAAAAAAATGGAGAAAAGGATTTTGCTCAGCTTCCCAGCCTGCAGCCAAAGAAAAGAAGAGGGGCTGCTGTGGCCCAAAGAGAGTCCTGTGGGGCTGCGGCAGGACCCACTCATGGTCTGAAGAGAGGCCTGTGGGGCTGAGCGGAAGCCTTCCTACCCCCAACCTCAAGGAACATCACAGCTTCAGTGCCGCCAGTATGGTCTCCTTCCACCTTTTATCTGGCAGTCAGGAGCAGCTCGGCCATCCTGCAGCGGCTTAAGAAAAGGCTGTTTTGAGTCCTGGAGTCTCTAGGGGTGCTATGTGATACATCCTCCAGAAGTGGGGGAAATAGGTTAATTTCCCATACAATAAGTTTTGAAGCCCAGTCCACCCAGAAGGTCTGAGTCTATTTACATTTGTTAGGCCTTATGGCGGCAGCCATAGATGGTTCCATGGCCCAGGGCGTATAGGCAACTTCGGCAAGAACTTGTGTTGACCAGATGGTGAGCCATGCAGTTGCCCCGTGAACATTAGTAAGGAGCAGCTTGAATTGGTGGACACATCTCCCCAAACTAGCAAAGGAGTAAATTTAACTGCCCCAGAAGGGGTGGTCTTGACTATAGATGCCAGCAGCATAGTTTGGGGAATCAACTGCCAAAGCCGGTAGGCACAACAATGGTGGGAACAGCAAGAGAAAGCTTGGCACTTAAATAGACTAGCAATATGGGCCATCAAGTTGGCCCTTAAGGCGTTTTCTTCTTGGTAAAGTCAAGTCAGCCAGAGCTTCTTCCAGACAATGCCACTGCAATGACCTATGTAAACCGTCAGGGGCACTTGTAGCCACGTGCTAGCTTACGAGGTAACCGCAATATGCGATTTGGTAGAACAGGACTTGAAAAACAAAATAAACCCGGCAACAGGGGGCAGCCAGTGATGGACCTGAGGGCATCCCAGCAAGATACAAATGCTGTAATGTGGGGAAAGAGCCTCGTTTTTAATTAGAAGAAATAAAAAAAACTGCATGCCAAATCATTCATTTGGAAGATAGTTTGAAGAAGGCTAAGAAACCTTTAGCTGATAGTGACCCCCTGCTACTAGAGAGGAATACTATATGGTATTATGTGCTTTAAATACCTGCCTACAGCAGAATCTCATACGAGAATGGTGAGGGAAATCATATATTGAGGGACTAAAAAATGACGTGGCAAAATTACTACTGATGGTGAAGTAATTATATGAGATTTTCAGAAAAGTTTGAGAAATTATATACTGATGAAATCAGGAGGAAGAAATGTTCAAAGAACTTCCTTTACCTAAATCAACAGAAGAATGATTGGAGACTTGATATCATTAAAACTAGTCCAAATGGGAAAGCTCTAGTGTGGTGTATTATTAGAAAATATTGCAATATCAAATACCCAACACATGAGGTCAATACTTTTTGGGAGGTAGTGATGAAAGCAGGGTTCCCAACTAATGCCACTAAAGCACATATTTCTGTACTAGCTAATAAACCTGGGAAAGAGCCAGGTTCTCCAGCTTCCTATAGACCAATATCATTGCAGATTTAAAACTTTATGCCAAATTATTGGCAAACAAACTAAATCTGGTTCTTCCAGATCGTATTTTGTTCTCAGGTGAGTTGTTTTTTTTTAAAGGTAGATCAGCTTGCACTTATATTGCAAAGAGAGATTCCCTCAGTAGTGATGGGATTTAACTCTGAAAATGCTTTCAACAGAGTTTCAGGGCGATACCTATTTTCAGTGTTGAAAAGATTTGGCTTTGAAGGACAGATATTGCATTACATTTCCGTACTCTCTACTGTCAATCCCTAAAATCAGCTATATTAGCAAATTGGCAAATGTCAGCAGAGTTTGTTACATCAAGGGTCAAGACAAGGAAACCCTATTATACATTTTATCCATTGATCCATTATTATGGAAGATAGATCAGAATCCAAATATTAAATGGGTATGAAGTGAGGGAGCAAAATTTAAAATAGCGGCATTTGCAGATCTTTTTTTTTTTTTTGACAGACTGCAAGCTTCTCTAAGAGTGATTATGCATATACAGATAGTTTGACAAATTTTCTAGTTTAAAAATCAAGGTAAATTGGAAGCATTGGACAACATGGGCACTGTACGACACAGCTGGGAAGGTAGCTTTCCCCCCCAAAATGGGTTGAAAAAGAAATGAGATATTTAGGAATTAGAGTACCCATAAATATTAGCAAATAACATTACTTTTATATAAAGTCGCTGCTTAAAAATATGAAAGCTATATTGGCCAGCTGGAGTTTATTACCTTTATCACTACTGGGGAAAATACAATTGTTAAAAATGACAGAACTACCCAGATGGCTATAAAAACTACAAATTGTGCCAATTTGTTTAAAAACTACAGACTTAGAAGAATTTAGCCACTTCATAAGGTTTTCCTTGTGGGGTAAAAAGAAAGCTACAGTCTCTTTCAGTGTTTTGATGCAGCCATGGGTGCAGGGCAGCTTACAATGCCTCGGTCTATTTGAATATAACTTAGCGTACATGTTGAGACATGTGAAAGAGTGGATATATAAAACCGATGTTCAAACACCATACTTTTTTTTTTTCTTTTTTTTTTGCGGTTGTAGGCCTCCTGTCATATTATCTAATCTTTTGCAAATACCATGGAATGTGATACCTCCGCAGCTCAGCTCAACCAGAGTATGTTAGTGCTATCATGTAAGAAAGCCTGGCAAACTCTTTGTCGGAAATTGCAAACAAAAGACATTTTATCATCTTTTCTAACATTTGGCAATCCACTTGTCACGGGGAGGGAGGGGAGCTGAGCTGGAAACGGGGGAATACCCCCTCAGGAGCAGTGCAGGACTGCATGGCTGAAGCGTGGATTATCTTCTGCTTGGCCAGTCTTCTTCACCTGCAAGATTGAGCCTTTGGATTCTGGGGACATGTAGGCCTTGTCTTTGGTGGCTGTGCATACTGGAAACTAGAGCAGGCTGGACTGTACAAGGTTGGAGTCTGGTCTGGTCTGGAGCGAGGCAGAGCTGGACTGGAGCAAGCTTCGGACCAAGACTAAGGCAAAGCACAGACACAGACTGGGTCCAAACAAGACAAGGGCAAGATAGGGACTGGGACAGGACACAACAGGACCAGACAAGGTCAGAACTAGACAGAAAAAGAGAATGAGGAACACAGATGCCCAAAGGCAGCAGGCTAGGTAGAGGGCCTGAAAAGGCCACAAGGCAAGGTTAAACAGAAGGCCTGAGAAGCCGCAAGGCTAGAGCAGAAGACCAGAAGTTGCCACAGTGCTAGGAACAGGAGAACAGAAGGTCCGGATGCCACAAAGCTTAGAAAGAGAAACAGAGGCCAGTCAAGGAGCCGAGTGACTCTATGAAACAGCAAGGTGGTTCTGGCAAGGCTAAGTTAAATGGGGCTGGAGCTTGGATGTGGTGTGAGCAGTGAAGAGGAGCTTTGTAATGCTGGAGTTGAAGCTCACGGAGGACACCTGGTGGAGAGGAGGCTGCACCACAGGCAAAGTTGCGTAGCCAGTTAGGAGATGGTTCAGGCAGCTGGGGGCAGAGCTCACTGGAGTCCTCTGCTGGTGAGGAAGTGTCACAGCAGGTTGGAACAGGGCACGGTGAGGCTGCAGGGCAGGCAAAACCATGACATCATACTTCCTATCTGGTGAGGAAAATGTGTTCAGAAACTGGAGAGCCAAAGGACCGTGTCAACTACATAATTTCTTTGCCACAAACTCGACAATTATACAGAGTTTCCAAGCGCAGAGAGTGACATACGCTTTGCCTTCAGAAGATTTAAACCAGTGTGATAAGAATCTTCGTCTTGAACATCAATATGGTAAAAAGATGTAAATAAATAAATAAATTTGCAAGCAAGGCATTACATCCAAGGAATACAAAGCTAGTCTGAATCGATTGAAAAAACTTTATGCAATTCATCCACAAAAGGAGGATCTTGTGCAGCATTCACTCAAGCAATCAGGCACATTAAAGTGGACAATGCTTTTGACTCTTTATTGCATAAATGGCAAGTTTATAAAGGTATACAATAAACCAACAACGAAATATACAGAATTGTTTTCTAAACATAAATGACCTAACTGCAAACGCCATATTGAGGGGGAAACAATTTAAATTGCTTAGATGTGTATATATGCCGTAGATGTGGGCCTATAAGCCAGGTTGACCATTCCAGAACTTTGTATTAAGTGTAAAATGGATAGAGGATCCTACATATATAGGGTCTTTCGTTTTCAGTTTAAACCGATTTTCACTTCTAAATTTCCAAATTTTTCCAAAAGTGACAACTAGTTTAAATCGATTTTCACTGTAATTTTAGGCTGAATAAAGAGCATCGCCCCAAGGCCCCCAGCCACTGCTGGCCAAAATACCTGCAGCATTTCAAATCCTGCTCACACTCCAGTGCTGCTGAAGTGCTGTTTCAAGTCCTGCCTCCTACTCCAACCAAGCAGCCAAAGTATCTGCTGCTTGCTACTGCTAATGCAGCATTTTCTGTGGGCCACGTCCACCAGAAGCACTTCCTGGCAGGTTCCCTGGCCCTTCACGAAAGCAGAAGTGCAGTGCTGCAGAGCACGGGAACCTCAGCAAGCATGCAGCCGAAGGGGAGAGAAGATATCTGGAGCCACCACTAGTAAGGGATGAATGCTGTTGCAAGGGGGGATGAGGGGGATTCTCATTGGGAATGTGAGGAAAGAAAAAGAAATGCTGGAAAGGAGATGGGGGTAGAGTGAGGGATGCTGCTGAGTGTACGAGTGAAATAATCTGCTTAATAGTCTTTTATTGTCCTGGCTGTTGTCCACCAAAATAAACTTCATTATTTACCTAGAAAAATGATTCATTTTTCCACTGACTTTTTTCTTTCTTTCGGGTCGATACAGTAAGGCCGCATTAGAGTGCGGCAGTGCCGGGCGCACCCTCGTTTGCCGCACGCACAGTTCTGATCACATACCGCTCGATACTGTATTTAAATTGCTTGCAAATGTAAGCCGCGTCTGTGAAGCATTAGGCCTGCGCAACCCATTTTACTGTATAGGCGCTATACAGCGCCTATACAGTATCTTTGGTGCGCTGGTACCTGTCATTTCAAATGTCATTTGAAATGACGGGCACCAGGAAGTGGATCCCAACTTTAACCTATGAAAACCTAAAAACCGAAAATCCCCTCCTCCCGAAGCGGCTTGACATGTGCCAACTTACCTTTTGTTGCTTTTCAGCCCCTTCCCTTCTCTGCCGCCCTCCGGAGGGGGCAGCCGGTGGCGAAAACGGCTCGCAGCGGTCTCCCCCCCCGTCCCCCCCCGCGCAGGTCCCGGTTCTCCTGGCTCGGCCCTCATCAAATTGTGAAGTCGGGTGAGTGCCCACTGTTCTGTGCCCTCTCCAGTCACAGCGGGAGCGAAGCGAAGCGTGCTTTCATTGGCTGAGCGCCCCTCAATTTGGGCGCACATGGACGGGCGCGCGTGACGTCACGGTGTGCGTCACACACGCCCGTCTTATGTGCTTTCATTGGCTGAGCGCCCATCAATTTGGGTGCACATGGACGGGCGCGCGTGATGTCATGGCGTGCGTCACGCATCCCCGTCTATGTGCTTTCATTGGCTGGAGCGCCCAAATTGACGGGCGCTCAGGCCAATGAGAGTAGGCTTCGCTTGCGCCGTGACTGGAAAGGGCACAGAACAGTGAGCTCTCACCTGACTTCACAATTTGATGAGGGCCGAGCCAAGAGAACCGGGACCTGCGCGGGGGGGAACGCTGCGAGCTGCTTTCGCCGCCGGCTGCCCCCTCCGGAGGGCGGCAGAGAATGGAAGGAGCTGAAAGCAACAAAAATTAATGTCGAGTCGCTTCGGGAGGAGGGGGATTTAGGTTTTTTAGAGGTTTCCTTTTGGGGGAAAGTTTGCCGCCTACCCTTACCCTGCCTCTAACGCAGGGGTAAGGGTAGGCGGTAAGTTAGCAGGTTAAACGCGCGGCAAAATGGTAGGGTAAAAAAGCGATAGTCGGGGCGCGCGTTACTGTATGGGAGGGAATAGCTAATTCGATGGTTTACATTTAATATACATGCAGCGGGCGGAAGGGGTTACCCGGTGATTTAAAGAGGCGGTAAGAATCGGTTAAAGGGGATTGTGTATCGCAGGAAGGGCTAACGCAGCCGGAAAGTGAGTAGAAAGCGGGTTAGGAGCGGGGGGTAACAGGCGGCCCCACTTTACTGTATTGACCTGTATGTTCCTATCATAATAAACCCTGATAAATTCCCAGGAAAATTAAAAAAAAATAAAAACCAAAAATGAAGGTCCCTGTTGTATGGTTGGAAACCCCAATATACCAGACTTGGGGAGAGATTTTAGAAATTTTGTGAAATCTGTTTTAGGTATACAAATGCTTTAGATAAATGGTAATATGTGTCTGGGAAGGAGGAGCACAGGCTAAGCAAGTCGCTAGATGCCTTAATCATGTCCTTCCCTATATCACAATCTTAAAAAGGCTTATATACATTTTTTTCTGATTTTCCTTTACCAAGTATTGATCATTTTTTAAATGCATCCTTTTGGTCTGGCTTCCTTTCCCTAGACGACCTGCATCCAACATTGTTCTCTTTCTTCCTTTTCCAAATGCTTGTCTTCCTTGTATTTCCCTCCCCCCACAGTGCCTTGTAGGAAGACACAATTCGTCTCTTATCAGTATCTGCAGGTTCCTTTATAGTTGATTTCCACACAGACCATGCATATGTCCTATGTGGGCCATTCCCATGTCCTTCACTTTTTGCTGACCTTTCAATATCCTGCAGCTGCTCTTCCTGCTCCTGTGTACCAGCACAGGCTTAGTAAAATATAGTTCAGCAGTCAGCAATATACATATACAACTCTTTTGGCATTGTCCCCACATAGTAATATTCTGGACATCACTAATACAATATCTAGAAAAACTATTACAATGCAAACAGAAATTATCCTTTCGAGAGAGTTTTTTTTGGCCTATTCGAGGAACTACAGCCAAGTATACAGTTGCAGCACAATCTATTTTTGAGGAAAACCCTTCTTCTGGCAAAAAAAAAAAAAAAAGATCCTAGCATCTTGGACAGTAGCAAATCATCCTACTCTTACCCAGTGGAAATTAGGGATGCGTAAATTTTTAAATTTTGAATATTTAACTGCAAAAATTTCAATTTGGCGCAAACAGGACTTCACACTGGGCATTTGTCAGGCGAGACAGCTGGTATATAACTTATTGTGCTATTTGTAAGCTATATTCATTTCAAATTCTTCTGTAATCCATGGTCCGTTGGATCATGCGTCATATAATGCTATATAGCAGTGATCAATATGGTACATTTAAGAAGACATTTTATATTGTGTAGTTTAAGGGTGGGGGGAATATATTGAGTACTTGGATTAACCTATATTTAGGTAGCTCTGGAATGAATTGTGTAATGTGGTTTATTGCAAAATGTTCAATAAAAAGGAAATTAAAAAAAAAATGTCTATCTTATGGAGATATAAGTAGACTTGAGGGGGACCCATCCGATTTGCATGGATGGAACGGGGTTCTAATTGCTCACACTGGGGCCAGCGCACTGTGTAACCAGCAGTCTGACACGGTTGAATAGGCGCTAATGAATCCCCTAATGCAGTAAGGGATTAGCACCTATTCAATGTGCCTCCTGAAGTGGAGTGAGTCTAATAGCGCTAATCACATGTAAATGCATGTGATTGAGGCTATTAGCATTCACTTCAGATGCAAAAAAAAAAAAATGTGCCTCTAGGAGGCACATCTAGCACTCAATAGTTAACGCCAGCTTGGACGCTCAAATGATAAGCGTCTGTTTCCTGCACTCCCTGGCTGTGCGGCATTTAGGAAACCAAAGCCGATAAACTCGGCGTCGATTTTCTTAACCAGCGGACCGCCGACGCCAGTCGGGTTCGCATTAGCAAGGAGGCGCTAGGGGCTCGCAAGCAACCCTAGTGCCTCCTTACTACCGTGACCCCCTAATTAAATATTGCATGGCACCCTCCTTGGGGGCGCCTGGAGCACATTAAGAAAAGCGGGTGCTGACTGTTCAGTGCCTGCTTTCTATGCAAATGTATTGCATGGACCCCAGTAATTGTGTTCTACGTCTTAGTTATTTAGGAAAAATGTGAAGTTTTATTTTGGAGGTATGTTGGGTCAATTCTGCCGGGTTCAGGGTTAACTTGGTATGCTTTTGGGAGCTGTTAATGCATGTGCTGCAGAGAAAGTGCATGAGAGAGTCTGATACCTTTTCTGCAATCTGCCCCTGCTTGGAAGGAGAGAAACAAGAGAAAGCAGGGCCTGCTCAGCAGCCTGCAGAGCCTCCCTGGAGAGGGTATGCTGTTTTATTTCCTTTGGGGGAGGAGTCAGCTTTGGGACCATTTGCCTTGTTTGCTGTTTGTGTGTGCACAACAATTGCTGACTGAATATGTTTGTTCACAGTAGGGAAGGGGAAGCTTAACTCACTGCCACAGTGCCTTGTTTGTTTTTCCTTGTTGTTTCTTGGTTATTGCAGACTTGCAGAGATGGAAAAAATGGTCTGTCTGCAGGGCTAAGCAGATCCCCAGCATTGTGGGCTCCTTCTGTTCAGTCTGTGAAGAGCCTGGGGGGAAGATGGTAATTCAAACTCTCAAGCTAGGGAAGAGTAATTGAGAGCAGAATCAATGATTGCACCAGGACAATTGCCACAGGTGTTACAGTCCCATATCCATCAGGGAAGATGAATCCTCTTCCTCCCTTTTGCAGGCAAGTTAAGGGGCAGCCCCAGTATGAAGATCTGGGTGAGGCTCGCCCCCTCCAAAGGCCAACGGGAGCTATATGGATTCCTGGTAGGGAACCTTGCTCCAGACTTTATTATGGCAATGCCCCAAAACCTGTCTAGTCATGCAGGGTTCTGCATATTTTAATTCTCATATCCTAAGGAATGACCTTTGACCTCTAAGGGGCAGCATTTAAGAGGCCAAGGGAAAGCAAGAGCCCCCCTTTGAGGGGGCATTCAAGCTCCCATACTTCCAGGTAAGCATCATGATGTAAGGGAGATTCACCCTAGGGCTCTACCAGAAGATTCTCTGGAAGGATGTTTCCATCAGATGAAAATGATTCCACCATAGTATGCCTATTCTGGAAAGAGGAGCTGCAGCCTTCATTTCCCGTGTAGTGGCTGCTCTAGGGATGTCAGCAGCTCCCATGGAAGACCAGGTCGAAGGGGATTAGGAAAGCCACCAAAGGCATTCCCTTTGCAAGGCATATGGTCCTTTACTGAATAGAGTACCCTGCAGAGGGATAAAGGGGAGAAGAGTTTTAAACAAATCTACCCGCTGGGGGAGAGGAATAGCCTCCTTGGAATCCCCTGTTGATGCTTTGGTCTCTGCAGTTACATGCAAACTGCCATTCTGGTAGAAGGGGGGTTCAGCATGAAGACCCCCTAAAATAGGGAAATAGAGGCAACACTGAACAGGCCTTTACGAACAAATGCAATAGCCCTGTAGGCTGCCATTTATAGAGGCTGTGTGACCTAAGCTACCACTGCATTGGGTCCTACAGCTCAGAGAGAGCACAATCATCCCTAGCATTCCTGGCTGGCGATATGTACGAGCTGGTAAGAAGGTCCGCAGGGATAGTGGCCAGGAGGCTTTTATGACTACACAATTGGTTGGCAGACTCTGCATCGAAGTCTCAGCTATGTAAATTGCCTTTCAAGGGCAATCTCTTCGGAGAAGATGTAGAAATGCTAGTGAAGGATCTAGGGGACTCAAAACCCTAGAGGCTTCCTGTAGATTAAAATAGTGCAGCCTCACAAAGTGTCAGATCTCAACAATTCCAAGACTTTGTGCAGATATGTCTGCAAGTTGGGCTCCATTCAGTACACAAAGCAGGAGCCAGTCCTTTTGTGGGGCAAGGAGGAGCAAAGGCAGAACCCACTTGCAGTAGCAGGTGGCAGCCGTTCAGCCCAATGACTCTCAGCAGGTCCCCGTGGAGATAGTCCCAGTAGGGAGGGTGCCTGCTGAGGTACTACTCACAGTGGACTTGAATTACCTCAGACAAATGAGCCTTGGAAATTGTGCAAAGGGATTATGTCTCCAAGTGCAAGAAAGTGGTCTCAGAGATCCTTGTGGTCTCTTCTTGTGCCTCCCCTTGCAATAGAGAGGTGGTCAAGGGGGTGGTATTAGATAGTAAAAGAGGAGAGAGAGAAAATACAGTTCTCTCCCAGCCCCACCTTTTCTTGCCTAGTATTAGGTACAAGGTTAGCAAGTAGCTTGAAGGGAAGTTAAATAACACAGACACACACGTATTGCTTTGAAGAAATTATAGGCATGTGGGTTGTTAGGTAGCCTCCTGAGCCTGGAATACCTCACAATCTACAGTCGTCCCTTTTTCCAAATTTGAAGTCTGCAAGCTTCAAGGTTCACAAGCAGCTAGACAAAATGGAAACAGGTGTTAATTAAAAGCACAACACCACCACTTACTTGAAGAGCCAGCTAGCAGATTAAGAGTTAAATCTTGACTTTGAAGCACAGCACAAGTTGTTTTGGCAAAAGCTGAGAGCAGAAAACACCTGGAAATTGCACAGAATGCCACTGCCAGAATGCTAACCAACACCCGTAGAAGACAGCACATCACGCCTATCCTCAGAGACCTCCACTGGCTCCCGATCTCCTCTAGAATACTCTACAAAACCTTCTCCTTTATACATAAAACATTACACAACCAAAACATCTCCTGGCTAAACAACGCATTCCTCTTCAATTCTTCTAACAGACCAACCTGATCTGCCTATAAAGGAACCCTCCACATTCCCTCTCCCAAAACCACACAGTGGACCTCCCCTAGAGACAGAGCACTCTCAATAGCAGGTCCCATCAATTGGAACTTAATGCCACCACCGAGCTACGCAAGGAACCCTGCACACACAAGTTAAAAAAAAAATTGAAAACGGGGCTCTTCAAGCTAGCATACCCCTAACCCCTTCGCTCTTTCCCTGGTACTATCTCGCTACATGACTCTGACTACAGTTTCAGTCATATAATATATACATAAGTTATAGTCAATCCCACTATATAACCTTCTGACACCCTCTCGGACCATGCCGTGTAATGTGTACATAGTTCTGTGTATGTTTATATTTTATATTCACATATATATTTTTCCCTCAACACCTTATACTCTCTGCATACCATGTTGTTGTACCCCCCCTTTTTTTTACCAAATTGTTCCATGTATTTTCTCTATCACGTTATACGTTATCTGTAAACAGATACGATGTGCAAACGGCTATCGGTGTATATAAAAAACCTTTAAATAAAATAAATAAAGGGTGCAAAGTAGTGGAGATCTATCCCAAAGGTGCTTCCACCAAGTATTAATTCAGCGAGATGGAGACTTTGGATTTCAGGATTCTTTTTTGGATACGCATGTATACGTATGTATTCAAATCTGGCCAATAGGGTGTAATGTGTACACCTATTGGCCAGATTTGAAATCCAAGTCATCGTGCTCTGGATATCTGTGACCCCTAGCCAGAGAGAATTGCTGCAGTGACTGGTCGAAAGTAAATTGGAAGGAGATATAAAATGGGAAAAAAATCTTAGGGCATTGCAAAGAAAGGCTCATGGTTCAGTAACCCCAAAGATTAGTTCTGACTTAAACTGGAAGCCCAAAGGAGCAGGAGAAAAGCTGCTGGAACAAAGAAAACCAAGAAGTGGGAGGAAGGCCTAGCTCTGGAGAGGCAGGCGCATGTGCCCAGTGCTGCCAGATGTTAGGGGCGCGACAGTCCTCCGCATTCTTTGACTGCAGTTAGGTTGCCCCTCTCTGTGGTCCAGTGGCATGGGCTGCACTGAAAGAGCCGTCGCTGCCTAGCACTTCCAAGCTCTATGTATAACATTTCTGATCTCTCAGCTCCTCGCTGCTCTTCAAATACATAGATCTCCATGCTCTTCGGTTTTTTCATTTATCAGCTTTTTTTCCCCCCTTTCTTTGTCATTTCTCCCTAGTTATGTTTTTACCTCTCTCTTCTAGTTATCTCATCTTGCAGCCTTTTCATTTTCTTCCCTTTCCAGCACTTTGGACCTCTGTGTCCTTGGAGCTTCCAATTCGAGGTGCCCCTTCTATATTTTTTTCTTTCCCTCAGCCTTCGTCTTGTTTATTTCTTTTGTTTCTTTTTACGTCTCAGTCTTGTCTGTTTCTTACTTCTTTAGCTGCTCCCAATACTTATTGTACTTTCAGTTCTAACATAGGACAGTGTCTGCACTAGCAGAATAGCTGGTGTGTCATGAACACCTGAGGAAACAGGGAAGTAACTACAAGGGAAGGAGGAGCTCTCCAGAAACACTCAACTGCAGCTTATCTCTTTCCTCTCATTCCATGTTCCTTGTTCTTATGTCCTCCTTTACTATTTCTCTGCTTTAATCGCCTCACCACTCCACCTCCCTTTTACCCACCATTCCCCCATGCCATGATCATCTTCCTCTCCCTAGCCCATGCCTGAGGACTGAAGTAAGTCTTTGCTGGAAACCTCACCCTTCAGTATAAAATTAAGAGGTTGGCTGTGTGAGCGGACTCTTGTAGGATCCCCTGAAAAGCAGGACAAATTTAATTTCTCCCTGCAGGCTTGCAAAGCTTATTCCTTGAAGGGGGGAACACTTCCAGCTCCTGAAAATGCTTTTTATTTTTCACTCTCTTAGGTGATTGTGATTTGCATTCTGTCTGATACACCCCATCCCTTAAGAGCAGAAGTATTGTGGATTGTGCGTTTTTAGCTGAACTATTGCACTTTTTGGCAGGGCCATCTTTAGGTTTCATGGGTAATGAAATGTAAGTTTTTTCCTAGGCCCTACACAGTCTGCCTCCATCTTGCTTTTCTTAGCAGCTTAGGCTCATGAATGACCCTAGCAGCTCCCATGTTTTTGGAGGAGGATTGATGTAAAGAAGAGGAGGCATCCATCTGCCTGACCCAGTTCCCTTCTGTCTCTGGCCCATACTACAAGGCTATCTTTAGGACTGTGTGGTGAGAGACTCTTGTAGGGTCTCGTGCTGTTATACATTGTGTACCTGCCTAATGAATGCCCTGTGTCCTGGATAACATTAAGAAAACCAGATTTGCCATATTAGGTCAGACCAAAGGTACATCAATCACGGCATCCTGTTTCAACAGTGGCCAATCCAGATGACGAGCATGATCCCATGAGGTTGATAGATTCCATGCTGCTTATTCCAGGGATATGTAGTGGATTTCCCCAAAACCTTAAAAATGGGTTTATGGACTTTGCTTCCAGGAACTTGTCCAACCCTTTTTTAAACTCAGCTACACTAAGAGCTTTTACCATCTTCCAGCACCGAATTCCAGGGTTTAATTATGCGTTGAGTAAAAAAAATGTTTTCCTTTTGCTTAAATGTATTACCTAGTAACTTCACTGTGTGTCTCCTAGTCTTTGTTCTTTTGAAAGAGTAAACAACCCATTTGCATTTACCTGTTCCACTCCACTCATTTTATCAATCTTTCATATCTCCCTGTCAGCCCTCTCTTCTCCAAGCTGAAGAGACCTAACCTCTTTAGCCATTTCTCATTGGGGAATCATTCATCCCTTATCATTTCGGTCACCCTTCTGTGTACCTTTTCTAATTCTGTTGAATGATGCGGTGACCAGAACTGCACACAATACTCAAGTGCAGTTGCATCATGAAGCGATGCAGAGACATTATGACATTCTGGGGTTTTTTTCTCCATTCCTTTCATAATAATTCCTAACATATTTGCTTTTATGGCTGCTGATGCACACTTAGCAAAGGATTTCAGTATATTATCCACAATAATGCTTACACCCTTTCCTGGGTGATGACTCCCACTGTGTAGCTATAACTTTGGGGTTGCTCTTCCCTATGTGCATCACTTTGCACTTGTCCACATTAAATGTCATCTACCGTTTGCATGCCCAGACTCGCACGGTCCCTCTTGTGACTTAACAACTTTGAATAATTTTGTATTGTCAGCATATTGATCACTTTACTCATTCCCATCTCTAGGGTCATTTACAAATGTATTAAAAGGCAGTGGTTCCATTTGTCGTACTTGAGGCACATTGTCCGTTTGTTAATATACATCCATTTTATGATCTTTCCTAAGTATCTGTTTAGATTATGATTTACAGCAGCAGTTGACAATCATCCTTTGCAATAATCAGATAAACCATTTGTTTAAAATATTATGTTCATCCTATTTTTAAATTATGAAATATTTAGGGTACGAATGATGTAAAAATATGAACTGATTATATAATTATAGTCTTCTTTTTCTTCCCATCAGACTACTTTTGTTGTTGATGAAGTAAGCAATATCATTAAAGAGGTAAGTGGTTTTATTTTCTGCAAGTTACCTTTTCTCTGATATTGAGGTGAATTAGCCTTGACACAAGGGTGATGTCATCCTACAGTGCCAAATGGGCCCTTCTCTCTAAGCTGATAGAGATTTTGTTTTATTGAGCATATGTGGGAATTCCCGCACAAGTGTTGCCTCATGAGCCCCTTCATTCTATTTTGTCCAAGCTTTAGCATTGCCGAGTACCCTATCTCTTAATAAAAAAAAATGTTTCCTCTTATATTTTTAATACCTTTTCTCAATTATTTAGCTGCCTTAGCAACCCCCATCATCACTTTTCAGCACTATAAAAAAGTAAGAGATTTTCTTTATAGAATGTCTGGATCCATGAAGCCCACAGAAAGTAGATCCAATGATCTAGAGATATAGATAGATATATCGATAGATCTTAGAACATCGATGCACAAGTTCTCAATGCACTGAATCCTGGAGCATGCAGTGCATTAAGTTTCAACGCCAATAACACTCTGAGCATCGAAACAGACTGCTCCATCGACGATGCATCGGGCTGTGGTGCTACCAGTGCAACTGTTCACTCCCTTTACCAGTGAGGCCCATGCGGAGAGGAAGATTGTTGGAGGCAGAAGGAGATATATTTCACTTACCCCCCACCAAACTCCAGAATGATGTCACCATCGAGATTATTGGAGCAAGGTCTTTGTCTAGATAATACGGATCCCATTTGTTCCATGGTTCCGTTGATTTCTAGTCTGCTCCTGGTGCAAAGGAGCAAAGGCCACAGCAGAGAAGTCTCATGCTGAGACATGTGACTTCCTAGCGTGTAGCCAGGTGGACTCAGGACCAATGGGTTATGTGCCCTTCTGCTAGCAGATGGGAGACGGAGTTAGATTTCAAAGCTGAGAGCCCTGCTCTCCTGCGGTGAATCCTAAGGGTCCCTCCCCCAGTTGAGCATTCCTGAGGTGATCTCCGATATCCCTCAGAGGTAAGCCTTATTCCGGTAGCCAGTTCCTGGCGTGGACTTAGCCCCCAGAGTGGCTGAAAGGCAGCGGGTGCACAACCGAGCGAGGCGGTGAAGGTAAAGCCCTCTCCCCCTGCAGCTGGAGACCGTCCCGGCATTCGATCGGTAAGCTTCGAAACCAGGTAAGCAGAAAACTTTAAATTCAGGTCTCTGGTCTCCAAGGTTCGGATTGCCTTACCGATTCTGTTTTCTTTTCTGGCGAGATAAAAAAAAAATAGGGAGCACCAATCGGGTTGAGCAGCCCTGGTTGGGCAGAGGCGCCATCTTCCCTTCTCGATCGGCGGTACGCGTGGGGCAGGCCGGACAGCCGATGCGCCTAACTTGTGCACATCCAATACAGACGCACGCACACAACTAAACGCACAGCTGCTTACAACTACACGCGCCCATTGAAGCTCATTACCTGTGCGCCTAGACATAGAGGTAATGGCACCGGCATCCAAGAAGGCTAGAAGGCACTCTCTTTGCACAGCCTGCCACATAAGCACTGCGCAGCCTGAATTGGAGTCCTGCCTGTGTCAGCATTGCAAAGAAGCCCAGGGGGAACCAAAGACTGGTCCCTCACTGTCTGGACATGGGTCCGGAACTACTACAGACGATAGCTCCCCGGATCTATGCAACTCCAAGATGGCTTCTCCACAAGAGGGTTCCTCAGGGGCCCCTACTCTGACTCCCCTGGGATTAATCTTCTCCAAGGGCTGCAAGCCTTCGTTCAGACACAATCAGCCCCGGCTGCGTCCCGGGCTCAACCCCCACCGGAAGCACAAGATCCTCCTGGCCCTACTCGGATGCCTCAAGACATGCCTCGCCTAACCAAGAATTTCCCTGACAGGGACCCGGATACCTCAGATGATGATGGCGGCTCCGTGGAAGAAGGAGAAATCCCTCCAGGCCTGGAACCATACTGAACCATGCTTCGCTTCTTCCACAGGGATGAATTACCAGCCCTTGTTTCCCAGATTTTTTAAGACTCTGGGTATTCCAGGCACGGGACTCTATGGCGGAACCAAAGAAGAACCCCATCCTTGTGTCCCTTCTTAAAGTCTCATGCTACTTCCCAATGATGGAAGCCATCCAGGAACTGATTGACCTGGAGTGGGATGCCTCGGAGGCCAGCTTTAAAGGGGGTTGGGCCTTGGAAGCCTTATACCCTCTGGAACCAGCGACCAAGGAATACCTGCGTTTTCCGAAAGTGGTCTGTGTCGTATCAAAGCGAACAACCATTCCCGTTGAGGGAGGGGGGCTGAATTGAAGGATACTCAGGATAGAAGATTGGAATCCATTCTTAAGCAGGCCTTCAACGCAACAGCAATGACACTGCAGATTGCTTCCTGCTGTGCACTGGTGGCATGTTCCTGCTTGCTCCTCTTGAGAAAGGCAAATAACTCCGGAACGTATACCGGTGAGATGATGGAACCTACAGCAGCCTTCCTGATGGAAGCAAGCTCAGATCTGGTGCATACCTCAGCCGGGGAAGTAGCCTCAATAGTGGCAGCCAGAAGACAACTATGGCTGTAGAATTGGTCTGCTGACGCGACCTCTAAAGCGAATCTTACAAGAATGCCCTTTAAAGGATCTCTCTTGTTCGGAAGCGAATTGGAGAAGTTAGCCAGCAAATGGGGCGAATCCCTAGTGCATCGGCTACTGGAAGACAAGTAAAAGATCCCAGCACCCCCTCCCCCAGAAGAACCAGGGGCAGAGGTTCGCAATGCTTTAGAACTTACAGGAACTTGCAGTTCCAGGCACCTCGTCCCTCTGGAAGGTCCCACCGTTTCGGAACTGACAGACCAAGAGAAGAACAGGCCCTGGGGCAGGCTCCAGCCGTGCTCCCCAATGAGAATGGGCCGAACCATCCCAGGAAGAGGAAATAGGGGGTTGACTTGCCCTCTTCTACCAAAGATGGGTCGAGATCACGTCTGACAAATTGGTACTAAACATCATTCGAGAAGGTTACTCTCTGGAGTTCCACAGCATCTCTCGAGACAAATTTATGATGTCACCCTGCCACTTCCACACCAAGAGACTGGCAGTGGAAACCACTCTGACAAGGCTACTCAGTCTGAAGGCAATAACTCTGGTTCCTATGCCCCAACAAAATACGGGGCGCTATTCCATCTATTTTATTGTTCCCAAGAAGGAAGGATCATTCTGACCCATCTTGGATCTCAAGAGCGTCAGCCGTCATCTGCGGATACTACACTTCCACATGGAGACTCTTCACGCCGTAATAATGGCAGTACAACCAGAAGAGTTTCTAACCTCCCTGGACCTCTCCGAAGCCTACCTTCACATTTCAGTCCATCAAGATCACCAGCATTTTCTACGCTTTGCGATACTGGGTCACCATTACCAGTTCCGAGCGCTACCCTTCGGCCCAGCAGCCACCCCCAGAACATTCTCCAAAATTATGCTGGTCGTGGCGGCAACACTGAGGAAGGAAGGGATCTTCGTACACCCTTACCTGGATGACTGGCTGATCAGGGCAAAGTCTTCGAAAGAGAGCCGGCAGATGACCAGCAGAGTCAAGAACCTACTGCAGGAGCTCAGTTGGGTCATGAACACAGGCAAGAGCAGTCTGCAGCCTTCTCAATCTCTAGAGTACCTGGGAGCCCGTTTCGACACCAAACAGAACAAAGTCATCCTCCCTCCCCCAAGGAGAAGGAAACTGATAGGACAATTACGACGATTGATGACCAATGCACGCCCCTAGGTCCTCGGCCTCATGGCATCAACCCTGGAGGTCGTCCCATGGGCAAGGACCCATATGCAACCGCTCCAGTGCTCCTTACTGTCACGATGGAACCCACTGTCCCAGGACTACTCAATTCATTTCCAACTATCAGCAGATGTATATTGTCAGCTTCAGTGGTGGCTACAGGAAGACCACCTAAGCAGAGGAGTAAGCCTATCCCCACCGAACTGGATGCTCACCATGGATGCAAGGGTGGGGAGCCCACTGTCAGGAACTGACAGCCCAGGGACAATGGAACGAGGAAGAGGTGGGATGGAACATAAGCGGCCTGGAAGCTCGAGCAGTCAGACTAGCGTACCTGCGATTCAGCCACAGACTCCGAGGCAAAGTGATTTGAGTAATGTTGGACAACTCTACAACTGTTGCTTACATCAACTGCCAGAGAGGAACCAGGAGCCAGCAGGTGTCTCTGGAGATAGAGACCCTCTCATGGCATGGGCGGAGATAAACCTACAAGGGATCTCGGCCTCCCACATCGCAGGAAAAGACAACGTCTCAGCAGAGAGAGCCTGGACCCAGGGAAATGGACACTGTCGACCACAGCCTTCCAACTGATAGTAAATGGCTGGGGCCTCCCAACCATGGATTTACTGGCCACTTATCTCAGTGCCCAAGTCCCCAGATTCTTCAGCCACAGACGAGAGCCACACTCCCTAGGGATCGACGCTGTTGTTCAGCCTTGGCCAGAGGAAGACTTATTGTATACCTTCCCCCCTTGGCCACTACTGGGCAAGGTCATCCGCAAGATAGAACAGCACAGGGGACTAGTTCTACTAGTGGCCCCGGATTGGCCAAGACGCCCATGGTATGCAGACATGCAAAGACTCTCTTTTCAGGTAGCCCTCTGTGCCTACCTCCATACAGGGACCTTCTCCGGCAAGGCCCGATTCTTCACGAAGATCCATCTTGATTCTCTCTTACAGTCTGGCCCTTGAGAGGACTCGCCTGAATAAGCGTGATTACTCAAAGGCCGTGATGATACCCTGCTCCGCGCACTCAAGTTCTCAACATCTCTGTCATACAAATGGATCTGGAGAATATTTGAAGCCTGATGCGAGGACCGTGGGATATTTCCGCAGACGGCCAAGATCCCCATGATTCTGAAGTTCCTACAGGACGGTATGAAGAGGAGGCTGTCACTCAACTCCCTCAAGGTCCAAGTAGGCGCCCTCTCCTGCTTCAGAGCTGAAGTGGACAGTATCAGTCTATCAGCTTATCCGGACTTGATACGTTTCCTAAAAGGGGTTAAACAACTCCGGCCACCCCTAAAGTGGCCGGTGCCCCTATGGAACCTCAATCTGTTATTAGACTTCCTAGCAGGGGCTTCCTTCAGACCAACGCGCAGTCTGTCACTACGCCTCTTAACATTGAAGACGGTATTCCTGGTGGCAGTATGTTCAGCTCGTTGCATATCCGAACTACAGGCACTATCCTGTCGGGAACCGTTCCTTAGGTTCACTCCTGGAACCATACAACTGCATACCATCCCTCTCCTTCCTACCGAAAGTGGTTTCTGAGTTTCACTTGACCCAGACCATCTCCGGATGAACCATAAGGACTCTGAAGACTCATGCCTTCTTCGCTATCTAAATGTCAGCAGACTCCTGGTGCGATACCTGGAAAGATCAGAACCGGTGCGCAAAACAGATCACTTGTTCGTCCTTCACAGTGGGAAGAAGCAAGGAGAAGCAAGGAGAAGCGACCTCGTGGGCAACCATAGCCCGCTGGATCAAAGAAGTAATCAAGGCAGTCTACATAGAGGCAGGAAAGCCCTAACCACTATAGGTTAAGGCTCATTCTACTAGGGCCCAGGCAGTTTCTTGGACAGAAACCAAGCTGCTGTTGCCCACCGAAATCTGTCGGGCGGCAATGTGGTCCTCCCTACACACCTTCTCCAGGTTCTACCGCCTGGATGTTCAGGCCTGAGAGGACGCAGCCTTCGCAAGGGCGGTACTAAGTGGGCACAGGGCAGCCTCCTGCCTGGTCCAGGAGTAGCTTTTGTACATCCCACTGGTCCTGAGTCCATCTGGCTACACGCTAGGAAATGGAGAAATTACTTACCCGATAATTTCGTTTTCCTTAGTGCCCCAGAGAAGGAGGACCTCGGAAAGCAAACCTCGAGACTAAGCAATACGGGTAAGCCGTTGCTTTCCCCTAGTTCAAGACACCCATAGTTTGTCCGGTGTCGGCACTGATTAGTTGGGTGGCGGTCTCCGGCTTTGAAATCAAGTTTTAATCAAGTTATTTAAGCAAAGATATATCCACAATGGCTTTTTGAAGAGAATACTGAAGAGCTGAGGTTCCTGCAGCACATAATCCACTGGTCCTGAGTCCATCTGTCTACACGAAGGAAAACGAAATTATCAGGAAAGTAATTTCTCCAACTGCAGCGACTGTGATCCAGCACCACAAGGATGAAGTAAACTGGTGTGCATAGGTGTTGCGATAAGTCAGCTAATTTCTGCAGTCATCGTGCTTTTGTCAGCTGGACAGAGTGCCCTCTCTTCTATGCTCTGATGAACTGGATTCGCTGAGTTGGCATGAGTTTGGAAGGGGTAATTGATGAGGAACCCCAGGGACTGGAGTTCGTCGATCGTCCTGTCCTAAGCATTGAGAGCTTCCTGAGACAAGGCTGTTACTAGCCTGTCATCTAGGTATGGTAAGATGCAAGTGCTCCGGCGATGCAGAAATGCAGCCACTATCACCAGTCACTTTATAAAGACCCTCTAGCTGCAGAGAAGCAAAACAGAAGGACTTTGTACTGATAGTGGGACTTGTCCACCACAAAGCAGAGGTACTTCCAGTGAGTCAGATGGATCAGGATGTGTGCATAAGTGTCTTTCAGATCCAGGTTGCACATTCAGTTTTCCTACTGGTTGAAGGGGAGAATAGTGTGGAGGAAGTTCATCTTGAATTTCTCCCACAGAATGCAGTCATTCAGATTTTGTAAATCCAGGATTGGTCTCAGGTCTCCTGACTTCTTGGGTATAAGGAAATAGGTGTAGAACCCCTGGCCACATTCCTGGAGGGGGTTCTATTGAAGTAATGACTCTACCTACTGTATATGTATAGCTGAGGGGTGTGAGACGTATCCGGATTAAAAACTGGATGCTGAGAGTAACATGGGGATACAGGATAAATGCAAGCAGTTACCACGCTGCACATCCTGAGGACACAGTAGTCCTCCATTCAGAAATAGCTGGATCCTGTCTTTGTCAGAGGTATTCATATCTTGAGATTCTGGAATTATCAAAAACTGAGGCCCGGTTTTGGCTGGGCCTGGTGGTGCTGATTCAGTTGCCAATGTTCCCTTTGGCATCCCAAATTATTGAGGCAGTGTGAGCGGGACTCTGTACCTTTGAAAGTTCCAGAGGGAGTGCTGGTAGAAGGAGTGTTTATAAGCAAAGAAATTCTCCCAGTTGACGGTTGATCAGATACCCCTAAGAGAGATTGCATGGTGGCATGTTCCTTTGTTTGAGCAACTGTCTCTGACCTTGTCTCCAAAAAGATTGTCACCCGTGCAGTTATCAACTAGCTTTTCATAGATGTCTTCCCTGAGGCTGCTAGCCTGAAGGCAGGCGATGCAGTGAACAACTACAATGGCAATAAAGCAAGCTGAGGTGTCGAAGGATTCATACATAGAAAGTAAAAGGTGACATTGACCAGGGAAAGGATCAGAGGCTTAAGCATCTCCACAGTCATGTAGGTATTGTATCAGGTACAACTTGTAAGCTGCAATACATGCATTTAGCATGTAGCAGTCTTGGGTCTTTCACGGAGTATTGGAGAAAAGATGGATCATGGCCCATTTCAAAGCTGATTCGACCATCACCGATTGATTGGGGAAGTTGAACTACCCCAAATCTAGGGGATTGTTGAACTGCTTATTTGAGGTCAGGTTTCCTAGAGGCTGGTAAACAAGACATCAGATTTTACCACATCTTAATTTGTAGGTCCCACAAGATCTTGTGGATAGAGATCACAGCAGGTTCTGTTGGCATCTCCAGAATTTTACGAATACTAGAAACTTCCATTCTGGAGTCAGCATCCTATTGATCCCCAATGCCTTGCCCATCTCCACCAAAAGGGTCAGTGAGAACTCCTGAAAGTCTTGGATCTGGGATTCAGATGGGACCCCGTTGAGGGCTGACAGCTTGGTTAGAATCGGTTGTAGTATGCCTTCCTTGGAATTGTCTATCCATTGAGGAGGAGAGAAAACTTTTCACCAACTCCTTGATTTGATCGATGGACTGCTGTGTTCTCCAGGCCAGTGTTGGAGGAAAAACCTCTTCCTCCAATATTAGACCAGTTCATCTTGTGATGGCTCCAAAAGGATGGTTTCACAGTTGTCCTCATGGAAATCAGTGGTAGGACAGAGCCGATGAGATCAGGAAATAACAGGTGAGACAGACAGTAGTACTTTTTTGGCCCAACAGTGAATGAGGAATCTGGAAGGCATATCCCTGCAAAGCACCTGAGTCATCTGCACACACTGAAGGGCAAAACGGTGAAGCCGAGGGAGTGGCTTTCTCAAATGGCATAGACTGTGCGATACACCCCAACAGCAGGGGAAGATTTGGCACCATGCTTGCTAATGGTCCAGAATGCCTTTGTGCCAACTGGCAGGATGCATGTGCGCAAACTGAGTGGGAGTGCTTCATTGGTGCCGTGTGCTTTTTATGTGCCGGTTGTGCCAAATCCCGTTTTGGAGGACTTAGACGAGGAGGCGTGGAGTTTTATATAAGTAAGCTCAGACACCCCCATAGGGGTTGCGGTTAGGGAATGTGGCATGGAGCCAAAATGCTCCTGTGCCCAAACTGCTTAGATTTGCTTGACTTTGAGGAGCCCAAAGGTGGGGGAGTGAAGCAAAACACTCTTGCTTGAGCTGGATGAGCAGGAAGATCATCAATGCCTGTGCTCAAGGGCCTGGTGGAGCTCAGCCTTCTTGATTCTTCAGAACCCTTGGGGACATTCTGCCACAGTAAAAGCAGTTGGCTGCATCATGATCCAGGCTGAGACAGTGGTAGCAAATCTTATGCCTATCTGAAGGGGGTTTAGGCTGGCTGCACTAGCAGCATAGGGAAGCCCCCCTGGGGTTGTTGCCCTTAACTGATATGTCGTCTTTTTTTTCTTGTCGTTTATATAGTACTGAAAAGTGCTGTTGTGAGATTGCCAATGCAGCAAGACAATGAAAAATTAAGAAAACTGACAAATATCAGACATTTAGAAAAAAATTAGAGAGAGAGAGGGTACACATCTGTGCAGCTGCGCAGACAAAAAGAAAGTAAGGATGCTCTTGAGGTAGTACTTGTGTGGGAATTCCCAAGTATGCTCAGTAGAGCTTTACTGAGCTAGAAGAAGGGCCTGTTTAGTGCTGTTGGATGACATCACCCATGTAACATGAGTAATTCAGCCCTGCTTATCAATGGGAGAACTTCACATTCTGAAAAGTAAAGCTTTCCTTTTGAATTTCTCATTTTAATAGTGGGATACAAAGCTTTTAAGCATTTTGGAAACTATTAGAAATAGCACCATCATTGAATCACTTATTTTTAGTCCATAGAAAGTGCAATTGGTGGTAATGCTTACCAACACAACAAAGTGAACCATTGGACTACAACTGTGGTAGAAACAACTCTAAGTCAACTAACGAAACTGGGAAAGCCTTTCAAGTATATTGGTGAGTATTAGTTAGTCCCCTGGCTTACGAAATGTTGCATTGACTACTGTGCATTAGGTTCACATAAGTTCACACCACTTAAAGTTGTATCAAGTAATAAAATTGCAATAAATGTACATTTTGATATTAAACATCTTGGTCGCTATTTCCAAAAGGTCCACCTCCTTATCTTGGTAGAACAGTCCAGACATGGGTTCATACCACCCTACCAGAAGATGGAGAAGTCATCACTGATATATAGAATAGTGCAATTCAGGCAATTGCCAGTCTTCTTTGTCTCTAGCAGATTGGTAACATGTTCTGTACTAATGCAGCAGGATCCCTAGCTTCCAGGGCTTCTGAGGGCCTCCATGGTAGAACAAGTTTTCGCTTGTTCCTCGGATGGTAGCCTTTAGGCCCCCAATTGGGCAGGAATCTTTGGTCACCTAAGAAAGCAGTTTGAAAGCCATTGTCCTGGTTAAGCAGGTTCAGGGCTGGGCTCTCAGGTCCTGGGTCATTCGGATGGAGCAAGCCCTGTTAGCTGGTTCACAGGATCCATACAAGGCTTGGTTGAGCTTATTCTCAGCCACAGGGGTCTCCCTTCAGTCTTCGTTTTTCCGCGCTGCTTTTGGCATCGCGGAGCAGGAGCCCTGTGTGAAATTCTTCACACAATTTCTGACTAAATATCAAATCAAAACTTCATTTTTTCTTTCCCACATCGGGGTGTCTCTCTTTACCACCGGCCGGTGAGAAGAATAATTCCTTTCCGACTCTTCTGAGTTTTATAAATTTTTCGTCAGGTATCCATCGACGGCTGTTGCGGTTATCATGGCCACAGGATTTAAAAAATGTCCCAAATGTAATCGGACCATGTCGATTTACGGATCCACACCTCGAGTGTGTACTTTGTTTGGGCCAGTCCCATGATGTTTCATCCTGCCCCTTGAAGCAGAGAGCTATGCTGGATATGCGTGAAGTATCAGTCTTTCTCCCCTGCCGTAGAAGCAGAGAGCTATGCTGGATATGCGTGAAGTATCAGTTTTTCTTCTCCCCTGCCGTTGAAGCAGAGAGCTCTGCTGGATGTGTGAAGTATCAGTTTTTCTTCTCCCCTGCCGTTGAAGCAGAGAGCCATGCTGGATATGCATTGAAAGTGAAGTATCAGGCTTATTTGGTTTGGGGTAGTAACCGCCGTAACAAGCCAGCTACTCCCTGCTTTTTTGTGAATGCAAATCCTTTTTTCCACATTTCCTCTTGCCGTTGAAGCTTAGAGCAATGTTGGAGTCGCATTAACCGTGTATATGTTTATTGAATAAGGGTATTATCTCCGGTAGTAGCCGTCATTCCTGCGAGCCACCCACTCTTCATTCACATCCTCTAGACTTTAGACTTTTTTTTTTTTTTTTCATGGCATGCTGGACATGCTCAGTGTGCCAGTCAAAAGTTTCTAGAAACTTTGACAGAATGTTTTCCGTGATAGGGCTCAGTTAGTGACGTCACCCATATGTGAGGACTACATCCTGCTGTCCTGGGATGACACCTATTACAAGGTAAGCAATTTTGCTTTTCCCGTGCAGCCTCACAGTCATGTCTAGTTCTCTCTCGCGCCTTTCTGTAATCATTTCTATTTTTTTTACACTTGTGTACCCAAAAAAGCACTTTTAAATGCTAACTCCAGAAAACATGACCATATCACTCCAACTCTTATCGAGCTCCACTGGCTACCAATACAATACTGAATCCTATTTAAGGTTCTCTCCATCATACAGAAAAGCATTAACAATTAAAATACCCACTGGCTCAACCCTCCTCTGCTTCCTCGTACCTCTGCTAGACCAACTCGCCCTGCCCTCCAAGGAACACTCCGGACCCCCTCCATCAAATCCACTAAACTCACCTCCAGAACAGAGCCTTTTCCCTGGCCGGTCAGACCCTATGGAACTCAATGCCCCCAGACTTACGCACCAAAACTTCTACACCCAAATTCAAAAAAAGACTAAAAACTTGGCTGTTCCTACAGGCTGTTCCTTCATTCATTAACCCCCGTCCGGATGGCTCCCTGAGCTGTGTATAGTACTTTTCCTTGAAGAATCTTGTACAGTCCACTGCTACTTCCCCACCATGCAAATACTTCGATTTGCTGCTTTTTCTACCCCACTCTCCCCCTCCTGTCAACACCCCATTTTGAAACCTATTTTTACCACCCTAATGTTGTTCTTCGTACATCCCGTAACTTTCCATTGTCTATCCAGCTCTCTACTCAGTTTATTGATTATATGCCACTGTACCTTGGAAATTGTAATTTGCCGTTGTAAACTACCATCAAACCTGTAAATAGTTACTCCATTTCTGTATTAGTTGTAAGTTCTTGTATACATAGTTATTGTTCCCTGTAAAGGCATTGCCGGAAAGTTTTAAGTTACTTGTACACCGATACGATGTGCAAACTGTTGTCTGTATATAAAAAATTATAAATAAATAAATAAACATGGCTCTAAAGGCACCGGGTTTATTTATGCATTTACAAAAAAAAAAAAAATCAAGAATCCACTTGAATGTCAATAGTAAATGTGACGTGCAGTAATCAAAAAGAATGTGAATTACAGATTAAAAACACATTAACTTCTAGTCCTCAAGGAGGCACCAGGTTTTAAATTTTGCCAATGTGGCAAAATTATGTCTGTCACAGACGGACGTAATTATTGCTAAATTTGCCTTGGTCTGCACCATGATCAGCCCTTCTGTCGTGACTGTGGCAGGATGTCCCCATGGGCCCAGAGAAAACGGGATGAAAAAAATGGCGAAACTGAGGAGCGACCCGTCAGGCTTCTATGCCCCGACCCACCGTTCCTCACAATCGTTGCTTGCTCAGAAGACCAAGAAGCCAGTGACAGGTAAAAGATCCATGTCGCTGGAACCTCAACACAAGCGTAGCTGGCTCAAAATTCCAACTAAGGAACAGAGCACAAAGGGTTCGGGAGATAAATCCCCAAAAGACCCTACTTCATAGCTGAAACTTAAAACAGTAATGCTGGAGTAGATATCTTTTATAAAAAGAGAGCATGGCGCAGACTGACACAAGACACATGGCTCGGAGACTTGATCAACTCACCAAAGTGTCCGGTGCTGGAAGACCATAGACGCATGAAGCATGACGCAGTATGTCATTCGACGCAACTGACGCAATCATCTTCAATGTATGCATTAAGGGATAAGCAGAAGGTTGACCATTCATCATCCGACCATCCTTCCTCAATGCCATCGACTCATAAGAGACATAAAGACAAGGAACAACCCAAAAGGGGTAGCTAATAACGGTGGCGTATAAATCCACAAGTAGTATTCACTCCTGAAGAGCTGGAAGGTGATTCTGACGTAGACGTCCTAAGAGTGTCAGGCCTGAGTGTAAGGCCTGATATGATAGAGGTGTTTAAAATCATGAGAGGTCTAGAACAGGTAGATGTGAATCGGTTATTTACTCTTTTAGATAATAGAAAGACTAGGGGGCACTCCATGAAGTTAGCATATGGCATATTTTTATGATATCTCAGAACGAATGTCGGTATATAAAAAAATAATAAATAAATAAATCTCAGGATGCTTTTCTAAGCTGGGATGTCTGTCTACTGGGCACGAATGGTCCTCATTGTTTGGGCTTGGCCATGGCAAATGTGGTTTCCATATTTAATGGTGTCAGTTTGGTCACAAATTTGACTGTGAGCTTCTCCGATTCTCATCAAACAGGAGCAAAAACCAACTTTGTCACCAAAATCTATCCTCCATGGCCCTAACAGCTTGGATGTTGAATTCATGATAGTATCTGTCTTCTCTGTTCTTTCCAAACAACTCCCATCAAGCAACCCACTTCTTGAGTTGAACCTACTCCAATCCCCCTCTTGCCTCGATAATCTGACAATCTGAATTATGTTTGGTGGACAGACTACTAATTTTTTTTTTTTTTTGCACCTGCGTTAAACTTTGTGCTGAATTTCAGCTCACAGTCTTAACTTGGGGTTTATTACATTGGCCCCTTAATTGCTTGAATATTTAATTAACTTGTGAAAACAGTCCCCCTGTGTTCACTTGCTCAGATATATTTTCCAATGCTTATTTCACTTGTTTTTGATTTATTTCTATATGTATTTGTATAGACTCATGTGTCCATTGGATAATGGCTATATTATATCATTGATAGTGAAAGGGCTTAAAAATTATCTTTTGAATTGCTCTGTGTTATGTGGTTAAGATATATTTTTAAAGGCAGTGTGGGTTTTGCTGGTAAGGATTCTTAAGCCTTGAATATAACAATCTGATTACCAATAAAGGTCTTAAGTATCTTTTAAGTCAGCTTAGGCAATTAGAAAAATGTCCAGTTTGTTACCCATGTGACAGTAAAAATGATGATAAAAAAAAAAGGGAAAGGCCTAGCAGAGAGAGAAAACCACAAATATTTTCCATCATTTATGTACATGTACATGTTGTTGAAGTGGTTAGGTGACTTATTTTTTCTTCTTTGCATTAACAGTTACTTGTGTCATTATGCAAAAGAATGGTGCTGGTCTACACACAGCAAGCTCCTGCTTCTGGGACAACACCACTGACGGTATATTATCTCACTTCATTCCTTCATAATATGGTGCATCATTGGAAGATAGAGAAAGTATTATGCAGGAGAAAATATCTAGTGTGTTGCCTTTAAACCAGATGCCTTTAAACCTCTTCCATTTCAAATGATGCAGGGTTTGCCTAACCTTTTTGCTAAGGGGCCACATTTAGTTATCAGATTCATGCAGTACTTTCTGTAAGTGAAGTCTCCCACAAAAACTCCCGCAGCATGGGTACTAGCCCAGTTAATGAAAAATTTTCTTTTGCCTCAGACCTAGCATTACTGTGGACCAGGCACACAATGTCTAATTGGGTACAAATGCATCTCCTTCTGTTATGCCCAGGTAGGCCTGACTCTGGAAGGGCATGTCAAGGCTCATACTGTTGGCCTTGGCAGCAGTGGCGGTGGTGCACCTGAGATTGGCTTCCATGCAGGAGAATGGTTACATTACATTATAGTTTGGACACTGACTCCCGAGTATTTGTTATCTTCTAAAACAAAAAAAAACTTTACAAATTGAGATGCTCCCAACATGCTGTTTGTCTGTATTCTGTTCCCTCCTTTTGTTCAGAGGCAACCTGTAAGTAAGGATTCCCACTTATGAAGACTGCTGTTCTGTTCTCGGAGAAAGAAAGTTGCTTAAGAGTAAGAAGTGCTCTATGAGGATAGAAGGATACTAATTCTGCTTCTCCTGAGTGTTGGTTTCTACCATAAAGCTTTTAGATAGGATTTACAATGGTGATAACGTGGGTTGTCCCACAGGTGCTTAGGAAGAGCATAGATAAAGCTCTGCAAGTTTTATGTGTTCTCAACCTGGGCATGTCTATGATGTCACTCGCTTGTGGGGACTGGTATCCTGCTGTCCTCAGAGATCTCCTGTTACATGTAAGCAACTTTCTCACAGGACAAGCAGGATGGTAGTCCTCACATATGGGTAACATCATAGGATGGAGCCCAATCACGGAAAACTTATATCAAAGTTTCCAGAACTTTGACTGGCCTCTACTGGGCATGCCCAGCATGGCACTAACCCTGCAGCCAGCAGGGGTCCCCCTTCAGTCTTCTTTTTCCGTGCTGCAGTAGCCTCACAGTTTAGGAGCTCTGGAGATTCCTGACAGGAATTTTCCTCACGGAATTAACTAACGTTAAATTGCCCCACAGGGGTCCCTCCTCTAACTTCTCTCTAGCCGCGGTACTCCGGTAAGCTTTTTGACAGTTTTCGTCGATTACCGTCTAGTTTGGCCCTTGCGGCCTGCTGGCCGTCGTCCATCCTGCGGCTCGATTTTTTTCTATGGCCATGGCGTCTGGGTTCCGCCGGTGCCCGGACTGTACTCGCACCATCTCTATCACAGACCCTCATGGTGTCTGTGTAATGTATTTAGGCCGGGAGCATGATGTCCTGACTTGCACCAAATGTGCCCTCATGACACCCAAAGGTCGCAAGGCAAGGATGGAGAAGATGGGACTCCTCTTCCGTGCTCACACCCCGACGCCGTCTATTGCATCGACATCATCGGAACCGGCACCGTAGATGTCGCACCAGCATCGACCACCGTCTGGTGACCGCCCGCCATCGACTTCTTCACGGCCATCAGTGCCCGTTACTCCCCCTCAGGATCGAGGGGATTGTAGGGAGAAACATTGGCATCATAAGACTCGGACCATCGAGGGAGTGAAATCATCGACCGAGCCACCGTCCGAGCCACCGAAGAAGCCCTGTCCAGGAAAGGCACCGACCATTCCTGCGACCGGGTCATCAAGGCCACCCTCACCTGATCGGGATTTGGGAGCCACAATTTCGCTTGTAAAGGTGGTCCCTCCAGCTATGCCTCTGCCTCCCTCTTCTGTTCCGGAGCCGGGGCTGCTTGCTCCAGGTCTCCGAGAAGAACTGGACCGGCTGGTCCAGGAGGCCATCGACAAGGCAATGCAAGATGTATATATAATAAATTATATGAATTTCAAAGAATATTTATGAATTATTTAATAATTACAATTAATGAGCAGATTATGCTTTTTCATGTCCTTATGTGATGTCAGATATATATTAAGTTAAAGACTGTTACATCACCCTTGTTGTTGTTACCGTATTTAGTTAAAGGATCATCGTGAGACCCTTAAACAGCTCTCATCGATACCTTCTGACTTCCCCTTAAGACAACCCTTCAGGAAGGACTCTAAGAAGTCATTCTTCCATCCAAGGAAGTACTATCCTCCACCAACAAGGTCCCGAACTACGAGCCCTTATCAAAAGCCTCAGCCTCGCCAGGCCCGAAAGCAAAAGCCGCAAGCAGTTCCCCAGCCAGGGCCTGCTTCCGGTTTTTTACTTTCACTTGGAGAGCAGCAGTCTGATTCCTCTGCCAAACATACCAGTGGGAGGTCGATTGTGCCACTTTCACAACATGTGGCAATCAATCACAACCGACCAATGGGTGCTAGCAATCATTGCTCAGGGTTACCACCTGAACCTTCTTACTCTTCCACCGGACTCACCACCTCTGTAGGCGTGGAGAGTATCCGACCACTCTGTCCTTCTGGAGCAGGAGGTTTCCCTTCTTCTCCAGTTAAGAGCAATAGAACCCGTCCCACTCTCGCAGCAAGGCCTAAGGTTCTATTCCCGGTACTTTTTGATCCCCAAAAAATCCAGGGGGCTTCGTCCAATTCTGGACCTATGTGCTCTCAACAAGTACCTCCAGCGGGAAAAGTTCAAGATGGTAACCTTGGGCTTGCTTCTACCTCTTCTACAAAGAGGAGACTGGCTCTGTTCTCTGGACCTTCAGGACGCATACACACACATTGCGATCACTGTAACTCATCGCAAGTACCTCAGGTTTTTAGTAGGCCCAAAGCACTATCAATATCGAGTGCTTCCTTTCGGCCTAGTGTCTGCACCACGAGTCTTCACCAAATGTCTCGTAGTTGTAGCAGCTTTCCTCAGGAAAGAAGGTGTGCACGTCTACCCCTATCTGGACGACTGGTTAATCAGGGCTCCAACCCAGCAAGCCGCTCGGTCGTCCCTCAGTTTCACTCTACACACTTTAATTTCTCTAGGATATCTTGTCAATTACGGGAAATCCTATTTAACCCCATCTCAAAACTTGTCGTTCATTGGGGCAGACTTGGACACTTTACAGGCAAAAGCCTTTCTACCTCGACAATGAGCGCTAACACTCGAGGCCCTCGCTCACCAGTTGCAGTCTCAACATACAGCAACAGCTCACCAATTCCTCGTCCTGCTAGGACACATGGTGTCCTCCGTCCATGTTACACCAATGGCCCACCTGGCCATGAAACTCAGGCATTGGACTCTGAGGTCACAATGGATTCAAGCTGTTCAGCCTCTGTCGACCATTGTCCACATCACCAACTCACTCCGTCTGTCTCTCGCCTGGTGGAAAGATCAGACCAATCTCCTCCAGGGACTACCTTTTCAAGTACCAGATCCTCAACTCATTCTCACCACCGACGCTTCCAACCTCGGGTGGGGAGCCCACGTGGACAATCTACAGACACAAGGATCTTGGTCTCCACAGGAAGCCAAGCGTCAAATAAACTTCCTAGAACTTCGAGCAATGTGATATGCTCTCAGGGCTTTTCAGAAATGCCTATCAAATCACGTCATCCTGATTCAGACGGACAACCAGGTGGCCATGTGGTACATCAACAAGCAGGGAGGCACAGGCTCCTTCCTCCTGTGTTAGGAAGCTGTGCAGATTTGGACGGAAGCGCTCTCCCACTTGATGTACCTCAGGGCCACCTACTTGCCGGAAGTGGACAATGTCTTGGCAGACAAACTGAGTCGCATCTTCCAGCCACACGAGTGGTCTCTCAACCCCTCTGTAGCGACCTCAATCTTTCGCCAATGGGGATACCCCCAGACAGACCTCTTTGCATCCCTTCAGAACCACAAAGTGGACAATTACTGCTCCCTCATTCGGAGCGAGCGCTCTCAGCCCAGAGATGCATTCTCCCTCTCGTGGGCAACCGGTCTGCTCTATGCATTCCCTCCACTTCCTCTTCTTTCGAAGACTCTTGTGAAGCTACGTCAAGACAAAGGAACCATGATCCTGATAGCACCTCACTGGCCACGCCAAGTGTGGTTTCCCATACTCCAGGATCTCTCCATCCGCAGGCACATTCCCTTGGGAACGGACCCGCATCTGATCACTCAAAACGACGGATGCCTACGCCATCCCAATCTTCAGGCCTTGTCCCTGATGGCATGGATGTTGAAAGGTTAATCCTTCAACCACTTAACCTTTCAGATTCGGTTTCTCGTGTCCTGATTGCTTCCCGAAAGCCTTCCACAAGAAAATCTTATTCCTATAAATGGGAAAGGTACACATCATGCTGCACTTCGCAGTCCCTTGATCCCTTTTCCTGTCCAATCCCAAGGTTTTTGGACTATCTCTGGCATTTGTCAGTCAGGTCTAAAAACCTCTTCCATCAGAATGCATGTCAGTGCGGTAGCCGCCTTCCATAAAGGTGTCGGGGATGTCCCTATATCAGTACAACCCCTCGTAACATGATTTTTAAAGGGCTTGCTCCATATCAAGCCACCTTTATGTCCTCCGGCCCCTTCTTGGGACCTTAACCTGGTTCTTGGTCGGCTCATGAAACCACCATTCGAGCCTCTTCACTCCTGTGACCTAAAATATCTCAAATGGAAAGTGATTTTCCTTTTAGCTATCACTTCAGCTCGCAGAGTTAGTGAGTTACAGGCCCTAGTTACCTATCCGCCTTACACTAAACTCCTGCAGGACCGGGCGGTACTCCGCACTCACCCTAAGTTTTTACCCAAGGTAGTTTCGGAGTTTCAAATTAATCAATCCATCATACTACCTACCTCTTTTCCCAGGCCCCATTCCAATCCAGGGGAACAAGCTCTGCATACCCTTGACTGTAAACGAGCTCAAGCTTTCTATCTAGACAGTACACTTGCCCACAGGAAGAGCACTCAGTTATTTGTCTCTTTCCATCCCAACAAATTAGGGCAACCTGTGGGTAAGCAGACTCTCTCCTCCTGGTTGGCGGACTGCATATCTTTTTTTCCTATTAGCAAGCAGGCATTCCTTTGCAAGACCGTGTTAAAGCACACTCTGTGAGGGCCATGGCGACTTCAGTAGCACACCTAAGATCGGTGCCACTTCCTGACATTTGCAGGGCTGCCACCTTGAGCTCTCTCCATACCTTCACAGCCCACTATTGCTTGGACAAAGCCGGAAGACAAGATTCCATCTTTGGCCAATCTGTCCTGCGTAACCTATTTCCAAAGTGACGTACCAACACCCTTCCGCCTGCCCAGTGGGGTTCAGGATGCCCTCTACCAAATTCCACCCCAGTCATTGTGCCTGTTGCACGTCTTTGGTTACATTTGATGCATGTTTGGACATCCTCAGCTCGGTGCTCACCCGTATGTGAGGACAACCATCCTGCTTGTCCTGTGAGAAAGCAAATGTTGCTTACCTGTAACAGGTGTTCTCACAGGACAGCAGGATGTTAGTCCTCACAAAACCCGCCCGCCACCCCGCAGTGTTGGGTTAGTAATGTTTTATTTCTTTATTTTTCGGCACTGCCTGTAGCTTTCAAATAAGACTGAAGGGGGACCTCTGCTGGCTGCAGGGTTAGTGCCGTGCTGGGCATGCCCAGTAGGGGCCAGTCAAAGTTCTGGAAACTTTGACAAAAGTGTTCCGTGATTGGGCTCCATCCTGATGATGTCACCCATATGTGAGGACTAACATCCTGCTGTTCTGTGAGAACACCTGTTACAGGTAAGCAACATTTGCTTTATTGTTTGGACATGGTCTTCCAGCAGGATAATAGGTTTGGACTGTCCCTTCTCTCTGGCCTCTCCATTCCTCCTAGTGCCCATTTTATTATTTTGGGTTGACTTTCATGTTAAAAGAAGAAAAACCAGATTTACCTAACAAACACACGTCTTCCTTCTGTTAGCAGCTGGTGTGTTTATTTTCCCTAAACTAGTGAATCCCACTTAATGTGATTTAGTGACACTGCTTACCTGTACCCTATGTTCTCTGAAGACAATATTTCACTAATTGCACAATCCCTCCCCCCCCCCCAACTATGTTAATAGAACTGAGGGGAGCCCAAGAAATGAGCGGTAAAAGCCATTAGGTCTTTCAGAAAGCTCTGAAAACATGATCTGTTTGGTGCTGATGCAGTCATGTTACCCACCCTGTTACAGCTGAGCTTTCCTGGCAGTTACTAGTGAGAGAGAACAATCCAATGTAAGCAGTGAAATGGGATCCACTTGAGGAGTGGGTCAGCAGACTAGATAGGCCATGAGGTCTATATTCAAAAGCCATTTACACGGATAACTGAAATGTTATCCATGTAAATGGCTAACCAGCGATATTAAACAGCATATGCAGCTAATTTCTAGCCACATAATGAGTTATGCAGCCAGAATGTACTTCTGCAGCTACCTTGCATTCAGCAGTGCTGCCACGCCACTGAATATCCCCTTAACTTAGCGGCTAGCTATATGCGGCTCACTTAACTAGCCACTGTGTGAATATCTGCCGTCTGTTTCTAGGTTCAAAGACACTAACGCGAGTGCGCTGGGGGTGGACTTGAGGGGAAAACCTAGGTTTGAATGTTAAGGGTTGGGGTGTGAAAGAGTATGTTGGCTACCTGGTCTGAGTCACAGGAAAATAGTTCTGAATGGAAGTTACAAGCTCAGATTGAGGCATGAGGAGAATGATAAAAGGTTAGAAAGCACAGATCTTTAAAGGGAGAAGAAGAGCAGATTTCAAAGGTCAGATAGGAAACCAAATACAAATGCAGTCTGGATTTGGCTTTTTGTAAAGACTAAATTGATGACAGAATTTTAGTAGCTGAAAGTGATTTATTGGTAAAGCCGATAGGACAAACTGAAGGTCATCAGCATGGGTTTGTCGGTAGGCAAGGAGAGAAAGCAAAGCTTCAAAGTCTGAGGCAGACCACTGGGGGGGGTGGGGGGGGGGAAGGCATCCTGAAGGAAGGAGGTAAGTAAAGTGACTAATTGGCGTATTTCTGTTTGTCACAATAAAACAAATGTTAAAAGGGAGGCCTATTGGCTGTGCAGTTTTATACTGTCATTAGGCGTGTAAATGTTTCATTCTGGCCTAAATGGTGTTCTTTTTCTCCTTTGCAGGGAGTTGCACTGTGAGATGGGAGAATAAGACCATGTACTGTATAGTCAGTGCCTTTGGACTTGCAATATGACTTCATTTGAATTGTTGAATTGCATCTTACTGATTGTTTTCAATTTCACATCTTCAACCACATATCTTATACACTCCTGAAAGTAGCAAGCATCTTTCTTTTCCACACCAATCTTAAAAATGTGAAGCCAGATTACATGAACCAGATGACCTGTTCATTTCACCTTCTTGTCCCTTAGTTGTCGCACCACTGGTATTGCCAAGTTACTGTGTCTTAAAGCTCTGAAACCGAAGCAAATTTTTTCTTCTAAGGTGCTAAATCCTGAACTTTGCTGCAGTGTAGACTTTACTTTAGCTTTAATCGCTGTAATGATTGAAAATAAATGCTTGACTATTCACACATTTTACCTTGGTTAGTAGTCTAATAAATTATTATAGAAATTTCAAGCTGCAGTGGATTTGTTTTAAGAAATAAAATGAGTAAAAAAAGTTATAAATCTAGCTGCTAATAGTATGGCTTACTACATTATGTCAACACCAAAAAAAAGCACACTATGGGTCCTGTGTATCAAAATCAATAGGCAAAAGGCACCACTCAATTAATTAATTATTCTAGTTGACTCCGTATATATCCAAAAATGTATCACTATATCAAATGATTAATTATTATTTTGTAAGATGCTGATCAGCAAGCCTGACAACGTGTTCAACCGTGTAGAGTTGAACCGTCCAGTCTGATCTTCATCTGCGGCTCTTACCGGCTGTGTAGCCTGTAGGAAATGTTCAAATGGGATCGGACTAAAAATCAATTTATATTCCATCCGAAATGGCTGTAAATCATATTATCACGGCTTAATAGCCTGCAAGGAAATGTAAATATCTTATATTCGCGGCTCTAAAGCCTGTGAAGATCAATAGGAAATGTCTGTCCCAACTGTAAAGATGTCTCCGTCTCCAACCCGACAATGGCTGGTGTTTCGCTGCAAAAGCGCAGCTTCATCAGGGGTCAATAGCCTTTGGAATGAGACAGTGGAAAAAAACAAACAAACAAGTCAGATGTGAAATCCAAAAAAATGCGTTACTTATCTTAGCGATGCAAAAGAGCCAACCTCCTTGTTGTGGATGCCAGGTCTCGCAGCGATTCTTCTTAGAAACGGGGACAGAGACCGCTGAAAGCAGGTTGTGAAAATGAAATAGCCCGTGGAAAATAGGACGTGCTGATGTCATGACGACCATGTAAACAGACTGAATGACCAATTTCTGAGTTGTCATTGTAGAAAAACTTGCAATTCTAAAGCAGAGTTAAGACCTGTCAGATGTGTTGTATTTAACAAGTGGATCCAACGCTGTTCCTCCTGTAGCAGAGCCATGTTAAAGTCTCCTCCACGTCAGGGTGGAGAAAACACATGCTCATAAAGAGTCAAAAGTAGGAGAATATTCTAAGCACTGGGATACCAAAGGAGCCGTGGTGTGTATTTTGTTCAAGCAGGACCTGTGTTCAATTATCCTGGTTTTGAGAGATCGTCTTGTTTTCCCTACATACCAAAGGTTGCAAGGGCCCTGTATCAAGTAGATCACTCCAACAGATGTACAGTCTGTATGAGGCTTAAAGTCTCACAAGAGTGAAATTAATTCTCGAAAAGAAAATAGCAGAAGTTTCTATCATTCTGTTACAAACTGAGCAGGAACCACAGGCTTTGTGTGATCCTATGATGGTAATGGATGGATGGATGGTGGAATCTGAAAGAACTAACTGGTCCTGCAAGTTAGACCCACCGCTGTATGTAAACCGTGGGGCTCGCTGAAACTCAGGATGAAGCTGCAGGATATGCCAATTATTAGCAATAATGTTCTTCATTTTAGATGACATCGAGGAAAAAGGTAATATGCAAGTGAGGATATCTTCATCAATTTCTCTTTGGTAGGAATAGCCACTCTCTGTGGGCAAATTTGGCTCTAGTGTATGCTCTTTTTATGCAGGGTATGGGATAACCTCTGGCTAGGAATCTCTCCTAAGGAGCGTGCATGCAATTTAAATTGCCTATTGATTACTACATTATGTGCCAGCACACAAATTATCAATTCAGCCTATCTGCTGCCTTCAGTGCCCAACAAGGTGTGCACGAGTACCACAACAGTCAAACAAGAATAGCAGGAGGATAAAGAAATAACTAATTTTCCTCTTCTAGAATAGGATAAAACTATATCCACAAAGCAGCATGCAACAGTTCATAAGTATGGGTGCAGTTTTCAAACTACCTGCCTTGCTTTTATCTGCAACCTTTGCACCAGATTTTGAAGGAAAAAATTACTTGTCCCTCTTCAAAAATTGTCAGAAGTACAAAAGTACCCATCGATGTTTGCACCTGCTTTTACTGTGTAGGAAAATAATGCCCATAGATTTCAAAACTTCAGTCTATATATGTTATTTCTGGAACCCATCTGGGTGGTGGAGCAGGCAAGAAGGTGCAGGTCGTGTAGCTTAGAATAGCAGTGCCCGAATGCTCTCCCTCTTGCCTGGCCATGATGGTGAAGTGGAAAGACAGCTTCAGGCTTGCTTTGTCAATGGCTCTCCAGCTGGTGACTGTCCCAAGTGACAACTTTGTTGTGGCGTGTAGGAGCCACAGGAGAGCTGGGGGCTGCATGCTCAACCACAGGGAATTTGGGAGAACAAGGCACTGGAAGGCTCATTGAGGATGTTATCTTAGCTTCAAGTATCGTGTTCCTCTTGCTCAGTGCCTATGGGATTTTTGTTAACATAACACAGCTGTCAGGAAGTTATTCCAGCAAACTGGTAAAAAGCTGCACCCAAAATAGGAGCGCCTCAATGCCACTAAGCAGTCACTCCAAAAACAATCCCTCTGCCTCTAAAATTGCAGATAAAAGGTAAGCTGCAACGGAGCTCTTCTAAAATATGACCTCTCAGCTAGAGTCCATGCTGGAAGCCCTGGTTTTGTTTCTTATAGTAATAACAGTATGCAGAGTAAGTGAACTTCACACTTTGGTGACTTATCCACCATATCCTCAAGTTTTTTCCAACAAGATTATTTTGAGAACTCATCCCAGGTTAGTACCCAAGATAGTTTCTCAGATTCATTGGAAGAACTATAAGATTGGCTCTGATTTTCTTTCCAAAACCTCATTCTTCTGCAGTCTAGAGAATGTAGAGCTTGTTCAGCTGGAGAAGTGTTCTATTTGGATAGAACAAAATCTATTTTAAATGTCTACTCAGTTGTTTCTCACATATGATCCAGCAAAAAAGCAAATGCTATAAAGCCTGGCTTTCACATTGCATTTCCTATTTTCTCTCTAAAGCAGAGTTTCAACTTCCTCAGAAAGTTAAAGCTCATCAAATAAGAGCCACTGCAGCTTCCATAGCCCATTTGTGTCATGCTTCCATTGAGGACATGTGCAAAGCTACCACTTGGACAGCCATACATATATCCACAAAACATAAGTTTAGATCAAGATTCTCAGATTGATAGTAAATTTGGCCAAGCAGTTCTACAAAACATATTACAATAAAAATTATTAACGTCCCTCTATCCTCATGTAAGAGGGCGTGCAATTACAAACTATAAACAAGATTGTTCTATGCAATCCTTAGCTTGGGAGTCTTCATTTGTGTGGCTTCTTTTGTTCCTGCTTGTCCGTAGAGAATGCAGAATTGCTTACCTGTAATAGATGTTCTCCATGGACTGCAGAACAAATCAGCCACATGATCCCACCCTTCTCCCCTTAGTTGAAGCTTAGCTTATGAAATGATTTATTTGTTTTTATATACCAACATTCAATCTGGCATATCACATCAGTTTACAGTGCAACACATGAAATAACTATGACAATGGTGTCTTATTCTTTACATAGTAACAGAGTAACTTTGTATATCAAACAAAATTGCCAAATTAACTAAGAACACATGAGTTGATGAGACAGGGGTGTCAATCTTCTTCAAAGGGCAACTAACAAAATTGTCAACTTAAACAATTGAGTAGGTCTCAGAACTAAAATTAGGTGGAGGACCAGGGGGGGTGGGGTAGGGAGGGGTGACATCTTTGGGGGGTTTGGCTCAGGTGTGCTGCAAGTAGGCAGAAAGAAAGGAGTGTGTTAGCCATGAATGTGGGGTCGTGTGGGTTCATAGTGATTGGGAGGTGCCGTTAGCCCGCTGGCTGGTAGGCTTTCTGGAATAGCCCTGTTTTCAGGGTCTTCTTGAAAGTCTGGGTTGAAGGTTCCATTCTGAGTTGTGTGGGTAGTTTATGATGGAAATGACTTGCGCAGTGGCAGAATAGAAACTCCTGCACATGCTCAGGAAGACTCTGGTTTTCTGAACTCAAGAGTATTTTTTTTCTGTATCAGCACAATCAGATATCATCCATTTGTGGCTGTCATCTACTTGTGTTACAGGTAAGCACCTTTGCTAATTCCTCACCATTGCCAACCACCCAGCTATCTGTATTTCTAATGATCAAATCACCAGTACCAATGACCCTTTACTGGATATACAGCCTTGAAGATGAATCCTTGATGCTAGAGAATAACACATCACTTGGTGGCAGGTCCCAGCTAATGCTCTCCTTTCTGGTGACTTTTTACCAGCTATTAAGCACCAATGAGGCTCACAAAATGGAGGCAGCGGAGTTCTATGTCCGATGATCTCATCATATAGCTTCAAGGTCAGCCATGCTGGTTGCCAGAGATTGTACATGTTTGGGGAATGCTACGAGCTCTCTGCACCAGGAGTATACCTATAACTTATCCCTAACAGAAAGATAATTATACATGTGGCACGCGACATCAATTATTTATTTATATTCTAATTTTCTGGTTCTAGTTCAAGCTTTGCAAAGCCAGTTGGTTTAATTAGAACTCACAGCTTTAACAAGATGTATATGGCTATGGCTTGATAGAAATATCCTGTGCCTGACTAAGCACTGGCCTTCACTAACATTATCAGTTAGAAAAAAGAGATGTCTCTTGTTCTTATCTGAGATTTTTTTTACTGAGCAAACTAGAGGAAGAAAAAAAAAAAGAAAAACAGTATGCAGCAGTATCATGTCTAAGCTGTGCAATATATATTGATCCACATTTATGAGTTTATTGATTGGTGATTGCTTTGTTCCACACTATTAACCCCACCTGTGCATCAAAAAGTCTTCCGGAAAACTAAAACAACTCTCTAAAATAATTGTATACAGTTGGGAACCACCAAAATCACAAGATCTTAATGCTAGGATATCTTCTAAATGCTTGGGCTCACCAAGGACCACAGGGAGAACACATACAACAGGCCCTCAAAAGAAGCCAGGTTCAAACCAATGCATCCAAATCCTCAGAGCCCCTCTTTTTCCTTCTGCTGAAAAACCCTTTCTACCTTTACGCTCTTGCTGGATGCTATCAAATCCATCATTAGCTGTCCCCACCAGTATACTATCTGAATTAATGTCCTTTGTGACAGACACCCTCCTTAGGGATCTAATGTGTTGCGACTCAAAAAATTCTGCTTGCACATTCTCCATTCCTACTATGTGCAAAGTTGAGGACACTCACATGCTTCTCTGCCCATTCCAAGAGAGGAGTTGCTTCTGCCAACACTTGAGCACTCTTGGTCCTGCACCCTTGGGTGCTTCATATACACCACTCACATTGCATTAATAAAACTTTGACTGCTTGTCTCTGGGGAGAGACGCAATGTGGAGCTGTGCCAATCTTGTCTGGTTTCCAAGTGATTGATGGACCATTGACCCTCCTCCAACATCCAAGTTCCCTAAACCACTTACAATGAGCGCCCCAATCTAGTAGACTGATCTCAGATGTGACTTATCTAGGAGGTGGACTACAGATCCATTCCCTTCTCCAAGTTCTCGGTTGTAGGCCACCAATTTAGAATGATGTTGGCCTGTTCTGGAACCAATCGATGACTTGAGTAATCTTGAGGATGAGAATTGCTTCTGGACAACACAACCTTTGCAAGATCCTAAGGTATGCTCTCGCCCAAGGAACCAAGTCCAACACTGCTGCTGTGGAAGTCCAACAGCTGAAGATAATGCTACACCGTCAGCCTCCCAGCAGATATTGAGAGTTCATGCTTGACTCTGTAGTTTCTGGATCCGCTGTACAGATAACTGTACACGATCCTTCATGTCAAAATGAATCCTCAGATACACCAGGGACTGAAATCTATAATCTGTTCTTCGCACCCATCCCAGTTCTTGTAGTAGGTAAACTACTCTGGCTGTAGCTGCCTCGCTCTCCTGTGCTAATTTTACACAAATCAACCAATCATCCAGACAAGGATGAACTAGAACTCCCCTCTTGATATAAGTATACTGCTGCCACCACCCTTATCTTAGAGAAAGCCTTGGAGCACAGGCTGAATTGCAACACTTGAAACAAAAATGACTATCTAGCACAGCAAACCACAAATATTTTTTATGCTTTTTCCTTATGGGAATATGAAGATATACTTCTTTCAGGTCCAATGCCACTAGAAAGTCCCCTTGCCTTACTGCTAGAATCACCAACTTCGAAGTCTCCATTCTGAAATGAGGTACCTTTAAAGCTTTGTTAACCTTCTTCAGTTCTAAAATAGGCTGAAAAGACCCCCTCCTTTTTTGGGAACTACAAAGTAAATTAAACCACCATGATCCAATGAACCTGTGGAACGAGGACACTGTGCCTATTTTAAGATGATCCAAGGTTTCTGGAACCATTTCTCTCTTTCAAGTGGAAGAATAAGAGGAAGCCATAAACGTGTCTGTTATAGGATAGGAAAACTCCCAAGGCATAGCTGTTGCAAATGATCTCCAGAACCCATTGGTCTGAAGTGATCTGGACCCATCTCTAAAAGAAATCTGTCAACAGACTACCTATTCTCTTTACTGGAGAATGGGACTAGAAACCTTCATTGGGAGCTCCGGAAGGTACCAGGACTTCCTAAACTACCCTATTTTCCACCTCTTGGAACATAGAAAAGACTAGAATCTATTAAAGGGTCTCATTCTCTGACTTCCAGAATACCATCCCTGTCTGCTCTTCCTGTAGTCTCGAAACCAAGACTGATACAAAGGACCTTTTGGCTTACCCTCTGGAAGGCCAGACACTTTAAGCTCTAGGCAACTTCTTGAGATCCTTATCAAAAATGTTTCTCTTTAAAGGAGAGCTTATTCGGATTACTCTTAGAAATTGTATCCACAAACAATTATGAAACCACAATAAATGCTTTGCTGCTACAATGAAGCCCATTCTCCTCACCAAAGAATGAAAATGTAAAAGGAGGCAACCACCAAAATGGCTACCCCCTGTTCTGAGTCACCTCTTCGAGTACAGACTTGGAACTATCCCAACACTTTTGCTGAATATGTGTAACAAGCGCATCCATGCCCTTGCTATAATACTTCCTCATACAGCCACCTGCAGAGTCATACTAGAAGCCTCAAATGCTTACTTAAGCACAAATTTTATTTTCCTGTCCTGTTTTTGAGGGCTGCACCCCCCCTTTCAGGGGACGAGTGGTTTCGTTTGGTTACTGAGCACACCAGATCATCCACCTTTAGAAACTTTCTTCTGGAAAACTAAGGAATATATTTTTGCCAGCACCTGTCCACCTTAAAAAATTAGCCTCTGGTGATTCCCATTCTAGCTCAATGAGATCCTTGACTGACCAGTGTAATGGGAAGGACTTGGAGGGTTTGCACAGATTCGCCATAATAGGGTCCTCCAAAGCCTCTGGACCTTCCTGACCATTTTCCTTCACAATATTAAGTACTCGCAAGGAATGAGAATTTAGCCCCATGGAACAGTCCATAGAAGAACATGCATGCTCCCCAGGGGAACACTGATCCTCTTCCAGCTCTACCTTGTCGTCACTGCCTTTCAAGTCCCTAAGGTCCAAGTATCTGATTTGGTGGATTTTTCATCCCCTCCCTCCCTTTCCTCCCCCTTCTTGCTCTATTTTGCCCTGTGCCCCCAGAATCAATATCTTGAGAGGATGGAACTACTGAAGAGGGCCCAGGAGCAGAGTTGTGCCCCAAACAAAATGCTTGATGCAAGCATTTTAAAAGTTCAGCTGAAATTGCAGCCCAAGAAGAAAAGGAAACAATTTCGAATATGGAGAATATCGGCCCTTTAAAGATGCTGCTTGTACAGCTCTGAGGAAATTCACAGCCATCTCCTGCACTACAGGAATCGGGCAAGGTGGATCCAGCTCAGTGTCTTGCCAGCTACACCTCCAAAATGGCTGCTATTCCTGCCACAGCAGCAAGCATGCTGGTGGGAACCAGCTGGACCGAATGTCCCATCAAAGTGGACCTCCCAGGAGAGAAACCTGCTTCAGCTGCCCAGTTTGCTTCTCCTCAGAACACATGCGACACACTGCTGGCTCCACAAACCACAGCACCTACACAGTGCATTCTTCTTTCTGCAATCAGATGGTGCCACCATCACTGCCACCACAAAACTACAAAATGGTCCCAGACCACAGCAAAAAAATTCTGAGCCACTTACCCTGGATTAGTCAAAGGATAGTACCTTTCAGGATCTCTGGCCTTTTTAAAACTTTTATGGCTCTCACAAAGTAACACCAAAGACAGCAAAGAAAAACTGCTCACTGCCTCTTATTTTTCTTCAGAAGTCATCCTTGAAGGAAGAAGGAAGGAAGGGAGGGGAAGAGAGGCAATACGAGGCAAGGGAAATTAACTGTTTAACAGTTAACCTTAACACCAACTCTAGAAGCCCCTTGGGTCAAGGGCACTGCTCAACCAATGGTGGGAGTTGTAGACTTTCACCTCAGAAGCTGTCCTCCAAGCTCCCAAATTTCCCCTTCACCTGTCTCAGCTCAGAGCAGACTATGTGTTGGAGAGAGAGGATACTGCCACGCTGAGCTCTGCACAGGAGCCTAGGAAGAGTAGCAGCAGCAAGCCTGTCAGTCTACGTCTCCATCTGCTGGTTGGCATAACCCAAGAATCTGGACTGGTCTAGCTGGATGAAGAGGAAAGTAACCGTTTCTTTAATGAATTGAAGAATGTCTACACAGAATCTAAAAGAAAATTCAGAGGTGTCACAGTCTCTTTCCAATTGCTGGACAGAACAAGAAATAGGAACGCACAAAGGTACAATATAAAAATTTATTTATGAATATATTAACAAATGATTTTAGGATGCACATTTAGTTTTACCCTCCAACATACAATATTTGCAGGAAATTAACATTCAAACATTTTGGTTCTGCTTTCCATATTATGGTAAAGAGTTAATTACTTCAGGTAAACTTTAGTATAATTTGTTACTAGAGTTTTTCTCTCACACGTGTGAACAGAGCAATATATTACACCAACATCCCATGAAAACCTGAAAGCAAAGTTATATTTACATCTCCATGATACACTTATCTTACACATTCTACACTCTTTAGCATACAAATCGGCCAGAACATGGTTTCCTTTTGCTTATATTTACACACAAAAATAAAATCTCAACATTAATTTAAGGATCAATGTAGTTAATAATACAATTGGAATGCAAATGATAAGGAAGCACGCATAACCTTCATTTTGGGTGCAGTCACATCTTTTTCACAAAAAAAGAAACCAGTAAGTATGAGATAAGAATCCTTTATAGTTTATGCAAACCTTTTGTCCCCTGATTTCTTCAAAAAGTATCAGAATTCAGTTTTCACCCCATGAAGGCTTAATTTTTTGTTGTTTCTGCTAATTCTGACCAGCACCAATAACTTTTACCCCTTAGTTCACGTTAGCCAATTAAATAGTGCAAGTGCTGTATGAGGGCAAAGAGCCACCTAGCACTGCTAAGTAATTACAAGGAATGTAATGCTGTAGCCTGAACCAAGAGAAAGGGAAAAACAGGTGCTTTCTCACTCCTGCTCTGTGAGGAAAGGAAGCTATTGCAGGGCAGCTACTTGGAAAATTGTTTCCGACTGGTTGCCAAGGTTAAAACTGCTCACCGACTGTAAGAGAAAGGAAGAGACTTTTCCCAGCAAGTTATACATTACTTTTATACATGACACACAGGCTGGGGGCAGCTTATAAATGAACAGAGTTACTGAAATAAGCTTTTAAAGATTAGAGTCCATTAGTCACCCATGCATTGCTGGAAGGATCTATGCATTCAGGTCCCTATAGGAATGGGGAACTCATGGGGGGTTATAGGCAGTTCTCTCCTTCCCCCCCCCCTCCCCCTGAGAAATCATGAGGGAAGGGGAATCTCCACCCTCAAGGAAACAGAGCATGGGGGGGGGGGGGAACAACACACAGGATTTCCCCCTCCCCTACAAGTCATTGAAGCATGTCGGGGAGAGGCGAATACCCTCGTTACCCCCAGAAATCAAACAGTTCAGGGCCCCTGCCCAGACCTTTCCTTCTCCCCTTGGTCTCGCCCGGCACAAGGGCCCTCACCTCCGGCCCCGCTGACCCTTTTCTTTCCGTCTTCCAGGGCTCGTGTGGCCGGCGCCTGCGACCCCTGCTCCGGCACGGGTGGTACCATCATCAGGGAAGCCCATGCTCGGGGCAGAGTCAGCGTGCAGGCGCCGGCCGTCCTGCTGTGGCCCCTGAAAGAACGGATGAAAAGGCTGGCGGGCCCGGGCGGCAGCAGCAGCACTGACAACGCTCTGGGAGCAGAGGCAGTGCCCACGTCACCCTATGCCCAACTCTGGGCACGTATACACTGGAAGGAGGGAATCTTTCCCCCCCCAACCATGTGAAATAGCATAAACCACCAGGCAGCCTGGTTTAAGCCTTCCCTGATGTTATTTTGACTGCTCTTCCGTTTGTAAAGAAACCACAGAAGGACATTCCTCAGTTTGCAATGACCCCCTTGATGGGTAATGCTTTGCTTATCTACATTATGAAAGAATCACGTTTAGAGGCAAAAAACAAACAACATATTGGCAACAAACAGCCATGGTCTATTATAATAATTACATTTCTCTCTTTCAAGCACAAACATATCAAGATGATTTCCCCACGAACACAGATTATGGACCAGGGGGGGAGGGGAAAATCACTGCTAAATCCGACCTACAGTTTTCTGTGCCTTGCTCGGCATTCAATCAGACTCTAAGCTGGGGAAGTGACTGTGGATATCACTATAAAGACAAGAAAACCATGCAGCAATGCTGTGCAGAAACCAAGCCAATCTGCGGTCTGATTCTGATGCTTTCTTGGAAGGGAGACAGAAAAGAGACATTTCTCAGAGATATTAAATCTGGTTTGAATTATTCATTTTTGCAGGGTCAGCTGAGGTTCCTCTCTCTTATCAGGCTGCTCGCACAGAGCTGTACTGTGCCCATTAGTGGGGATGCTGAAGACATGTATGGACGTACCAGCGTTTCTGGCCCCAGATTCACAGCGGCTTCTCTCTCTCCCCGTCGCTGCCTGTGAAAATCTAATACCACTTGACATTTTAAAAATTGATTTTTCTTTTTTGCTTGCTCCTGTTAGAAATGCTTTTGAGTTCAAACAGCCATAGGAAAATACAGCAAAATGTTTCAAGAGGGGTCTGCATCTAATAAGTGCAAATTATATGAAACCAAGCCCGTTATTTAATCCCCGCCCTCACAACACTCACGCTTCTGAATTGGATAAGAAATTAAAAATAAAAAGATCAATGTACATTAAAATAAATGGTAGTAAATTCAGTGTCAGGCCACTGAATTAAAATACTACCCCCTCCCCATCCGGAAAAAAAATCTCAATCCTACTTTCAAAAGAAATGAACACACAATGCATACATGATAATGTCTGAAAACCTAAAGACAGCACTGCTGTACAGTGTTCAATTAGAGAGAAAAAAGGGGGGACGACTCTCAGGTGTCATTGGTCCTGTGAATGGGAGAGCAAAGCCTGAACCGAGAAATCCATTTCCACCGAGATGATAAAAACGAAAAGCTGGGTTTCATTTCCAAGGACTCTGCAATACAGATCCACCTAAAAATGTGCACGGCACACAGGAGGAAACTGGTATGGAAGTGCCAACCGGCATAAAATCAAAATGAAAAAGTGCATGATCAAAGTGTAAAGCTATAAAATGCCAAATAAACAACAAACCTGGGCTTTTTTTTTGTCCCTCACCATAACAAACTGGAATGGTTTATGAAATCAACTCTAGAACGCAGAGCTATTTACAAAATGAAGCTACAAATGGAATTTAATAAAGTAAAAGCCCAGACAGTAATATTTCCTATATAAAATGTCCTTTCCAGTTTTGTGATCTGTACTATTATTCCCAGCCCAGAAACACAAGTGTGTGAAATTTAACGACCCCATCCCACATCCACACCCCTTGTAAACATTATTCTAAACTGAGAGAGTCCTTATTAGCCAGCAGGGCTGACAAGGGAAGCAGAACAAACGTCTGAAACTGAACTGGGAATAAATCCTGGGCTCTCTTCTGAGGTTCCCGGCGAGGCCCTCCTCAGGGGGGGAGTAGATCATTTTGGTTAATGAAGCTCAGCCCGGCTCTGTGATTCTCTCACCCCACGTCTGAAGGAACGAGGCATTAGCTCCAGTAAACAGAAAGCAAAGCCCACCTTTCAAGAACCGGGGATAACTGTCATGAAAGGTTAACAGAATGCCACATTTCATAAAACCATTTCCTACAACAACAACAAAAATAGCAGTGAAGGCTGTTTAGACCACCATGCAATGTTTGCTTCAGATAATGAAAGATTAATTAAGAGATGAAGGATTATAATCTAATTCTAGCCGCCCCTGCCTGGTTTCACCAACCTTTAAGCAGTAAGCATTCATTCTGGGGGGAGGTTCAGTACAGGAGCCGTCCTCTTTCCCCCTCATTCCAGTTCAAGCCACAGACCGGCCACCTGCCCCCCTCTCCTGGCTTAATCCCTAGTTCCCTGTACGTACCCGGATCAGTCCAGACCATGGGTTATGCCTCCCTTCCAGCAGGTGGAGACAGAGAAAAACTTGAAAGGCGTCCTCACTTAACAAAACCAATCTGCTCCCCGGGAGCCTCGGGCTGACCCGTTTCCCCTCAGTGCAGGGACGGCAGCCACCTTACAGCTCAGGCAAGAGCTATGGGAGTGGGGGAGCTTTCACCGGTCCCTGCCAGTCCTGATAATACGTTTGGATCAGGACCAGGAATTTTTCCAGGAGGACCCTGATGTCTCGGGGAGAGATGACGGTGATTCTAATGCTTTTTCTTTAGATTTTGTCCTTCCAGGTCTCCGCAAGGTGGTGCTTTGCTGGTGAGACCTGTGCAGGGACCATCCCCCAAGGTAACCAAGCGCACAGATGTGCCCGCGTCTCTACAGGTCGCGAAGTTAAAAGGCGCTTTGGCTTCAGGAGGTGCAGCCGCTCCGGAGGTTCCGGGCAGTGTGGCTACAGACGCAGGGGTCTCTCCTCCCCCCCCCCCCGCCAGAGGGGGCTTGGAAGAAGAGTAGGGGAAACAGACCCCCTTGGATGGAGATGACCCTAAGGTGGTCCCGTCTGTTCCAGAGAGAAGAATTAGAGCCCCTCATTCCTGCAGTTCTTTCTGAGCTCGGAGTGGAGCTCCCCCCGCATGTTCCGCCGCAGGACTCAGTGGATCCAGTCATGGCGGGATTGCAAACGCCGACCCGGGCTTTTCCTTTCCATCCCATGCTTCAGCAGCTGATATCCAAGGAGTGGGATGCTCCGAATGCTGGTTTGCGGGTTGGTCGAGCCATGGATAAGATTTATCCGTTGTTAGATGAATCTCTGGAGCTCCTGCAGTCCCCTAAGGTAGGCGCTTCAGTTTCGGCTGTTGTCAAGCGGACCACTATTCCAGTCGCAGGCTCGGCGGCTGTCAAGGATCTTCAGGACTGCAAGCTGGAGGTCCTGCTTAAGCCCCTACATAAGGGGCTGATGTAATAACAGTGCTAAAATTGGAGTTAGATTTCAGCATGTGTTTTTACGTGCACATTAAAAAATGCAAGCCCTGTGGGTTGCAGGAAGCTGATGATAATCAAACAGACTAGGAGTAAAAAAAGAGCAAACAGGCCGATGCAATAAGAGGTGCAGGAAAGTTGGCGCTTTGAGTCGAGCACCCGCTCTCCTGGGCGCGTGATTTTGTATTCAAATGAGGCCACGGCTAAGGAGGCGGCGACTGTCAGTGGGTTCAACGCTTAATTTTACCGGTGTCTGTTTTCGAATCCGCTGACAGCCACGATCAGATTTTTTTTTTTTTGTGCCTCTGACTTAATATCACTATGAGAAGTCAGAGGGTGTACAGAAAAGCAGGGGTTTTTTTTTTCTTTTCTGTACACTTTCCCGGTGCTTTATATGGTTAACGCTTGCCTTTGGCACACATTTTACTTTCAGTATTCCAGGGTAATAACTAATACGCTCATCAACATACATTTGCACGTGAACAACGCTATTAGTTTCAGGGGGGCCCCACGCATTTTCCACAACGAATATGCATGAGATAACTATGCATGCACTGAGTCTCCATGATATGCAAAGTTATCTCATGCATATTCATATCATGAAAACCCAACTGACTGTGGGGTCCCCAGGACAGGTTTGGGAAGTCCTGCCTTAAAGAATTAAATGAGTCCAAGCGAAACACCGAGCTCTCCAAAAGCTCCCCTCCCCCTATTTGGGAACCTGTGTCGCTTGGGCAACATGTTTTATTAAGCGGGATATTAAGTTTTAATAAGTGAAATGAAACGAATGAGCAATCCCCTCAGAATTTTGAAAGGGCAGCCTTCTGGAAGGGGACTGGCCCTTTCATGCCGTGCGACAGTGGCGAGAACAATCAGCAGTGAGATGGCGTGAATACATTATTAATGGAGGAGGTAAGGGCTTCTCCGGCAGGTGGGGGAGGGGGGGGGGGGATTCGGCAGGCTGGGAATTCCGCTCGGCCCGAGTACAAGGGGGTTGTGGGAGGAGGAGTGACCCTGCCTGGCCCAAATTCTTTATAGGTGAGAGCGAGGGGGCTCGGCCTCTTTCCTGCAGAAATTTTAACTTCTGCCTCTGATCAGGAGTTAAAATTTCCCATGGTAAAAGGCGATGTGCTAGCACTGCAGGGGACTGCTAACCTTGCCACGGGTTTTTACAGCGCTAAAACAGGGCGTTAAAACCCACAGTAGGGTCAGCGTTGGTTCCTCTCTTCTTTCCTTTCCCCTACCTAAATCCCTGGCCCGGTTCCATTCCAAGTTCTCTCTCCCTCTCCAATCCTCTCATGGATCCAGCTGAGCCCCGATTCTGCCAGCGGCAGCAGTACCCACCAACAATCAAGCCGCTTCTGGCGCAGCCGCCCACCTTTAACCTCCCTCCCTGCTGGCATTTGCTTCCAGGTCACACAGGAAGTGACCTGTGTGTGTGTGTGTGGGGGGGGGGCTGCTCTATGTGCCTCCCTCTTTTCTATTGGTCGACTCACTCCCACTGTAAGATTATCAGATATTTGGCAAGCAAACCAGGAACATGTGCTCCCAAGGTTGTGGTGGGAGCAAGATAGGTTTATGAGCCATGCAGGGAACTCTCTCCTGGGAAACGTTTTCCCAGTCCAGGAGGTGAGATTACATCAGGGGAGGAAAACCACGCGTACGTTTGATTTGACAAGTATGCGCATGATCGCCCCACTTCTCAGCTGCTGCCCTCACACACAGCAGGAGCACTTAGTGCTCGTTTTGGAAGAGAAACTTCCTGGGTAGTTACAAAGTGCACATGTACTTGCAAGGATGCTGCTCTCCCAAATCTGTACTGCACCAATAACCATGACAGACTTTACATTATCTCACAAAAATATATACTAGCAAGCCAATTTCTCTCATCTGGGACTGCTCCTGCCACTGGACAGCTCCCTTTGTTCTCCACCCTCTTCCCTTCCTGCTGAGCTCTCTCCTCTCACTTGCCCTCCAGTCACTCATGCTCTCTCCTCTCCACACCCCCTTCCTAATCCTTTGACTCCCATCTCTTCTACCCCTCCTTCCCTTGCTTTTGCTTTCTCCTATCCCTTCTGCTGCCTCCCTCCCTTATTCCTGTACTCTCTAATATCCTCTCCCCTCCTCCTGCTCTCCTCCCTAGGCTCACCTTCTTTCCCTGACTTTGCTGCCTATTCTCTTTTTCCCACCAGCTCTCTGATTTTTTTTTTTTGATAGTTGCAGGTTACATTGTTACTGCTGACCCAGAGCAACAGCACTAGCTCCCCTCCTACCATTCCAAGCAGCACCTAAGTCCTAATAGCCAGGGACAAACTAAGAAACATCAGCACTTGCCTTTATATCATTTTTGCCTCTAACATGTGTGCAATTAAGCAGCTGTACTAACTACTGGTTTCCTGCTGTGGTTTTGCTTTTCGGTTACATACACTCACAGACGTTTTCGACAGGGCACTTAAGTGACACTATAGGTGCGGCCTGTTTAGCAGGCACAAACCCAGATGGTTTTCAAACACGCAGTAACCTCGTCCATTGCATTAAAAGGTCTGCTTTTGTGGCTAAAGAAACACGCATACACTTCGTCAAGCAATGATCTAATGCACTTGCAGCATCCATATGCTTACTATGTGCACGCATTTTCAAAACTGAAATGTATGCACGGAGCTTGCAATCGTACCCCTGGAACGCCTCTCTTCTATGCAGCCAAAAAGTCCACTTAAGTCAGATGTGGCTGTTTTAGGTGGGTTAATTATGTGTCACCCACATCAAAGGCACTTATGCCTAAAAAAAAAAAAGTAAATATGGAAGAGATTTTGAAACATGGTTTGCCTGGCTTTGTCTCTGAAGGGCCTGAGCTGCTAACTTTCAGCTCCATTCTGTCTGCTCCCAGGGCTAAAGGAGCAAGGTTAAGTTCCCCTTGGCAGAGGGAAAGCATTAAAAAGCTGTAGTGTTTCTCTGTTTAAGCAGCTTTCTGCGTTACCAACCCCCTCTCTACCCTTTTCTTTCCCGTGCGCCCCTAGAAGCGACTGCATTATCCTTCTGAAAGGATTTAGCAAACACTGCTGCTCAATGAATGCCACAGCCTGGAAGTAACTTCATGCGACTGGCAGGAACTGCGATGTGCTGGGGGCAGAGCAATTACCTCCCCCTTCCATGGAATACCAAGGAAATTGCTTCTGAATACTAAGACTGCAGATGTAGTAAAAAATAAATAAATAAAATCCTTAATTATCTATCATTAAAAGCATAATATGGTGAATGCCTCAGCATTACGATAATGTTTCCTAATGTCTGCAGCTCTGTGCTTCGCCAAGGGACTGAAACATTTATCGCTGGTATCGCAGCTTGGCTGGCACTGCCATATTTAATACAAAGTCAAGGAATTGTTTTGTACTCTGCTGTCTGAAGTTCTGATGTTCTATTCTGGCTGCTAACCTTATCGTCAGTCGTCATTAGTCCAAAAGTCATGCTACTGTCTGGTAAAAGCTGGAATTCTGTCTCCCAGCTCTGCTCCTTCCACACTTGGCATGCACACACAAATAAAATGCACTGCCATGCATCCTACTGAAACTTTACTTTCCAATCCTCGCCTGGCTTTCTGCTGCCCAGCGATACATATGCAACTCAACTCAAGTGCATTTCTCATCTCTATAAACACTTGGCAGTAAAAAGTCAGATGACGCCTCCTTTGCTGTGTTAGCCACTTCTGGACAAAAGTAACACCGAGGGAAGAAAATGCAGCTATGGTCAGCTGTGAGTAACCGAATCATAACCCAATAAATCTCTATTAAACATTCTGATGACAGGGCACTGCACACAACTGCTCAGATACTTCCATGTCTCAGTCAAAAGCAAAGCTACTCATGCCAGAGCTGGCTGGGTCCTCAAGGTCATCTAGCCCAATAATTCTCAGCCAGCCGAGTTTCCAAATATCCCACTGAATATGCATGACATTCATTTGCATATGCTGGAAACCTCTTAAGCATATTTACATCACGCATATTGACCGTGAATATCCTGTAAAGCAGGATATTCACAGTCCCCAGGACAGATTTAAGAACCACTGAGCTTATCTGCTCTGACCTCGAATGCACTTTGTATGAATTTCACTAAATGAAACATTCATTCAAGGTTAGCAAAGGGAAAAACCTGCAACACGTTAGTCCCTGAACAGAGTATGACAGTAATATTTTTTGTTTTAAATAATTCATGCAGTGAAAGAAGTGATGTCTGTCGTGTATCCTAATAAAATTCAGCCTTCAGGCAAAAAGTCTTTTTCAAACTGGTAAAAGAATAGGAAGAATTTGCTTTGTCACGACACCATCCGTATTCCTTCAGCTCCTGATTATACAGTAAACGATAATTAAGAAATAAGACCTAAAACCTTTTCAGGAAACAGTTCAGTAATGAAGTGGGAGAAGGGGGGGGCTTCCGCGTAAGCTCAGTCACTGTCAGATTCTTCTTTGTACTTGGGCCGAACGGCTTGACCGTTCTGAAGAGGCATCTCCTCGTAATCGCTCCTGTGAAGCACAAACAGTTTTAGCTGAACATTTGACCAAAATGGGGCCACCTAGATTTCGGTCTGCTAGTCATGCATGCAAGTTAGGCAGCTAGCGTTGAGCATCAGTGCTAAGCCCTTAATTTGCTTCCCCTGATCTAAGGCCACTCCTGGGCCCATCCTGTTTTTGGCTGCTGGAATGCAGGCACATTGTAAAAACCCAGGAGCCTATGTTTAGGATCCCAGTAGGACTCAACTTAGCCACCGAACTCCCAAACAGGCCGATATAGTAAAGTCCGCGGGAGAGCGGGCACTCGCCGGTGCGCGCGATTCTGTATTTAAATTAGGCCCAGCGGTAAAAACTGGCAAAAGGAGGCGCTAGGGACACTAGCGCATCCCTAGCGCCTGCTTTTGACCCGGAGCGGCGGCTGTCAGCAGATTTGACAGCAGACGCTCAATTTTGCCAGCATCGGTTCTCAAGCCCGCTGACAGCCACGGGCTCGGAAACTGGATGCCGGCAAAATTGAGCGTCCGGTTTTCGGCCCGACAGCCGCGGGCCGAATTCAAATTATTTTTTTTTTAAACTTTTTTTACCCTTCGGGACCTCCGACTTAATATTGCTATGATATTAAGTTGGAGGGTGCACAGAAAAGCAGTTTTTACTGCTTTTCTGTGCACTTTCCCGGTGCCTGAAGAAATTAGCACCTACCTTTGGGTAGGTGCTAATTTCTGAAAGCAAAATGTGCGGCTTGGCTGCACATTTTACTTTCTGTATCGCGGGGAATACCTAATAGGGCCATCAACATGCATTTGCATGTTGAGGGCGCTATTAAGTGCCGCGGGTTGGACGCGCGTTTTCCGCCCCTTACTGAATAAGGGGAAAGGGAAAACACGCGTCCAAGAGCAGGGTGACAGTGTGCTCCGTCGGAAAGCACTGTACTGTATCGGCCTGTAAGTTAGGTGGCTAAACCCCTTGAAAATTGGTACCCAAGATATTGCTTGGTCCTAGAGGAAATCAAAGCTGGAAACAAAATATATAGCAAATGCATACTGATTGTAACATGAACATCCAGTCAGGCAACCTGGGAATGCATGGCCATGGTAAACAAACTCATTGGTGCAGGCTGAAATTAGAGACGCCAAGGACAACAGCGCCAACTTAAGACATGAAGCAAAATTAGTTACACCTTACATAACAAATATGGAACATCCCTATTTTTCTATGATGAGATAACATCTGATTTTCTACAAATGACAGCCAAAAAGAAGGAACAGCCATTTTGTTTTAAAACAGATAATCCAAACCCAAGTTTATGGTAGAACAAAATACGACTATTAAATATGACTATTTGGCTTGTGACTTTATCTTCATATTACCCAGATTTTCCATATGTAGTGTGCGAGTGATGGTAAGTGGAAAGCAGAACAGTAGTAATAATTGCTATTGACTTTCTGGCTGGGATCCCATTACTGGCTCTGAGCCCTAAGCTGAGGACAGTCCTTACTCAGCCTTTTAGCAGGGTAAGACCCGGCCACGGGACCCCACTGGAGACACAAAACTGGATTAAACTACCCACAAGACAGGCTGCTGGGCCACTTGGCTTTCTTGCTGCTTCTCTTAATCCTACTCCTAGGACGCCTTCCGGCCTGTTCCACTTTACTTGTTCACTCTTTTGGGTTCTCCCTAAAGCGGCTTTTATCATTCCTGTTCCAGTCAGTATAAGTCTGCTGTTGCCACTTACCCATAAATTACCTCATCATCGGAGTCATTGAGCATAGAAAAGGCAGGATTGTCTTTCAACTGTGATTCTGCAAGATAAAGTGCAAATGTGGTGCTCCATCAATAAATCAGTTTGACACCTTGAATGCAGCAGCCACAGGGACTCCGTGCAGGGAGTGGACGGAAAGGCTGTCTGAATGTGGACCAATCCATTTCTATTTGAGGCAGAACGCTAGGGGAGAGGACCTGATACATTACTAATATATCTGGGCAACGTTTTACACTGCCTCTCTGCAATGGTGAGGCTAAGTTGCCAGCAGAGGCTGTGGGACCCTGTCACCTTAGAAGCTGCATTCCTGACTTCTTTCTTTTCATGTTTTCCTGCCCAGTATTTATAAGCACACAGTTACTGTGGTGTGCAAACTCCACTAGAGACAGACAAGTTGAGAAAAGTTATTATGCTTCAAAGTTTTTCCTTTGGACCGAGTAACACCCTGGTCTTTGCTGGAGGCTCAGTTGGTAGGGGGTTGGACCTCAATTCCTTACTGTTATGTGCAGATGCTCGGCCGGAGGTTACGAGAGCTGGTCATGCCAGCCTCCTTATTTCACACACGGTGAAGGCGTAAAAGTCCATGGTTAGAGTCCTGCCACTGCCTAGGGGTTTCCTCTTCCATTCTATCTCCTATGAGGGGAAATCCATTTCAATCTGTCCACAGTTTTTGCAGAGATGCCGCAGATTGGTTGGAACTTGGGCTGAAATTTGTAGATCAGTTATGGGAAGAGGACGGCATTGTTTATAAATAGTTTCAAACATTTTGGTCTGACTACGGTACTCTCAGGATTATTACATAAAGCTGCAGGAGGCTCAGCTCCTTCTCTGTTTGAGAAGATACTTCTCCAGGAAGACATGGCCAGAGCGGCATACCATTGCTTTATAAGGCCATGCAGGGGTCCTCCCACTCCTTGCATTAACAACTTACAACTGACTGTGGGGGAGGCAGATTGGAAGGGGGATCTGCCTCCCCCAGATGCTCACTGTATTTCTCTATGTAGTAGGCAGACTGAATTGCTAATATGGCTGCTACGTCGCACCTCCTTTCTTTGTTAAACTCTCCCCTGTGGCCTTGGGGTTGTGGACTCAAGGGTTCTTATTGTCACCTGAGAAAGTTTTCTGGGAGGAAGTAGGGAAAGAGGTGTCTGCCAGTCTAGGAATTAACTTTCCTCTAATCCCTGGGTGGTGGGGAGAGTGATGTTTGAGCACATCTAGAGGAACCTTACTGGGACATGGCTAGGATTGTCATTACAATTAAATGGAAAGCAGATGCTACAACGGATTTATGGTATAGCAAATGTTGCTTACCTGATGTAACAGGTGTTCTCACAGGACAGCAGGATGTTAGTCCTCACAAATGGGTGACATCGAGGATGGAGCCCTGTACGGAAAACTTTTCTGTCAAAGTTTAAACAGAACTTTGACTGGCCCCTACTGGGCATGCCCAGCAAGGCACCGACCCTGCAGCCAGCAGGGGTCTCCCTCCAGTCTGATTTTCAAAGCTACAGGCAGTGCCTAAAAAGTAAAAACAAAACGAACCCAACACCGCGGGGTGGCGGGCGGGTTTCGTGAGGACTAACATCCTGCTGTCCTGTGAGAACACCTGTTACATCAGGTAAGCAACATTTGCTTTCTCACAGGACAAGCAGGATGGTTGTCCTCACAAATGGGTGAGTACCGAGCTGAGGATGTCCAGACTTGCACCAAATGCACCCAACGACGTGCAACAGGCACAACAACTGGGGTGGAATTTGGTAAAGGGCATCCGCACCCTACCGGGAAGGTGGAAGGGTGTTGGTACATCATGTTGGAAAAAGGTTACGCAAGACAGATTGGCCGAAGATGGAGTCCTGTCTTCCAGCCTTGTCCAAACAATAGTGGGCTGCAAAGGTATGGAGAGAACTCCAGGTTGCAGCTTTGCAGATGTCAGGAAGCGGCACCGATCGAAGGTGTGCCACTGACGTCGCCATGGCCCTCACAGAGTGTGCTTTTACACGGTCTTGAAAAGGAATGCCAGCTTGCTGATAGCAGAAGGAGATGCAGTCCGCCAACCAGGAGGAAAGAGCCTGCTTACCCACAGCTTGTCCTAACTTGTTAGGATGGAAAGAGACGAATAATTGAGTGCTCTTCCTGTGAGCAACTGTACGGTCTAGATAAAAAGCTAGAGCCCGTTTACAGTCTAGGGTATGCAGAGTCTGTTCCCCAGAGTTGGAATGGGGCCTGGGAAAAAAGATAGGTAGTATGATGGATTGATTGATATGAAACTCAGAAACTACCTTAGGTAAAAATTTAGGGTGAGTGCGGAGTACCGCCCTGTCTTGCAGGAGCTTAGTGTAAGGCGGATAGGTAACTAGGGCCTGTAATTCACTAACCCTGCGAGCTGAAGTGATAGCCAACAGGAATAATACTTTCCATGTGAGATACTTCAATTCACAGGAGTGCAGAGGTTCGAAAGGCGGTTTCATTAGACGACCAAGAACCAGATTAAGGTCCCAAGATGGGGCCGGAGGACGTAAGGGTGGCTTCAGATGGAGCAAGCCTTTAAGAAAGCGTGTTACCAGGGGTTGTACTGAAATAGGGACACCCTCTATACCTTTATGGAAAGCGGCTACCGCACTGACATGCATCCTAATGGAAGAGGTTTTAAGACCTGATTCCGGATAGATGCCATAAATAGTCCAAGAACTTAGAGATTGGACAGGAAAGGGGATCAAGGGACTGAGAAGTGCACCATGATGTGTACCTTTTCCATTTATATGAATAGGATCTTCTGGTGGAGGGCTTTCGTGAAGCTATCAGGACACGAGAAACCGAATCCGAAAGGTTAAAAGGCTGAAGGACTAACCTTCCAACATCCATGCCGTCAGGGACAAGGCTTGGAGGTTGGGATGGAGGAGGCATCCGTCGTTCTGAGTGAGCAGATGCGGGTCCATTCCCAGAGGAATGTGCCTGCGGATGGAGAGATCCTGGAGTATGGGAAACCACACCTGGCGTGGCCAGTGGGGTGCTATCAGGATCATGGTTCCTCCGTCCTGGCGAAGCTTCACGAGAGTCCTTGACAGAAGAGGAAGTGGAGGGAATGCATAGAGCAGACCTGTCGTCCACTTGAGGGAGAAGGCATCCCTCGGCCGAGAGTGCTGGCTCCGAATGAGAGAGCAGTAATCGTCCACTTTGTGGTTCTGAGGGGACGCAAAGAGGTCTATGCGGGGAGAACCCCACTTGTGAAACAGAGAGGTCGCTACCAGAGGATCGAGTGACCACTCGTGTGGTTGGAAGACACGGCTCAGCTGGTCTGCCAATACATTGTCTACTCCCGGCAGGTAAGTGGCCCTGAGGTACATGGAGTGGGAGAGGGCTTCCGCCCAAATCTGCGCAGCTTCCTGACACAGAAGGAAGGAGCCTGTGCCTCCCTGCTTGTTTATGTACCACATGGCCACTTGGTTGTCCGTCTGGATTAAGATTATCTGATTGGATAGATGATCTTTGAAAGTTCTGAGCGCGTAGCGGATTGCTCGAAGTTCCAAGAAATTTATCTGGTGTTCGGCTTCCTCTGGTGACCATAACCCTTGGGTTTGGAAATCGTCCACATGGGCCCCCCAACCGATGTGGGAAGCGTCGGTGGTTAGGATTACTTGTGGATCTGGTAGGAGAAAAGGTAAGCCGTGAAGGAGGTTGACTTGAGTCGTCCACCAGGTTAAAGACAGGCGTAGCGCTTGTGAAACTGTGACTATGGAGGACAGAGGCTGAGAAGCTTGAATCCATTGGTGTCGCAGAGTCCATTGTGTTACTCTCATGGCTAGTCGGGTCATGGGAGTGACTTGAACCGAGGATGCCATGTGTCCTAGGAGAATGAGGAATTGGCGAGCCGTGGCAGTGTGTTGAGACTGGAGCTGGTGAGCTAGGGACATGAGAGTTTGGACCCGTTGAAGTGGAAGGTAGGCCTTTGCCTGTAAGGTGTCCAAGTCTGCCCCAATGAAGGATAAGGTTTGAGATGGGACTAAGCAAGATTTCTCGTAATTGACAAGAAACCCTAAGGAAAGGAGTGTGTAAATTGTCAATTTTAGGGAGGATTGAGCAATCTGAGGGGTAGAGGCCCTGATTAGCCAATCGTCCAGGTAGGGGTAGACGTGGACACCTTACTTCCTGAGGAATGCTGCTACCACTACGAGACATTTGGTAAAGACTCGTGGAGCAGATGCCAGACCGAAAGGTAGTACCCGGTACTGATAATGGTCGCGGCCTACCAGAAAACGCAGATACTTGCGATGAGATGGTGTTATGGCAATGTGGGTATAAGCGTCCTTGAGGTCGAGAGAGCACAGCCAATCCCCCTTTTGCAGTAGAGGGAGCAGCGCGCCCAGGGTTACCATCTTGAACTTTTCTTTTTGAAGGTACTTGTTGAGGGCCCGAAGGTCCAGAATGGGACGTAGCCCCCCTGATTTCTTTGGTATTAGGAAGTATCTGGAATAGAATCCTGTCCCTTGTTGACAGGGAGGGACGGGTTCTATAGCATTTGATTGTAAAAGAAGGGATACTTCTTGTTGTAATTGAGCCAACTGGCTGGTTAGACTCCATGCCTGAAGGGGCGGGGAGTCTGGCGGGAGAGCCATGAAGTTGAGGTGGTAACCCTGTGCGATAATTGCTAACACCCAGTGATCTGAGGTGATCTGTTTCCAACGGTGCAAGAAGTGGAACAGTCGACCCCCCACAGGGATGTATGGAAGAGGGATCTGGCATGTGCTCAGTACAGGGAAGTCAAAGGCCCGCCGCAGGCCCAGGAGGTGGGGCTACAGTAGGACCGTGCAGGTCCTCCAACAGGCTGAGGCCTGTTGGAGGACCGTGCAGGACGAGGCCTAGCTGATGGAGGATAATAGCGACGTGGTCGAAAGAACGACTTCTTAGAGTCCTTCTTTGGTGGTTGCTTGGAGGACACGTCAGGTGGGACAGACGAGAGTTGTTTCAACGTCTCATGGTGATCTTTTAACTCTGCCACAATCTGTTGAATTTGTTCTCCAAACAAATTGTCGCCTAAGCAGGGTAGATCAGCAAGACGATCCTGGACCTCTGGGCGAAGGTTAGACGACTTTAACCAAGCCCAACGTCTGGCTGAGATGGCTGTGGCTGAAACTTTTGTGGAAGCATCGAATATGTCGTAGGCAGTTCTAATCTCGTGCTTCCCTGCCTCAAATCCTTTATGAAGAAGGGCTTGAAGCTGTGGTTGGTACTGGTCCGGCAACGTGTCAGCATAGTCTTGCATCTGCTTAAGGATGGCTCTGTTGTATTGAGTCATGTAAAGTTGATATGAAGCTATGCGTGAAATCAACATAGCTCCATGATATACTTTTCGTCCCACACTATCCAGGAATTTATTGTCCTTGGTAGGTGGAGTGGAAGAGTGTGGCTTAAGACGTTTGGCCTTCTTCTGCGCAGACTCAACCACAACAGAGCGATGATCCAGTTGAGGCTTTTGAAAACCTGGTGCTGACTGGACAAGATATGTGGAGTCAGCTTTTTTGTTAACTGGTGAAATAGATGAAGGAGATTCCCAGTTTTTCTTTAGCAGATCCAAAAACACCTGGTGAATAGGGATGGAAGCGATGATTTTTGGAGCATCCAGAAATTGGAGTAGTTCCATCATCTGGTGTCTGTCATCGGCTTCAGATTGTAACTGAAAAGGTACAATTTCTGACATCTCTTTTACAAAATTAATGAAAGAGAGATCCTCAGGAGGAGATCTTTTTCTACTCTCTGTAGGAGATGGTGGTGAAGGCAAATCTGTGTCAGAAGATGTATCATCATCATCACCCCAGGTATCGTAGGGATCATGTGGGACTTGAAGCCCTGAAGGACCTGGTTGAGGCTCTGAAGGCATCGATGGAAATCTAGATGGAATCGGTGCTGTAGGTGGAATGGCATCGAGGGCTTCGGCGCTGCCGATGGAATCGGTGCCGGACGCGGAATCGATGGAGCCGAAGGATAAATCGGTGGAGATATACCAGAAGGTACCGATGGAACCACCCCGGAAGGGGGAATCCGGAACGGTGTTTCTCCTGCCGATGAGAATCCAGTCGGAGACGGTGGTGTTGTCGATGGTACTGGAATTACCGATGGAAGGGCCGTCATAAGTGCCTCCATGCGGTGCAGTAGAGGTGCTAGAGCTTGCACCAACGGCTCGGTGGTCGATTCCCTCCTCGGTGGCGAAGTCGGTGCCGGCGTCGGTGCCGGAGGCGGTGCCGATGGAGGTTGTAATTTCTTCATCGCTTTCTCGATGGCCTCCTGGACCAGCCGGTCCAGTTCTGCCCGGAGACCAGGGGTAACAATACCCGGCTCGACGGGAGAGGGAGGCTGAGGCAAGGCCGGAGGGACCACCGTAACCGGTGGGATCACGGCCCCCACACCCCGAGAGGGTGAGGGTTTCCTCGGTGCCTGCGAACGAGACGTGGAGGGTGTCCGGTCTGATCGCGGCTTCTTAGTCGGTGGCTCGGCTTGAGCGGAGGTCGATGGCTGTGGATCCTCGACAGGCCGAGACTTGTGCCGTCGATGGCGATGCTTTTCTTTCCGATCCCCTCGCCCATCCGGGGAAGGGACGGGAGTCGACGGCCGAGAAGCGATCGATGGCGGACGGTCACCGGAGGGTTGACGGTGATGGTGCAACTTCGACGGTGCCGGTTCCGATGACGTCGATGCTATCGATGGCGTTGGGGTGGGTGTATGGAAGAGGAGCCCCATCTTCTCCATCCTGGCTTTGCGACCTTTGGGTGTCATTAAGGCACATTTGGTGTAAGTCAGGACATCATGCTCACTACCCAAACACATAACACAAACCCTGTGGGGGTCTGTGATTGACATAGTCCGGGTGCAATCCGGACAACGACGGAACCCCGTTGCCATGGCTGTAAGCCAAAATTTAGCCTGGGGATCGGTAAGTGCCAACAGGCCTGGAGGGCCAAAATCGACGGTAGTCGATGGAAAATGGCAAAAAACTTACCGGATTCCGTAAAGATGACAAAAATTTGTCGAAGGGAGACCCCTGAGGGGCAAATTTTCTTAGGAAATTAATTTCCAAATTCCTGTCAGGAACGTGGTAAGAGAGCTCCTTTCACCGCGTGGCAACTGCTGCGCGGAAAAAAGAAGACTGAAGGGAGACCCCTGCTGGCTGCAGGGTCAGTGCCTTGCTGGGCATGCCCAGTAGGGGCCAGTCAAAGTTCTGTTAAACTTTGACAGAAGTTTTCCGTGGTGGGCTCCATCCTCGATGTCACCCCATTTGTGAGGATAACCATCCTGCTTGTCCTGTGAGAAAAACAAATATATATGAAATAGCATTAATAGAAAAGCTCACACATGCTCAGGCATAATATGACTATGTATGATAAGATCTGGGGCTGTTTTTGGTCGTATTGGGGTGGGACAGCCAACAGTACTTGAGGTCGTATTGTGTTAAATACTGTGCATGTGTGCCACCTTGTAAAGAGGGGCTATTGTTATTAAAGCTGTTAATCTTGTTAATGAGGGAGACTATTCTGAGCTGTTTATTGCACAAATAGCGGTAGGTATTGGCCATAGGCTCTTGATTTGTTGTCCAAGAAAACAAAGAGGTAGGCGATCTATGATAGCCGTAAGGATAAACACAAACAATAGATGCCTGATCTTTTTCCAAATGTTTATTAAGCAGAGACGTGTTCAAAAATCGCCCGACTCAGGCCGAGTTTCGCCGTTCAAAAACCGCTGCCTCAGGGGCTACAAACAAACCAAACATAAATTAACAATAATATCTAAAAACAACACTCAAATTAGCAACATCTTTAAGATCTTATAAATATTAAAAAGTCATTATCACAAAATAAAAACTTTTTTAATCCTTAATTAAGATCTCAGATATTGATAAAAAATATTGATTATTTAAAATTAAATTAATAAATTCTTAAAATGATGACAAAAATCCAACAGTATATCAAACATACCCACAAGAATACTTTATCAATTCCTGCTTAAGAATTAAATATTTAACAATATATATACTTCTCAGCATGTTTAAAGATAAATTTACCTTCAACACTCCACAGTTATGAAAAAATCTCAGTAGTGTATTTCTCATCCGATGTACAGTCAATTACTGTCAGCAATGCTTAAGATAACCAGAGAAAATGTGTGACAAACTTAAAAACTGAAATCTCATCATAGTACATATTAGTCATTCTGAATCATTTCCTGATGGTAAAATGGCAGAGAAACAAATAAAAACAATGCTACATAAAAATATATATAATAAAAACCTTCTATTTGGACATATTACTTTACCATAAATCAAACTGTATAAACTGTACTCATTTTTGATTTGTTAAACATAATAATAAACCATTTCAAATCATTATAAATATTAAAACTACTAAAAAATTAAAAAATGTGTATATTAGAAAAAACATGCCAATGAGGGTGTTAAAAACAAACATATCAGTTCTACTCTCTGCTGTCATAGTGAACACTTGCCAATTGAAATCCTTAACTTCTTTAGCTTGAGTCACAAAAAAAAACAAAAAAAAAACAACCCACAAACCAAACAAACAAACAAACACTAAAATACACTAAAATAACCAAAGACAACTTGCTTTTTCCATGCTACAAAGTTAATGTCATGAAAAGATGCTTCTCACACTCAAATCGCTAAAAAATCTAATTTGAAGAACACTGAGAGGTATTTTAAAAGAGGTTTTACCTTCTGCAAACAGCACTTCACTCCCGGTCTCTGCTGCTACTGAGCTCAGCCTTGATTGTCCACCATTTTAAATCCCTAATTTTGGCGCCAAAAACTCAGGACCAGGGACTGATAAAATTATTTTATTCAAGTTAATAAAATGGCTCAAAACCCTTCTGCAAGGTGGAAAATTTATATTAAACATAAATCTTTATGTTATTTAAACAAAGCGATCTAAATTCAATTTAGTGGGCGTTCCCTCAAATGTCAATCAATTAAGTGGGTGTGTTCTATGTAAAACATCATCTGAATGCACTACACCCGATCCAGAGATTAAACTAGTAATTGGGACAGTGGCATGTTAAAACCAACTAAGAAAAACAAACGATAAAAATGTTTATAATGAGGAAATGGTTAAAATTCAATACTTAATAACACCTAAAAATTATATTAAATAAAAAATAATAAAATAATCAGTTAAATGAATACAGTAAAAAATGTCTAAAACCATAAATCATATAGCATATTTTACCAAATTCGATGCCATTTAGTTATAGTTTATGATGGTGCTGGATGCTGCAGAAATTTTTTTTTTTTTTTTTTTTTTTACAGTACACTATTACAGATCAAAGGAATACAGATAGATCTGTTTCCATGTTTAAACCATGTGGTGTCAATGTATTAAATTCATAAATGTATTTCTGCTCTATCTGTAATAACATTTTATCCAAGTTTCCTCCTCTCCAGTTCAAAATTGGCTGCTGAACAAAACAGAATCTATAGTGTTCAAATGTGTGACCAAATTCCAAGGAGTGGTCAACTAGTGGTTTTGACCTCACACTTCTCTTGATACTACTTTTATGCTCAAGTATACGTTTATTAAATTCCCTTATTGTCTTGCCGATGTAGTATCTCTCACATGGGCAGATCGCTGCATAAACTACCCCTTTACTTTTACAATTGATAAAGGTTCTAAGTTTAAAACTATCATCTCTTCCTGGAATATGTAACACATCAGTTTTCAAATTGACTCTACAAACTGAGCAATTGCCACAGGGGCGGTGACCTGGAGGTCTCATATCTGTACTTGTTTTATTTGGTAGTGATGAAGGAGCCAATATATCTTTTAAATTTTTGTCAATGCTCTCTAGACTTAATGATTTTGATAATCAAGACATCGAAGCAAAGAGAAGAGAAACTGAAGAGCGAATTAGATGAGCATTTAGATTACTTGAAGAAACATGATTTGTGCTTTGATCTTATGCATGAAGATTATAAAAATAATGTTGACAATTTTACCAAGGATTTGAAAGCTACGAAGTTTGAAAAATTTAAACGTGATGAAGGAGACTATGTTAATAATCACATTTACTCCTGGCAATATGTGAACAAACAGAATTATAACAAGCAGAAACATGATTATGTTAATAATGCTAATAATAAGATTAACAGTCATGAAAGAAATGAGAAAAGACAGCAAGGCAGCCCTAATCGAGATAGGAATGCTAAAAGAGTGAGGAGCAACACAGATTTAGACATTGACACATCGGCATCTCTTTTTAGTACTGCTAATAATGATGGACATCTAACAAGGGTGCAGGAAGTTGGCAAACTTTGGAGAAAGGATTCTGTAAAAGATATAGAGAGAGATCAACCAGGTGGGGAAGCCCTGGTCAGTAAACCATCTACCTCCTTTTTCAGAGGGAGAGGAGATTGGAGAGGACGAGGGAGAGGGAGAGGGAGTTTTAATAACCGGTTCACTACGAACCAGGATTGGAGATACCAATAATAAATATCAATCGGATAATAACAAGATCATCAATCTGTCTTCAAGAAATTTAGATGAAGATGAGAAAAAGATACTTGGTAAAGGTCTGTCATTTATTCCCACCCCCTCCTACAACCCCTTTCGCACAAGAGTTGAACTTTTTAAATTTGTTCGGAGGTTAAAAATTACAGATTTTTTTGAAAATAAGCAGGTAGAGAATACTGATCTCTCGATCGTTAAGAAACCCAGTAATTGGATTCCCCCGGGTATGCCCAATCCAGTTATACAAACATTTGAAACTTTGATTTTACAGGAGATTGGCAATATGGAAAAAATAGGGAATGATAAAAAATTCTTCAACATCACAAAAAAAGAAAGGGAAGCAATGAATAGATTAAAGAATGATAGATCCTTGGTGATTAAATCAGCAGATAAAGGAGGTTCGATAGTTCTACAGGACACGGCTAATTACATCAAAGAGATAGAACGACAGCTCTCGGATCATTCTTTTTACTTGAAACTTGAGAAAAATCCCACGATTGCTATTAAAAAAGAAATAGATTCATTGCTGGAAGATGCAAATGAAAGAGGCTTCCTAACAAAAAAAGAAATAAGTTATTTAAAGGTTGACAATCCTATCCTGCCAACTCTGTACACTTTACCCAAGATACATAAATCTCTGATTGATCCTCCGGGCAGACCGATAGTTTCAGCAATTGGTTCACTTCTAGAACCTATTTCATCATTCCTTGACACATTTCTTAAAACACAAGTCTCTGAAGCACCTTCATACATCCGTGATTCTTCAGATTTTATACTCAGATTAGAAGATTTCAATAAGTCAGGAGGAATCAATGAAAGTAAAATTATGGTGACATTAGACAATGAAGCGCTTTATACAAACATACCCCAAACCGCAGCAATAGAAATTGACACACATTTTTGAGACACGTACTTCACACAGACGTATTCCGAATGGATTTCTAATTAATTTGGCAACAATAGCTATCATAAAAAAAATTTTCTGTTTTAATAATGACATATATCAGCAGATCAAAGGAGTAGCGATGGGGTCTAAGATGGCCCCATCAGTTGCTAATTTATATGTAGCTCAATTTGAAAAGAAATTCTTGGAGTTACATGGCTTTCAAAGAAACATACTACTGTGGAAAAGATTCATAGATGACATATTTCTGATATGGAAAGGGGATATAGAGACATTAAAAAAATTTCATGATTGGCTAAATGGACTGGATGTTAATCTGAGATTTACCATGAGTCACAGTGGGATAACAATCCCGTTTTTAGATATCACAGTTACATTCGAAGATGGGTTATTTATCACAGATATTTATAGGAAACCCACTGATACCAACGAACTGTTACATTATACAAGCAGTCATAGCAAATCTCTACTCAGGAATCTTCCCTATTCTCAATTTCTCAGATTGAGACGACTCTGCACAACTGATTCTATGTTCAACTATAGATCCAATCAGATGAAAGAAAGATTTTTGGAAAAAGGGTATCCATTGCGACACATTCAGGAAGGTCTGAATAGAGCACAAACAAAATCGTACAGATCTCTTGACTAAGAAGAAAAGAGACACAAAAGCCGAAGATCTCCTAGTTTGCCCTATCACCTACAGCGATATGTCACACAACATTAGTAACATTCTCAGAAAATTCTGGCCAATCATACAAGCTTTGCCTTCTTTTAAAGACAAGAGACTAATGATTGCCAATAAAAAAGACAAAAATTTAAAAGATATATTGGCTCCTTCATCACTACCAAATAAAACAAGTACAGATATGAGACCTCCAGGTCACCGCCCCTGTGGCAATTGCTCAGTTTGTAGAGTCAATTTGAAAACTGATGTGTTACATATTCCAGGAAGAGATGATAGTTTTAAACTTAGAACCTTTACCAATTGTAAAAGTAAAGGGGTAGTTTATGCAGCGATCTGCCCATGTGAGAAATACTACATCGGCAAGACAATAAGGGAATTTAATAAACGTATACTTGAGCATAAAAGTAGTATCAAGAGAAGTGTTAGGTCAAAACCACTAGTTGACCACTCCTTGGAATTTGGTCACACATTTGAACACTATAGATTCTGTGTTGTTCAGCAGCCAATTTTGAACTGGAGAGGAGGAAACTTGGATAAAATGTTATTACAGATAGAGCAGAAATACATTTATGAATTTAATACATTGACACCACATGGTTTAAACATGGAAACAGATCTATCTGTATTCCTTTGATCTGTAATAGTGTACTGTAAAAAAAAAAAAAAAAAAAATTTTCTGCAGCATCCAGCACCATCATAAACTATAACTAAATGGCATCGAATTTGGTAAAATATGCTATATGATTTATGGTTTTAGACATTTTTTACTGTATTCATTTAACTGATTATTTTATTATTTTTTATTTAATATAATTTTTAGGTGTTATTAAGTATTGAATTTTAACCATTTCCTCATTATAAACATTTTTATTGTTTGTTTTTCTTAGTTGGTTTTAACATGCCACTGTCCCAATTACTAGTTTAATCTCTGGATCGGGTGTAGTGCATTCAGATGATGTTTTACATAGAACACACCCACTTAATTGATTAACATTTGAGGGAACGCCCACTAAATTGAATTTAGATCGCTTTGTTTAAATAACATAAAGATTTATGTTTAATATAAATTTTCCACCTTGCAGACGGGTTTTGAGCCATTTTATTAACTTGAATAAAATAATTTTATCAGTCCCTGGTCCTGAGTTTTTGGCGCCAAAATTAGGGATTTAAAATGGTGGACAATCAAGGCTGAGCTCAGTAGCAGCAGAGATCGGGAGTGAAGTGCTGTTTGCAGAAGGTAAAACCTCTTTTAAAATACCTCTCAGTGTTCTTCAAATTAGATTTTTTAGCGATTTGAGTGTATGAGAAGCATCTTTTCATGACATTAACTTTGTAGCATGGAAAAAGCAAGTTGTCTTTGGTTATTTTAGTGTATTTTAGTGTTTGTTTGTTTGTTTGGTTTGTGGGGTTTTTTTTTTTTTGTGACTCAAGCTAAAGAAGTTAAGGATTTCAATTGGCAAGTGTTCACTATGACAGCAGAGAGTAGAACTGATATGTTTGTTTTTAACACCCTCATTGGCATGTTTTTTCTAATATACACATTTTTTAATTTTTTAGTAGTTTTAATATTTATAATGATTTGAAATGGTTTATTATGTTTAACAAATCAAAAATGAGTACAGTTTGTACAGTTTGATTCATGGTAAAGTAATATGTCCAAATAGAAGGTTTTTATTATATATATTTTTATGTAGCATTGTTTTTATTTGTTTCTCTGCCATTTTACCATCAGGAAATGATTCAGAATGACTAATATGTACTATGATGAGATTTCAGTTTTTAAGTTTGTCACACATTTTCTCTGGTTATCTTAAGCATTGCTGACAGTAATTGACTGTACATCGGATGAGAAATACACTACTGAGATTTTTTCATAACTGTGGAGTGTTGAAGGTAAATTTATCTTTAAACATGCTGAGAAGTATATATATTGTTAAATATTTAATTCTTAAGCAGGAATTGATAAAGTATTCTTGTGGGTATGTTTGATATACTGTTGGATTTGTCATCATTTTAAGAATTTATTAATTTAATTTTAAATAATCAATATTTTTTATCAATATCTGAGATCTTAATTAAGGATTAAAAAAGTTTTTATTTTGTGATAATGACTTTTTAATATTTATAAGATCTTAAAGATGTTGCTAATTTGAGTGTTGTTTTTAGATATTATTGTTAATTTATGTTTGGTTTGTTTGTAGCCCCTGAGGCAGCGGTTTTTGAACGGCGAAACTCGGCCTGAGTCGGGCGATTTTTGAACACGTCTCTGCTTAATAAACATTTGGAAAAAGATCAGGCACCTCTTGATTTGTTGTTGCACTGCCAAAAGGTTTTAAAAAAATAAGCTTTTACTTTGCAGGCCAAACGCCAGAAAACCTCAACACGTGTGCCCTGCTGTTGTGCAAGTCAGCTCCGTTCCCAAGATAATTACTTGCCTTTCCAAGCCTTGCCCCAGAGGACTTAGAATGGAAGTTGGTATCTGAGGCGATGGAGGGATTAGTGACTCGCCCAAGTCACAGAGAGTGTAGGGGAGAAGCGGGATTTGAACCCTAATTACTAGACTACGCCCACTTACCGTACAGAGCATTCTTTGATGGGGAATAGACGAAGGCCAAGGTGTAGAGGTAGAAGTTCAACAAGCCGTAGAAAGATAAGAATTCTGCAGGTGATGCTAGTTAAGGACAAGGCATTTGTATCTTCGCCTTTGTTAACAAAGCCATACTTTGGCCATTTACGTGCTGGAGTTTGCAAAGGATAGCCCGCACTTGTGCAGTCTCACACTAAAACCCGGGTATTTCAGATTTTGCTTGCATGGCAGTGCCAGATATCACCCTAGCCCCTCTGCAGTAAGAGTACCTCGTTATCTACATCATCTCTGGCACTGTCAAGTTCACCACAAAACAGACATCTCGTTCGGTCTCTGCTAGATAGATCCTTCCCACCACCACCTCCTCAGCTTCGTCCCCCACTATTCCCTCTGTTTGCCTCCCTTCCCTCCTTTGTGCCCAGTCCTCTTCCTCTCTCCCCACTCTGCTTCCACTCTCATCTTTCCCAGGGGTGAGCAAACCTTTTTGTGCCGGGGCTACATTTCAAGTTATCGGCTGCAGCATGGACTGGTGCTCTCCTTTGGAGCTCCTTGACACACCAACCCAACCTTCAGCCCTTGCTGTGGGCATTTCGGTATCCAGCATCTTAAAGTATCACTACTTTCAGCACTCCGCGGATCCCAGCCTCGATCAAAATCAGCAAAACCTTCAACCCAAAACAGATACATTTTAAGGGCAAGAGTCATTCTTCCCATAGATGCAAAATGGGAAACACGAATATGTACATCTGGCCCCTTAGAAATCAGAACAAAAGTCAAATAAAAAAACTTCAAAGTCTAATCTAAATTTCAAACTTTGAGGAAACACAACTGCACCAAACTGTAAGTAGCTGTAAAAAAAAAAGGAAGGAGGAAAAAAACCTCAGAACTCAGCCAAATGTGAAAGTAACACAAATGGTTAAAAATCCTCCCAAACACATTTTTACTACTACTAAACACTTCTATAGCTCTTCCTTGACATATGCAGTGCTGTTCAAAAAACCTACATTTTTATCTTTTTCTATAAATCCTTAAGCCAGCAAAGTGACAAATGTATTGGCTTCAGGGAAACGTGCCGTGTGACGAGCTGGTGTAGAATGAATTCATTGCAGACCCCTTGGTCACCACGCAACGTTTTTGTGATAAGCCTGGAAGCAGCCACTGAGACGAGACGCTGGGCGCATTGGCCGGCTCTATCATCCATTTCTGCTCCATATGGAACTGCTGGGGCTGTTCTTCTGCAGTCAGTGCCTGTTTTGGTTTGAAACATCTTTTCATCTGTAAGCAGCACATACAGATAAGACTTGCTAAGTGCATTTTTTGTCACTTTGGTGGTTTAAAGATTATAGTAAAAAGATAAAAATGACGTTGGGTGTTTTTTTTTTTTATCACATGCAATTCATCTTAAAGCCATTTATGTTAATAAAAATAAAATAAAAAAAAAACATTTATGTTCCCTTTATGTTTGGCTGAGTTTTTGGTTTTTTTATACAACTGCTTAAAGTTTTCTCCAAGATTGAAATTTGTATTAGACTTTGGTGACGTTTTTGTTTGACTTTTGTTTTACATATTTCACCAACTTGCCAGGTTCTTGTGGCCTGGTTTTGGCCTCTGTTGGAAACAGGATGCTGGGCTTGATGGACCCTTGGTCTGACCCAGCATGGCAACGTCTTGTTACTGCTTTTGATTGACGCCCTTTAGAAATTAGAGCCAGGACTTCAAACACCCTTTTCTTTGTCAGAATTGTACAGCATCAGGGGCCCAGGCAGCAGGTGAGACCCCTCTCTCCTTTGTGTAGTTCTCCCCAGTTCTCAGGGCCGACCCGACCAGTCGGATTCCCCACCCGCCTCCAAGTTAGGGCGGACTGGGTTAAATCCGGGCACAAACGGGCCCTGGGGGTGGAAAAGGAAGGTTCAGGGATCGAGCCACTGCACAGCACGAACTGTCCCAGATGCAGGACCGGTAGAGTAGGGGGAAGGCGAGAAGCAGCCACTCCTGGACACTTCCCACAGCGCTGCCCAGAGCTCCCCTGCCATCAAGAGGAGCTGCAGTGGCCAAGCTGGGTGCCGCCAGCCCCAGGCCCCCGGGACACTGGCAGCAGAGCTCACAGCGGCCGGCTCACACAGAAGTCTCCAGCAGACCAGAGGGGCAGCGCTGCAGGCAGGATCGGTGGGGGAACTCGGGGAGGAGTTACTGATCTGACAATCACAGTCTCCAGGCTGCTGCACCAGCACTCTGACTGACATCATCACTGAAGGACCAACACGCGTCAAGGGCGACATTCTGAGCCTTTGGCGAGGACGTCAGGCAGGCTGGTCAAAGCACTGTCGGGACGCACATAATGCAGCTTTTGCGAGAGATAGACGGGCCGGAAGAAAAGCGTTGATAGCAGGATCATAGCTCTGACCCTCTCCTAGTCTCATTTCCTCTCCACCCACATTTCCTTTCTTCTCCCGTCTACATGTGCCAATACTGCAACTCTGAGCGAGAGGAGCAGGCAGCTTGTTATGTTAGCAATGTTGCCATGGCAGAGTGAACGTTCCAAGCCTCCGGGAACCTGGAAACTCTGGGGATCGAAACCCGGAGACGCTGGCTCAAACTCAGGAACCAGCCAGCTCCGCTCACGTTTGCTCAGCACCTCTGAAATGTCTACGTGTAGCCTGGCAGAAGGGGCTTCCAACAACGTTCTGTAACTTGGCACGCCACAACACAGTGAAACCCTTCACTCAGCACATAAAGCAAGCACGGAAACTAGTACTAAGTAAAATTACAGCAAAATATGTGCAAAACAAAATGCATTTTTCAACTTGTTTACCTGTCTCCTGATTCTATTAACACAAAAGCCATGAACAGAAATTACAGACTTTGAAGTATCAAGTTTATGGGGCAATTCCCAAACCGCCCACATTAGGACAAAGGCCTCATGTACTTTTTACCCACCAGTTTGTACCATTTCTCAAAGCGAAAGTACGGCGCGCCGCAGTTATAAAGTCCGTGCTGTGACTTGCACCCATTTTTCTGAGGGTACATTTTTGCTGGAAAAGTGTGCACATAAATTTGAAAATATCTACGCGCCTTCTTTTCCTCCCTGACCTAAAAGCGCCCCCGGGATCACCCTCCCCTCAACGAGAAGAACACACAACACACACACACAGGTTTAGCCACCGTGAGTTATTAAAGAGAGTACCTATATAAATCTCTTTGAAACTTTCCCACCCCAAGAGCAATTACTCCATAGTCACTGATATCACGGAACGTAAGATCTGCCATACTGGGTCAGTCCAGGGGTCCAGCAAGCCCAGCATCCTGTCTCCCAACAGTGGCCAGGCCAAGCCACGGGGAGGAGCGATTTGCTTGGACAGCGAGGGATCCCCAGAGTAGCTGCCTGCGCCAGGAGCCGGAACTATTTTGCCTTAAAGCAAATACTTGCTCTTTCCATTTAAAGACATTTCACAACCTGGACAAAAGTTTGAGAAATTGCCTCAGGGTGCACAGTGGTAAAATATAAGAACATAATATAGTGCTGCCTAGCCCTCAAAACAGAAAGTGGCTTTTAAAAGGTTATTTTCACCAGGCTTCAGGGTTTGATAAGAGAACTCTTCATCTTCTCCTTCCATGTGTGTTCCTGCAGCACATGCCCAAGGCAGAGGAGTTTAACCTGTCTGCTATTAACTGCAAATAAAAGGGCTCTCAAACACTTCCAAAAACTAGGAGAAAATAAAAAAAACCACAAAAAAAGAAGTGACTAGTTTAAACACCAAGTTAGCCAAAAAGCCCAAAAGTCTATCAAATGCTTTTTTTGTTCTTACAAGGCCATGGCACAAATGAGACAGATGGCAGGGTGTGCTGGATTCTGCAGCCCCACATCACACCAGAGGTGGAAAGATGTCCGTATACTTAGCCTTATTCATGCACACTCTATTCCCAGCCCTTCACAGTACAAGGATATAATTCTGATAATGAGTTGATAGCTCAGCTACAAAGTTGTCCTGTAGAACTTGTGCTCCAAATCGTAAATAAAGTATAACAATGCTGTAAACAAAAGAGAAAACCATAGTGAGGCATAGACAGGGGACTGAAGGGAAGGAGCTAGAAAGCAAAATTGCTTACCTTGTAATAGGTGTTATCCCAGGACAGCAGGATGTAGTCCTCACATATGGGTGACGTCACTGACGGAGCCCTATCACGGAAAACTTTCTGTCAAAGTTTCTAGAAACTTTTGACTAGCCCTGTGAGGCCAATGAGCATGCCCAGCATGCCATGATCCCTCGAGCCACAGGGGTCTCTCTTCAGTCTTGTTTGTAGCAATAAGCTTTAGCCAAAATTAAAATAAAACGTATCGGACCCAACTCCGTGGGGTGGCGGGTGGGTTTCGTGAGGACTACATCCTGCTGTCCTGGGATAACACCTATTACAAGGTAAGCAATTTTGCTTTATCCCAGGACAAGCAGGATATAGTCCTCACATATGGGTGATTAGCAAGCTAGAGGCTGAGTCATCCTTGTATTGGACCAACAGCGTACAACTTATGTAACAGGCACAACAACTGGTGTACTGTTGGGAAAAATGAGGCAGCCTGAAATCAAGGAAGGTTGGATGTGGAAGGAGTTGGCATCATATTGGAAACAAGTTCTTTAAGACAGATTGTCCGTAGGCTGAATCCTGTCGTCCTTCCTTGTCCAGGCAGTAGTGAGCCGCAAAAGTGTGAAGAGAATTCCATGTTGCCGCTTTACATATGTCAAGAATTGGCACTGAACGATAGTGTGCCACTGAGGTTGACATTGCTCTTACTGAGTGCACCTTTACTCGCCCTTGGAGAGGGAGGCCTGCTTTTTCATAGCATAAAGCTATACAATCTGCAAGCCAGATAGAGTTTTTTTGCCAACTGCTTTCCCCAGTTTGTTTTTATCAAAAGAAACAAAGAGCTGGATGGACTTCCTATGGGCTACAGTGCGATCTAAGTAATATGCAAGCGCACGCTTACAGTCCAAGGTGTGTAAAGCCCTCTTCTCCTTGGTAAGAGTGCGGTTTTGGGAAGAAAGTAGGCAAGACTATGGATTGATTTAAGTGGAATTCCGTAACTACCTTGGGAAGAAATTTTGGGTGTGTATGGAGTACCACTCGATCATGTACGAATTTTGTATAGGGTGAGTATGTGACAAGTGCTTGTAACTTACTAACCCTGCTAGCAGATGTAATGGCTATTAGGAAGATAGTCTTCCAAGTGAGAAATTTAACATCACAGGAATCCATGGGTTCAAAAGGAGAACGCATGAGCCTAGTTAATACTACATTAAGGTCCCATTCTGTGACCAGTGGACGGTGTGGAGGTTTAAGTTGAATTAAACCTCTCATAAACCTAGCAACAAGGGGTTGTACAGATATTATACCCTCTCCGCTCCAACTATATAACCCCTCCATTCCCCGCCCTCCATTCTTTTCTCCCCCTTGGATTTAGACATATAAGACTTTGTTGTGCCATGTATATCTTGTTCTTATGTTTATGTTTAGCCATGTATTCTTTTGCCACTGTTTAAATGTTACTCAAAAAGTTATACAATATGTTACTCTAAAAAGTTCTTTGTTATATGTAATTGCCCACAAGCAAGCTTTTCAACTGTTCTCTGTAAACCGATTTGATTTACATATTTTGTAAGAAGATCGGTATATAAAAACCATAAATAAATAAATAAATAAATAAATAAATATCGGTGCATCCCCGACGGTATTTTGATAAGCTGAGATTGCACTCAAGTGTACTCTTACGGATGAGGTCTGGAGACCAGAGTCTGAGAGGTGCCACAGATTCTAATAAAGATGATGTGGGGCAGGAAAAAGGGTCAATACTCTCGTGTACACCACATGGTAAATCTTTTCCACTTAGAACGATAGTTTTTTCGTGTGGAAGGTTTGCGTGAAGCTACAAGCACTTGAGAGACAAAGGAAAGACAGAGGTTGCAGGATCAAGTTTTCAACATCCATGCTGTGAGGGATAGGGATTGAAGGTTGGGATGACGCAACCTGCCCTGATCCTGAGTTATGAGAGTGGGTGCTGTGCCCAGGCGAATTGGTTCCCTGATGGAAAGATCGAGGAGTATGGGAAACCATATTTGTCGAGGCAAATACGGGGCTATGAGTATCATGGACCCTTTGTCCTGTTACCGCTAATAACCAGGACTCTAGTGAAGCTGCATCGGGGGATACGGGCATAGAAGGCCTAAATTCCAATGGCGAGCAAAGGCGTCTTTGGGAAACTGGTTTCTCTGCTTGTGCAGGGAGCAGAAGTTGTCCACTTTGTGATTCAGTGCTGATGCAAAGAGGTCTACTGTTGGTTGACCCCAACGTTGAAATATCCTGGTCGCTACTAAGGGACCAGGAGGTTGGAATTGGCGACTGAGGCAGTCTGCCATTACGTTGTGAATGCCTGCCAGAAAAGTGGCCCGGAGAAACATTGAGTGCGTTAGGGCCCAGTCCCCAGTTTGTGCTGCTTCTTAACAAAGGAGATTCGAGCCCGTACATCCTTGTTTGTTTATTTAATTTATTTAACAGTTTTTTTATACCGACATTAAAATACACATCATATCGGTTTACATTTTAACAAAAAAGGAGGAAATTACAATAAACAGGGGAGGAGAAAACAGGATAACCGATAGAATAGTAAGTATAAATAGGGACCACATGGCTACTGTGTTGTCTGTCTATTAGGATAGTCTTGTGTGAAAGGCAGTCCTTGAACGCATGCAGCACATAACTAATAGCTCGAAGCTCTAGGAAATTTATCTGAAATGTGGCTTTGAGTTTTGTACAAGTACCCTGGGTTTGGAGATGTCCAATGTATGCTCCCCACCCTAAGATGGATGCATCTGTAGTTAACGTTACTTGCGAAATTGGTTGTTAGAAAGGTAGGCCTGTGAGCAAGTTGTTCATGTTCATCCACCAGAGGAGCGAGGAACGTAGTTGTTGAGTTATTTGAACTGGAGAGGACAGTGGTTGAATGGCTTGTATCCACTGCGCTCTGTGTCCATTGAGTGACCCTCATGGCTAATCTGGCCATAGGAGTGACATGAACTGTGGAGGCCATGTGACCCAGAAGAGTGAGGCATTGATGGCTGTCACATGTGTCCGTGTGCGCAGAGAGTCTGCCAACGAGGCAAGTGTCTGTGCATGGTCTTTTGGAAGGAAAGCTCTTGACGTTATGGTGTTTAAGTCTGCTCTGATGAATTGTAACAGGTGAGATGGTATTTATTTATTTATTTTTATTTATTTGAGTTTTTCTATACCGGCATTCACGGAGATTCGTATCATGTCGGTTTACATAAAACAGGGGTGATCAATACATTATAAACGTGTATAAATATAACATGAGTATACATTTTATATATTTACAAATTATAACAAGTTATAACAGTGCGCAGAAAAAATCAGTTACAATAAAACAAGGATGGTTCTAACTGGGAAAAGAAGAAGAATAAGACGATAGAAATTTAACAAGAATAAGAACGTGTAGTGTTTGGTATGTCCGTATCAGTTTAGTGGGAGATAGACCGTCTTTCTGTATTTGGTGAGATCATCAGTCAGAGTCCGGAAAGGCTTTCTTGAACAGCCATGTCTTAAGTCTCTTTCTGAAGGTTGGAAGACATGGTTCCTGTCGTAATTCTAAGGGGATTGAGTTCCATAGTGGGGGGCCTGCTGTAGAGAAGGCCCTGTCTCTCAGGGTTATGTGTTGGGTGGTATTGGCGTGTGGTACCTGTAGAAGTTCTCTGTATGAAATGGGATTTTCATACAGAAGTTCTCTGTATGAAATGGGATTTCTGGTAGTTGATTAGGAATCCCAACGAATGGAGTAGATTTATCGTGAGCTTGAGAGAAATGAGAGTTCCTTGTCTTGTTTGGCTTCTGATGAGCCAGTCGTCCAGATAGGGAAAAACGTGTACGCTTTCCTTGTGCAAGTGGGTTGCTGCCACTTCTAGGCACTTTGTGAATACTCAAGGTGCTGAGGCAAGACTGAATGGTAGCACCCTGTACTGGAAATGTTGATGTCCCACTAAGAAACGCAGATACTTGCGATGAGGAGGAAATATTGGAATGTGAGCGCAAGTATCTTGAAGATCCAGAGAACAGAGCCAATCTCCTTTTTGAAGTAGAGATTACATGGTGCCCAATGATACCATCCTGAATTTTTCCTTTCATAGGTATTTGTTGAGCTTCCGGAGGTCCAATATGGGACGTAGGCCTCCTGTTTTCTTTGGAATGAGGAAATAATGGGAGTAGAATCCTCTGCCCTACTGAGGTCAGGGAACTGGTTCCACGGCCCTGGCTCTCAGAAGGGTGGATAATTCTTTTTGTAAGAGTGTGGATTGATTTTTCACTGTCCAAGACGAGGTGGGTGGAGTATCGTACAGTTAGAAAGTCCAGATGGTAACCTTGAGATGTTATTGAGAGTACCCACTGGTCTGTAGTGATGTGCGACCAATTGTGATGGAAGAAAGTGATCCGACCACCTACCGTCAAATTTGGGGTCGGATTGGTAGGCAGGCTTCTGTTCTCTGGTGAGTTTTCAAAATCCCAAAGCTGGGCCTGTTTGAGGTGGGGGTTGAGCTCTAGGTGCACTTGGTTGTCGGGTCTGCGATCTTTATGCTGGCCTTGATGACCTTCCACGGGCAGCAGGAGGATAGTATCTCCGTGGTCTGTAATATGGTCTTTTTGAATCCGTCCTTGGAAGTCTACGTGTGGATGGTTGGAATTCTTGTGGAACAGAGGAAAGTTGACGTAATGTTTCCAAATGTTCCTTCAGCTGAGAGACTGCTTCACGTACCTTATCTCCAAAGAGATTATCTCCTGCACAAGGTAGATCAGCAAGATTCTCTTGCGTCTCAGGTCGGAGGCCTTGAGCCAGGCCCATCTGCGAGCACTAATGCCTGTTGCAGACATTCTAGATGAAGTTTCGAAGCTGTCATAAGCTGCTCTAACTTCATGTTTCCCAGCTTTCAGGCCCTTATGAATGATGTTGTTAAAGGAATCTTGAAATTGTTGGGGGGAAGAGATTCCGATAACTTCTGAAGTTGTTTCCACAGATTACGCTGATATTGCGTCATATAGAGTTGGTAGGATGCAATTCTGGACACTAACATGGAGCCTTGGAACATTTTCTTGCCAATGGTGTCCAAAAACCTGTGATCTTTTCCAGGATTTGATGAATGAGGTTTAATCCTTTTTAGACTGCTTTTGAGCTGACTCTACTACTACAGATTGGTGAGGTAGTTGGGTTTTCTGAAAGCCAGGAATATGCTGGACCAGATAGGTAGCATCAGTTCGTTACAGGTGGTATGGTGCAGTGATGTTCCCATAGCCTGTGTTGCAAGTCCACAAGAACTTCGTGAACTGGTATTGCTAGGACTTCTTTAGGTGGATCCACAAACTGCAATACTTCCAGTGTTTTCTGTCTAGTATCTTCTTCGGATACTAGCTGAAAAGGGATAGTGACAGCCATCTCTTTAATGAAAGGAGAGAGAGAGGTCCTCTGAAGGGGATTTCCTTCTTTCCTCCGGAGGAGAAGGATCTGAGATGACTTCCTCCATGGAAGAGTCGGTATCTGGATCATCCCAAGTGTCCGATGAACGTGGACGAGGAGGAGATGGCATCGAGGGTTTCACCGGTGGTCTCTATGGAAACAGTGGAGAAAACGATGGTCTTGGACGAGAGATTTCCGATGGAACTGATATAGGCTCAGGCATCGGTACATCCTTTATGTCTTCTTCTATCGATCTTGGCATCGGAGCATCAGGTGGTTGCACCGGAATGGCACCGATGAGAGTGTCCAACTTTGCTAGTATTGGCGCAAAGAAGGATATATTTATTTATTTATTTATATATCCTTATATACCGACTTTCAAGTTCATTTCAAGGCGGTTTACAATAAAATTGAGTTGCAGTAGCAAGACTCGAGTAAATACACAAACATATAACATATCCTGATACTTCTTACATGACCATTATATAATTAAACTAAAACATATTACAAAATTATCATAGAATCCCACCCATTCATTTATTACTAGTAGAATTACCCTACTTTCTATACATTTGACCCCCCTCCTATCTTCCCTGTTACTCATGAGTTTTCCCCTCCTCCCCAAACCCTTGTCCATCTAATCTTCTCCCTTTTCACCCTTCTCTACCCTTGCTATAATTGCTATAACTGCTCCATCTATAGGAATAAAATACGATCTCGGTTAATTGGGAAAGGCCTGTTCAAATAGCCAGGTCTTTATTTGTTTCCTGAAGCTATTTATGTTCTCTTCTAACCGGATCTCAACAGGCAGGGAATTCCACATCTTTGGTCCCGCAAGAGACAAGGTTCTCTCTCTAACTGAACTCAAATGAGCCAGTTTAGGTGATGGGATAGTCAATAAGGCCTGTCCGAGTGATCTCAGGTTTAGTACTGGGACGTGAATGCGCAATGAGGCATTTAGCCATTCAGAGTTCCTACCGTAGATGACTTTATGGATCAGTGTTAGACATTTATATTGTATACGGAATTGAACCGGTAACCAATGCAGACCCATCAATACAGGAGAGATGTGGTCAAACTTTTTAGTATCAGTTAACAGTCGCGCAGCAGAATTCTGTAAAAGTTGCAGCGGGCGAATAATTGATTGAGGCACTCCCAGCCATAGAGCATTACAATAATCTAGTTTGGGTAGAATTAATGCCTGGACAACCGTTCGAAAATCATTTGGATGCAATAACGGTTTTAATCTCCTTAACACACGTAATTTATGAAACCCATCTTTTATAATCGTCTTAACTGATGATTTCATATTAAGTTCTGAGTCAAGGATGCATCCTAGATCTCTAAGATCGTGTTGGATCTTGTACGTAGGGAGACAATTTGCAATTTCCATCTCTATCTTCTCAGTTACCTTGGAATATATCCGGCACCGGTGTTGGTGTAGGCATCGGTGCCGGTGAGGGTAATGGTCTTGGTGGTTGAACCGGCGATGGACTCTGTGACGGTATTGGAATAGACACCGGTGACTGTGGTGGAACCGATGTCTGTGACGGAACTGGCATAGAGGGTGGAACCGTCGGTGCTGGCATCGAAGGCATGTCTCGGAGTCCGCTCAAACTGTCTGGCGGATATAACCATCGAGTTCCGCCCTCATAGCTGGTGAAGTCAGAGCAGCTATGGGGGAAGGCAGTGAAGGCGGTACCGGTATCTCCACAGGTCCCTGTGGAGGTACGGTTCCCAGCACCAGGATCGCTTAGGAGTCGAAGGCCTCGAAGGCCGTAGAGACTCTTCTCTCTGAGGTTTCTTCAGAGTTGGTTCGATAATTATCGCGGGAACTCCGGTTATTGGGTCCGATTCCGGATCCTGAGGCCTCCAATGACTATGTCGGTGCTTCTGTCGATTGTAGATGTAGACTTTATAGATGACCGTGAAGGGGGTCGGTGAAGGCCGATCACCTGCTTCATCTGGGCAACATCTAGTTTTCAGGACGACTTTTCTAATCGCTCCAGCCGGAGACGATTGTGTCGAAGTCAACGGCATCAGTTGCAGATGAAAAAGATGCTCCATCTTTTCCATGTGCGCTCGTCTGCCTTTCGGCATCATCTTGGCGCATCTCTGGCACGCCGAGACAGAGTACACTCTATGTCTGGGTCCGTTATGGACATAGTGCGGGAGCAGTTCGGGCACTTTTTAACACTGGTAGCCATAACGAAGGCTGGACAGCCGTCGACGACCTTCTGACTAGGTTTAACGATAACGGAACCGACCGGAAAAAAATAAATCACTCACCGACGGTGGAAAGAGGGAGACCCCTATGGCGGGATAATTTTTTCCCGAATTTTTTGAAACTATTTTTGTAGTGAATATTCACCACACAGGGCTCCTTATCCGCGAGGCTAACAGCAGCGCGGAAAAAAGAAGACTGAAGGGAGACCCCCGTGGCTCGAGGGATCATGGCATGCTGGGCATGCTCAGTGGGCTCAGGATGCCAGTCAAAAGTTTCTAGATACTTTGACAAAGTTTTCTGTGATTGGGCTCAGTCAGTGACGTCACCCATATGTGAGGACTAGCATCCTGCTTGTCCTGGGATAAAAAAACAAGATGAATGAAGAAAGCTTTTTATTGTTGTTCAGCACTGTTTTGAACGTTCCTTGTGTGGTCTGTCAGACTTTACCATGTCAACCTGTGACAGAGTCGACAAGAAAGACCTTCCTACAGTCTATGCACAAACCAAGATATTTGTCCACTTTTACCCGTTCGTTTTATGGGCAGATGCAGTGGGCAGTCCTTACAGAAAATAAATCTGGCTATCTTTACATACACAAGCATTCCAGTACTTGTGTTCCATGCCTGTAATGTGGCTGGGACAAAAAAAATACTACACAGTAATCCATATCACTATTATTACTGGTGACTAGAACTGCAATTTGTTGAATTTAAAATGTCCATATTCAGCCACATTGGATAAACTTATCCAAATAACTCTGGAGGTATACTCAATAGAGAAACCGCACTATTGAATATAGCTGGCTATCTTAAAGTTAGCTGGCTAACTATGGCCGCCTAACTTTAGGACAACTCCTGAGATTTAGCCAGCTAAGTCATCCAACTAACTCTGAATACTGGAGTTAGCCGGTTAACAACTCCTCTCAGTTACGCCCCTGGATCGCTCCTAACTTATCTGGATAAATTCTAGCTTCCTAACTCATTAACTAGCTATAATTTAGCTGGATGTGGGTCTAAATATTAACTTTTGAGTTAGCTGACTAAATGCTTTTGAATATGGACCTCTAACTTTTTCTGACATTCTTCCTCTGAGTTCAATTTTATATTTGCAAGTACCATCAGGGACTTGAAAAGTATTTTACATTAAATAAAAAGAGAAAATTGTGAGGCACCCTAACTATTCAAGGTAGGAAAAGAGTTTGACTAAGTCAGCATCACTAATCTATGCTGGAAATCTTACAACCATTTCTAATAAACTAATCTGATCAAAGTCTGAGAAAACAATTACTTGTGAACAATGATTAACACCCTTAATATGACAATAAAAACATTGTAAATTATCCTTACCTAATAACAAGCACTACAAACGTCAAGGCAGTTAGAAACTTTAACCTAAGATCTGGAAGGAATAGAGATAGTCATGAAAGAGCTTATGTAAATGCCCGAGAATGACTTCTACGGCACTACACAACAGAAACAAAAACTAAATACTACTTACCTACATAAGGCATATTCCGCAGTTCTGAGCACGCCCGCACTATTAAGAACAAAAGGTATAATATATACACAGACGCCACTACCAGGAAGAAAACCTTCATCCCCTAGAAACAGAGACAAAACTCGTTTTAAAGAAAACACAAATCATTTGTATGTTCTTCCCTGGAAACCAGGTCCAAAGAGCAAAATATTCTCTCTGTAATTATCATCCAATCAAACAGTTTTCCAACACACAAAGCATCTGACTCATTAACGTCCTCCATCCCCAAACACAAAATGAGAAAGCAGCATTCATGAATCTGACCCTTAACATCTACTGAAAATGAACAAAGAGGAATCTACCTTTAAAGGCAAAACGGACCTAGTGGTTCCCTCCTGTTTCTGAACAGCAGACAGCAAAGGTTTGCCACCATGTAACTTCATGCACAAAGCTCTACAACTGGGGGCCATGGGTTCATGTCCCCTCTCCAGCACACATCAGGACACCTCCCTCTATTCCAACTGATCTGAACGTCTTAAAGGCAAATAGCTGAACTTGAGAACAAATACTTCCTGGTCCACCCTTTGCCTCTGCAAGGAGACGTTTAAGCTTTCAAAATGCCTGAGCTACGGGGCTGGGACTATTGCTTAATTCATTTTACAAAGTATATTTTCTGCAGACATTCTTCACAGCCTATTATTTTTAATTGCTACATTTGTTTTATTTACTCATTTATATTCCTAACATTCCTACATAGTGGTTCAAAGCTGATTATATGCAAACATTCATAAAATTGACAGATAAGGTATAATAAAATAAAATAAAATGAGGCAAATATATAAAAAAATTAACCTAAAAAGTTAACAAAGTTTCTTTAAAACACAACGCTTTCATTTGCTTTTGTGATCTTGGAGAATAGTACAAGCAAACGTTGGCAAGCAGTCACACAGATAGCACGGAAACGGGTTATTTAATAAAGAAGTGCCACAGTTAGGTGTATGAATTACAATAGATCTCAGCTACCAAAGACTCTTTAGTAAAACTGACAACGTCTGATTTCTTAATGGAAGACTGCTCCATGGACTGTCATCAAACCATCCTCATTTACCACTAGACATCCCTCTATGACAGCGTTTCCCAACTGGTGTTGTGTGGCTGGAGTGTAGGTGTGCCGTGTCTGCAGTCTCACTTCCTGTTTCTCTCCTGGCCTTCAGGATGTCCTCCGACAAGCAGGGGGTGTCAGGAGCAGCTGCAACAAAAACTGCATGGGGTCCTGTAGACTCCGGAAACCTGCTGGCTCCGTGCAGTTAAGATTGCGGAGGGAAGTTGGAAAGGAGGAAGCAGCAGCACTCGGTAAGCCTGCTCACAGACTTCTTCTGTACAAGGACTGGCCTTGGGGGTCAGGAAAGAGAAGCTGAATATGCCACTGGGTGTGGGGGAGATTGACGGGAAGGTGGATACTTCATGAGGATGGGAAGGAGAGGAGGAGGGGGGAAAGTGAAAGGGAAGGTGATGATGATGATGCCAGGGACTGTTGAGAGAAGTTGATGCCAGGGGGTGGAAGATTACGATGATTATGTTGGTTTGGGAGAGGAGTGGAGAGAGAGGGAAGGAAATGTGATGATGCCAGGATAAGGGAGAGGGAAGATGATGATGCCAGGAAGTGAGGGAGAAGGCAGGTGATACCAAGGGGTGGAAGGAGAGGGAAGAGACAGTGATGATGCCAGGGTTGGAAAGAGAGGGATGATGTCAGGGGGTGAGAGAGAGGGGTAGAAGGAAAAGGAAGGTGGAGAAATGATGATGTTACCAGGAGTGAGAAGGTGAAGAGGAGAAGGTAATGATGAAGCAATTGGAGAGGAAGAAGTGGTTGGAGTGGGAAGGTGATGATGGTGGGGGTGGAGAGAGAAGGAAGGTAATTATGATGCCTGGGGGTGAGGGAAAGGGAAGGTGGTGATGATGATGCCAGAGGGTGGAGGGAAGGAGTAGAAAGCTTAGGGTGAGGAGAACAGATGGAGGGAGAAAGAAGGTGATGATGATGCCAGGGGGTGGGGAGCGAGGAAAGTTGATGATGACTGGGAGACTGAAGAGATGGTGGGAGAGAGAAGATGATACCAAGGGGATGGGAGGAGGGGATAGAGAAGGTGACAATGCCAGGGGGCTGGAGGAAGAGAGAAGGGAAGAGAAATGTGATACTAAGGGATGGGGGGAGAGGGAAGAAAAGAGAAAGTGATGATGGGGAAGTGGTTAGTGTGCCACAACGAAGTGAACCATGTGCCAGGAGTGCCATGAAACAAAAAAAAAAAAAGGTTGGGAACCACTACTCTAAGTGCCAAAAAAAAACCCCACACAAGAAATATCAGCATTTTTTGAAAGCTCAGGAGGATCTTCCCTGAGCCGACATCATTAGACAGAGCCTGTCCTACTGTCAAACGGGGTCATCTCCTGAAAGGTCATCCAGAGCTCTGTGCTCTGTTGTAATGACGTTCGTTATTCAAGACTCTCAAACGGCTAACAAATACATTGTAATGTCCTGTCAAAAAGCGACATTGAAATTACCGCAAAACAGAAAGCCAACCTCCTACCCCATCCGTTGGTGTAGCCAGAAATGTGATCTTACCTGAAAATTTCCTGTATCTACCCTGTACTGGTATGTTGGATCATGCAGCTCATTCATTCTATAGACAAACAAGGGAAAAAAAAACCAAGACACTGGCTGAACATGAGTACTTACAGCAAAGTACCCTGGTAAAACGGACCAGACCGCTCAAAAATAGTAAAGCACTTTCAACCTATTGTCTTCAAGATTAATCTACAAGAGTCTCTCCCCTTAAAGTCAGCTCCTTTCTCCTTAAAAGGAAAATAGAAAGCCACAAAAAATGGGACACACCTCTAATTTGTATTGATTGATAAAGCACTCAGTTAGACTTTAATACAGGAATTACACCCTCTGCAAAACTTCAGATTCACATCTCATAGGCTGGCAGACTGCGAGTAATAAGCAGAAGTCCTAGCAGAAACGAGGGTACTTGTGTAGCCAGGGGCCCACACTAGTATTGTAGCTATTTAGATCTTTGCAAAGTTTGGTGGTTTGACATAGGAAGGAAAAGGCCCTGCGTATGAACTAAGTAAAGAATTTGTATGCTCACATGCTAGGGATGTGCAGAGAAAACGTTTTCGTTGATAAGTTGAAGTTGAGGGTCGATTTCGTTCAATATGGACATATGGAGAATTCCATAAGTTGAGGGTCTGTCCATACGTTCACCGGTTCCCTAAATAAAAATTTAAACCCCTCACCCTCCTTAATCCCCCCCAAGACTTACCAAAACTCCCTGGTGGTCCAGCGGGGGAGTTAGGAAGCCATCCCTGCACTCGTCTGCGATTTCCTCATGGCGCCGATAGCCTGTGTCACAGGGGCTGCCGTGCCATTGGTCAGCCCCTGTCACATGGTCCCCGGCGCCATCTTGTACTCCTACCACGTGACAGGTAGGTCATGTGGCAGGAGGTCGCTCCGGGACCCCACGTCACTCCGACGTCACGTGCTCCTCCGCGCCTCCGCTCCCGGACCCCCGCTGGACCCAACCGGAACTTTTGGCGAGCTTGGGGGGGCCTCCTGACCCCCCCCCCCCCCAGCTGGCCAAAAGTTCCGGTTGGGTCCAACGGGGGTCCGGGAGCGGAGGAGCACGTGACGTCCGCGTCACTCCGACGTGATGCCGACGTCACGTGCTCCTCGCAAAGGAATACAGGGATGGCTTCCTGACTTCCCGCTGGACCACCAGGGAGTTTTGGTAAGTCTTGGGGGGGTCAGGAGGGTGGGGGGTTTGTGTTTATTTAGGTTCAACGTATTCAACATAGCTATGTTGAATACGTTGGAACTCGCGATGCATTTCTGCTCAAACCTTTTTTTTCTCTTTTAAAAATATAAGTTGTGTTTTACATATGCGTTCAAAACGAATGCACACCCCTTTCACATGCTAGATCAGGAGCGAGCTCTCACAAGCAGTCACGCTCTATGGATGGCCGATGGAATTCATCCTTCAGTATGGCCAGACCACATGGGCCTGGGAGTCTCTTTCTACTGTCATCTACTATGTTACTAGCTGGATTCTGCTACTCAGAATGACTGTTCAAGTAAAGCTTTGTTTTAAAGCCTTGCAACAACCTGGATCTTCAGTAAACAGTTAACTGGGATCTCTCTTAGTCTATCAACTGCATCTGTTATAAACCATTTATCCTAAAGTTTGACAACGCACCTACTGGAGGGGATGGGGGGAGAAAATGTGTATAATACCAAAATACAGGGCTCTAACAAATTTACATACTATACAATCCAAGAGTCCTTTTATTTGGAACATTTTCTTTAAAAAATTGTTTTACGTATCTCAAAAAATTGGAGAGAAAAAAACCTTGAAATTGAGCCTAAATAAACCAAAGGGCCTGAATAAAATTCAATTTACCAATCACAGTTGAGAAAAACTTCCAAAAAAAGTTTTTAAATTTTATTTTATACCATATCTACTTTATACCAAAATGTTTGGGCTGCATATTCTTCGTTTGTATTATGAAAACTTGTTTCAAAAGAATCTCACATGCTGCTTCTAATGCAAAATAAAGTCCATAGGAAACTACTTAAAAAAAAATCTCAGGCCAATGTGCCCTGTTCTAAATCCCCCAAGGGTAAAGCTTCTCTTTCAAATCTAAATCTCCCACATTCCTGTCAGCATTACAAGATTTGAGCCACGAACACTAAGTTAAGTGATTTTACTTGCATTGTAAAAAAAAATATTCACTATAAAAATGGACTTTTGTAGGACCAATAATTATAAGCCAGACACGGCCCATTTGGAGACCATTGATCTCTGCCATTCAGCTACTCTGGCGTCTCTGGATAAAGGTCATGAAGCAATATGCATTTGTTTAAGCACATATTTACAACCACTTCCTTAGGTGAATTATTTATTTTTGGGAATTGAAAACATCAACCTCATGGTTTGAGTATATGAAAAAATAGTTTATACCATACTATGGAAAGGAAAATTGGTTCTTACCTGCTAATTTTCGTTCCTGTAATACCACAGATCAGTCCAGACCAGTGGGTTATACACTCCCACCAGCAGATGGAGACAGAGAGCAAAGCTACGAGGCACTGGTATCCCAAGTGTGCCACCTGCAGCTCATCAGTATTTATAGATACCCAAGCAAAGTACAATTGACAAAAAAACCCATCTAATTCCCAAAACAAGGGTGAACAGTAAAAAAGCTCCCTCAAGGGTCCGAAACAAAATGACCTCAATACCTGAAAATCAGGATTGAACCATAGTTCATAACAAAAACTAAAATGTTATAGAATCATTCTTATAGATTCCCTCTGTACAGCAGCTAACCATTAGGTAAATCAGTCTTTTGGCAGTAGCACCCAGGCGGGATCTTGGACTGATCTGTGATATTACAGGAACGAAAATTAGCAGATAAGAACCAATTTTCCTTTCTTGTACATACCCAGATCAGTTCAGACCAGAGGGATGCACCAAAGCCACATTACAATGGGCAGGAACCCGAAAGACCCGCTCGCAAGACGCTCTCTCCAAAAAGCACTTGGTCCAGATCCCTAACATCCAGATAATGCCTTGTGAAAGTATGCAGGGAACACCAGACTGCGGCTCTACAAATCTCCTCAGGCGACAACTGACACTCCGCCCAAGAAGCCGCGCTTGCGCTCTCGAGTGAGCTTTCAAATGTCAGGACGGGGCGATCTTTCCCGATGTAGGCCAAGCAAAGTTTTTCCTTCAGCCAGCGAGCCAAGATTGCCTTAGATACCTTTTCTCCCTTTTACGGACCTCCAAAGAACACAAAAAGGTGATCAGATTTTCCCCTCGGTGGTGGGAAAAGTATTGGAGTCGCTGCTGAAGGAAATAGTGAACTATCTACAAGCAGCAGAATTGCTGGACCAGAGGCAGCATGGTTTCACCAAGGGAAGGTCCTATCAGACAAATCTGATCGACTTTTTTGATTGAGTGACTAAGGAATTGGATCGAGGAAGAGTGCTTGATGTTATCTACTTGGATTTTAGCAAAGCTTTTGATACGGTCCTGCACAGGAGGCTTGTGAATAAAATGAGAAGCTTGGGAGTGAGTGAGTGCCAAGGTGGTTACCTGGATAGCAAACTGGTTGAAGGACAGAAGACAATGCGTGATGGTAAATGGAACTTACTCGGAAGAGAGAGCGGTGATGAGCGGAGTGTCACAAGGGTCGGTGTTGGAACCAGTCCTGTTCAATATCTTTGTGAGCAACATTGCGGATGGGATAGAAGGTAAGGTTTATCTATTTGCGGATGATACTAAGATCTGCAATAGAGTGGATATGCCGGAAGGAGTAGAGAGAATGAGACTGGATTTAAGGAAGCTGGAAGACTGGTTGAAGATATGGCAGCTGAGATTCAATGCCAAGAAGTGCAGAGCCATGCATATGGGGTGTGGAAATCTGAAAGAAATGTATTCGATGTGGGGTGGGGGGATGAAGGGCTGATGTGCACGGAGCAGGAGAGAGACCTTGGGGTGATAGTGTCTAAAGTTGGTGAAACAATGTGACAAGGCAATAGCTAAAGCCAGAAGAATGCTGGGCTGCATAGAGAGTAATATCGAGTAAGAAAAGGGAAGTGATTATCCCCTTATACAGGTCCTTGGTGAGGCCTCACCTGGAGTACTGTGCTCAGTTCTGGAGACAGAGACAGGATGGAGGCAGTCCAGAGAAGGGCGACCAAAAAGGTGAATGATCTTCATCGAATGACTTATGAGGTGAGATTGAAGAATCTAAATATGTATATCCTGGAGGAAAGGAGGAGCAGGGGTGATATGATACAGACTTTCAGATACTTGAAAGATTTTAATGATCCAAAGTAAACGACAAAATCAGCAGAACCAGGGGTCACGATTTAAAACTCCAGGGAGGAAGACTCAGACCCAATGTCAGGAAGTATTTCTTCATGGAGAGGGTGATGGATGCCTGGAACGCCCTTCTGGAGAAAGTGGTGAATACCAAAACTGTGAAGGATTTCAAAGGGGTGTGGAATAAACACTGTGGATCCATAAAGTCTAGAGAATGTGAATGAAGAGAAGAGGCATGGGGGTGGCTTGCGGGAATGACAGCTACTACCTGGTGATTAATACCCTTATTCAATAAACATACACATAGTTAATGCATCTCCAACATTGCTCTTTGCTTCAATGGCAAGAGGAAATGCGGAAAAAAGGATTTGCATTCACAAATAAGTGGGGGAGTAGCTTGCTGCTTGTGGCAGTTACTACCCCAAACCAAATAAGCCTGATACTTCACTTGGAATAAATATCCAGCGCAGCTCACTGCTTCAACAGCAGAGGGGAATGAAGAAAAGAGGATTTATATTCAGACAACAACCAATAAGGACTGAATTGCACAGGCTGGGTAAACAAATAAGCGTGGGAGTAGCTTGCTTATTGCAGCTACAGCACTGCTTATTGCAGCTACAGCACTGCTATCTACATCAATGACAGGGGTGGAAGGTAACTAGAACCAAAAGTTTAGTAATAGGGGCCAAGAGTAACAGATAAGTATGAGAAAAAATAAGTGTGAAAGCTTGCTAGGCAGACTGGATGGGCCGTTTGGTTTTATTCTGCAGTCATTTCTGTTTTTCAATGAAAAGAGTTAGTGACCTTCAAATACCGAAGGAGAACCTGGCAGACATCTAACAGATGAAGATCTCTTCCCATAGCGGGGTCACGAGCCCAATCAGGGAATCTGGGTAACTCCACGGAATGATTACCATGAAAGGCAGACAGCACTTTCGGCAAAAAGGAAGGGACCGTGCGCAGGGACACCCTATCAGCCGAGATGCGAAGAAGGAATCCCTACAGGAAAAAGCCTGCAATTCTGAAATACGCCTTGCGGAACAGATGGCCACAAGAACACAGTCTTCAAGGTGAGGTCCTTTAAAGGAAGCGTGTCCCAGAGGCTCAAAAGGGGGATCACGAAGCGCCCTCAACACCAGATTGAGATCCCACTCCAGGCATAACTTACGAAGAGAAAGACGAAGGTGCTTCACCCCCTTTCAGGAAATGGACAATGTCCGAGTGGCTGGCTAGAGGTCTGCCACCTACCCGCCCTACAAGACATCCCAGGGCCAAAACCGGAACATGCATGGAACTATAAGCCAAACCTTTAGATAATCCCTGCTGCAAAAACACCAAGACCTGAGGAATGGTCACAGACAACGGCACTACACCCTGCTGGTCACACCAGACTTCAAACATCTTCCACACTCGAGCGTTTGCCATAGATGTCGAGGGACGCCTGGACTGAAGCAGGGTAGAAATCACCTATTCCAAATAACCTTTCATCCGTAACTGCCACCTCTCAAACACCAGGCTGCAAGAGAGAAGTAATCCTCCCAATCCGAAAAAATTGGCCCTTGTCGCAGGAGGTTCAGCAGATGAGCTAGACATAGCGGGCCATCTGTCGCCAACCGTACCAGGTCCGCAAACCACAACCACCGCAGCCACTCTGGTGCCACCAGAATTACCAAACTGGGATGGTCCTCTATACGCCAGAGAACACGCCCGATCAGGGGCCATGGAGGAAAGGCATACAGGAGTATTCCGGTTGGCCACTCGCACACTAGGGAGTCTACTCCTACCGCCCTGATTTCCTTCTTTCAGCTGAAGAACTGGTCCGTCTTGGCACTGACACGGGTCGCCATGAGGTCTAGTTGGGGAACTCCCCATTGGGCACAAATGTGATTCCAACCGTCGTGGGATAGTTCCCACTCCCTGGGATCCAGCTGTTGATGACTGAGGAAGTCCGCCTGCACGTTGTCCACACCTGCCACGTGAGAGGCTGCAATGCCTTCCAGATAAAGCTCGGCCCAAGCAAAGAGGAGGTATGCTTTCTGTGCCACGGCCAGACTCCTGGTTCCTCCCTGGCGATTGACATATGCCACCGTGGTGGCGTTGTCCGAGAAGACTCGAACCATTCTCCCCTGCACAAGGGACTGGAATGCCAACAACGCTTTGCGGACTGCCCTTGTCTCTAGGTGATTGATAGACCATGACTGTTCGGGTAAGGACCAGTTTCCCTGCGCCTCTTGACTGAGGAACACTGCTCCCCAGCCTTGAAGGCTCGCATCTGTTGTCACGATCACCCAATCCGGGACTTCAAGGGGCATCCCCTTCTGTAAGTTGTCTTCCGACAGCCACCATTGCAGACTGGACCTGATTCGCTACGACAAAGGCAGGGGCAACTGGAATTGCTCAGTCGCTGGGTCCCACCATGATAGCAGATCGCTCTGCAACGGTCTCAGGTGAGCGAAGGCCCAAGGCACCAATTCCAAAGTCGAAGCCATGAATCCCAGAACTTGTAAGTAATCCCACTCTGGGGATTGGAAGCTGTAACAAGAGACGCACTTGTTGCTGCAATTTGTACATCCTGTCATTCGCGAGAGACACCTTGCCATGGAAGGTGTCGAAACGAGCTCCCAAATACTCCAGACACTGTGACGGAGTCTGATGACTTTGCGCTTCGTTGATTACCCAGCCTAGAGACTGGAAACAATGGATCACAGGAAGAACCGTCCGCTCGCCTTCCTCTTCAGACTTGGCTCGAATCAGCCAATCGTCTAGGTAAGGATGGACCATCATCTCTTCCTTCCGGAGGGTCGCCGCCACCACGACCATCACCTTGGTAAAGGTGTGCGGGATCATCGCCAGTCCGAACGGCAGCACCCGAAACTGAAAATGCTGACCCCAGGATCTTGAACCATAGGAATCTCTAGTGAGCGCTGCAAATCAGGATGTGTAGATAAGCCTCGGTGAGATCCAAGGAGGCGAGGAACTCTCCCCTTTCAAACCGCTGCGATGACTGTTCGAAGTGTTTCCATTCGAAAACGGGGCACCTTCAAGCAGCGATTCACCTTCTGTAGATCCAGGATGGGTTGGAAAGTGCCCTCCTTTTTGGGAACCACGAAATAAATGGAGTACTGTCTCCTCCCCCGTTCCTTGGACAGCACGGGGATGATCGCCTTCAGGGCCAGAAATCTTTGTAGTGTGTCTTCTACCGCGACTCACTTGTTGCGGGAAAACACATTGCGATTCCAAAAAGGCCGGCATGAGAGGCTGAGAAAATTCTAAGACATAACCTTCTTTTACCACCTCCAACATCCAGCGATCAGAGGTGATCCTGGTCCACTCCTCGTAAAATTGGGACAACCTGCCCCCGATGAGCCCATCCGAGGAGTGGGCGGGACTGATTTTATTGGGCAGGCTTCCCAGTTCTGGTTCCCTGACAGAAACCACCTCTGGCAGGACGACTGGAGCCACAAAAGGAATGTGTACGGGAAGAGGTCTGTCTGGAACCAAAGGATGGAACACTCCTCCCCGACCTGCTTTTTTGGAAATCCCGAAAACGGGATCGAGGACCGAATGATTTCCTGTAGGGCTTTCTAACTTCCAGCAGAGTTGGAATCCCCCAGAGATTTCATCATCTGATCCAAATCCTCTCCAAACAGCAACTTCCCTCGAAAAGGCAGACTGCACAGTTGCGACTTGGAGGAAGCATCCGCTGCCCAATTGTGGAGCCATAGGAGTCGCCAAGCCGCCACCGAGGAGTCCATAGTCCGGACCACTGAATGCACCAAGTCATATAAGGCATCCGCCACATATGCTACCGCTACCTCCGAGCCGCCTGAGAAGCTGACAAAGTCCCAGAAGACGATGGGTCCTGCGGTTTTGAATCTAACAAACACGCTCTTTGCATCATGCTGGCACACACCGCCACCCAAAGTCCTAAGGAGGAGATCTCGAACAACCACTTCAAATGCAGCTCCAGCTTGCGGTCCTGCACATCTGAGAGCAGCCGCTCCCGCCGCTCCCGCCATTGGAATGGTCGTCTTTTACCGCTGATACAGCCGCATCCACCTTAGGTACCCTGAGGCGTTCTAAATGTTCCTCCATTAGCGGGTAGAGTTTTTGTATCGCCCGGCCAACCTTAAGCCCCGCCTTTGGGGATTCCCACTCCTGGTTTATGAGCTTTTGAATCTTCTTCGGGATGGGAAAAGCACTAGGTGGACCCCGGAGACCTTCCAGGACTGGGTTCACTCCCTCACTGTCGGAATCTTCCAGCAAGGGTCTCACCCCCAATTCCTCAAGCACCTGGGGAATAAGGGAGCGCAATTTCTCCCTCTTAAACAGCCAGACTAAGTGGGGGTCATCCCCTTCCGCCCTAGGTTCTACTGGATCCTGGTCGTCGTCGCCCGTATCTACATCTGAGGGACCTCACCCTGATCTGCAGCGGTGTCCCTCGGGGGCGGAGTGGAGTTGTTCCCCTGCTGGTTGACTGCACCCGCTAGATCCTCCCGAGCCAAAATTGCCCGGGACAGACGACCATCAGTTAGCAGATGGGGAAGCTTGGGAACTCCCACGCTCCCATCCTGGGCTCTATGCTTCGTGAGCTTCCAAGCCAGAAATGCTTCATGCATGATCAGCACAAATTCCAGTGAAAATCCCCCCGGTCCCACCTCGTCACTGCTAGAATCAGTGTCCGTGTCTCTCGATTCCTCTGGTCTCTGAGTCCGCGCAGTGGGGGAGGGTCATCCTGGGAGACCTTTTCCACAGGGTGCACAGTGGGGGTTGGGCTCCTTCCGTTAGACCCAGCCGCTGAGCCTGACCAGCGCACAGACTTTTTAGGTTTGGTCCTCTTGTCTGAGGCCCCTTCCCCACCCAGTGGACAGTCCATGCACAGTGACAGGCGGTCTAAATAAGCTGACCATACCCCAAAAGCCTTACAGGGTTCCACCAGAGGAGTTTCTGCCATGTTCCTCCCAAAAAGCGGCATATAACTCCCCCCCCCCCCCCCGGAAGAAAACAGGTGCTGCCACCGAGCCCTGATGACCCCCCCCCCACCAAAAACGCCATGAAAATCAGCCCCAGGAACACTGGGGAGCCACGTGGGAGGTCGAAAAATCAAAATCAAAATGACCGCTACGATAAAAATAGCTCCGGAGCCAGCAGTAAAAATGAGGCAGGGAGCCTAAAACCATCCTCTGAGGTTCTTAGCAGGGCTGAAACACTCTCCCCTCCTCTTCAGGGGTCTGCCTGGCTCTGCACCACCAGGCAGACTGATTTACCCCGGGAGCCGCAGTGAACACTGAGCTTTTATTTTGTTTGTTTTTTTAACACACAAAAACTTTAGCTTCTAGTAACAGAAAAAAATAAAGCCTAAGCTAAGAATAATAGAAAAAAAAATCCCCAAAGGGGCTACTTCCCTGTATCGCAGACACTGAGGGGGAGCCTTCAGGTCGCTGAGGGAGCCAGTCCCCTGGCTATCAGGGGGCCCGGAACCACACAGGATAGCACCACTAGGAATGCCCGGCTGTTCCTGAGGGATAGCCCAGACACTGAACCTAGCACCTCAGGGAGCAGGTATACACGACCACCACTTGCTAGAGTCAGAGAAATACTGATGAGCTGCATGTTTATTTATTTTTTATTTATTTATTTGTGTTTTTCTATACCGGCATTCACGGAAGTTCGTATCATGTCGGTTTACATAAAACAAGGGGTGAGCAATACATTATAACGTACATAGCTAAAACGTAAGAGTATACATTACAAAAGTATAACAAGTGCATAGAAGAAAAAGTTACAATAAAACAGGGGTTATTCTAACTGGGATTAGAGTTAGAGGAGAGATAAAAAGTTTAACAAGAAGTAAAACCTTGTAGTGATTGGTTGGTATTGTCTGTTTCAGTTTAATAGAAGATGCTCAGTGTTGCTGCATTTGATGGAAGTGAATCATTAAGGGTCCGGAAATGCTTTCATGAACAGCCATGTTTTAAGTCTCTTCCTGAAGGTTGGAAGACATGGTTCCTGTCGTAATTCTAAGGGGATTGAGTTCCATAGTGGGGGACCTGCTGTGGAGAAGGCCCGATCTCTCAATGTTATATGCTGGGTAGTATTGTTGTGAGGTACTTGTAGATATTCTCTATATGCTTCTCTGATGGGTCTGTTGGAGGAGTGTTTTTTGAGAGCTATTTGTAGATGGAGTGGAGCCAGTCCATGGATATTTTTGTAGATTGTGGTGAGGGACTTATGAATTATTCTGTAGTGGATTGGTAACCAGTGAAGGTCTTTGAGGACTGGTGTAATGTGATCTCTTCTCCTTTTGTTTGTTAGAATTCTTGCTGCCGTGTTCTGTATCATTTGGAGAGGTTTAGTGTGCATGTGGCACATTTGGGATACCAGTGCCTCGAATCTTTGCTCTCTGACTCCATCTGCTGGTGGGACTGCATAACCCACTGGTCTGGACTGATCTGGGTATGTACAGGAACTTGGATTTGGTGTCAAACAGTTCTGGTTATATTTCAATGTACCTCCTCCCCTTGCTTCTTTGCTATCTTTCACCCACTATATAGGTGCCAACAGTAGACCAAGTCATCCACACCATTGTCCAAACTAAATTCTGGTGAGCTGCTGGGTTCAATATTTCATACCTTACTGCAATTGGCAGACGCCTAAATTATTAAATATTTCAATTAAAACCACAAGAGAGGTTTAAGCAGCCACACATATACTTGGAGAAGTGAGAGTACCTGCAGCCTTAGTATAAAACACTGAACCCTAAAACATGCCACAATGGACATCAGCATAGGACAAGGTAAAGAGGAGTTTCTTCTGCACTGGCTGATTACTCTTTCATGGGATTTTTGTTTTCAAATAATGACTACTAAAAAAATCTCCTACTCATTCTGCACAATTTCTCAGAATGAAACAAATCAAGCACAAACAGTAGAAAAAAAAGCAGGATTTTAAATATAATCACTTTTTGCATGCTCTTCCTTGGAAACTCAGTTTAGAAAACCAAAACCTGAAATCACTTACGTTTGCCATATTCCTAATGTCACAGAAGCCAACCAGAGAAGCCCAACAATGAAGAATTTGGGCAAATAGAAAGTGAGGCATTTTCTCTCTCCCTGTGAGGGGGCAAAGAATTAATATGAATTTACAGGAAATTAAGCTAACCAAATGTATTAATAACAGTTAAGCACCCCATCACACATTCAGTCCAATTTACCAATCTAAATGTTACAGCAACACACACACACACACTTATTATGACATTATGTGCACATATGTTGGATTTCAGTAATTGTTTGAGTTGTTTGCATGTACGAGAGTGCAAGGGAAGAATGGTATTAAATAGAGAGGCCAGTCATGCAGATGGCAGATAGGTATGCATTCCTCGTTAATGCTATCTCCTCTTCATATCTAGGTTTGTTCACGGCAAAGGTTTTCCAAACTCTGATCACAAACCCAAGACTTCGGGGAACCCACCCGTGCCATTACCAGATACTCAACATACTGCCAGCAATGGGAAATGGAGGCATGCTATGTGATCTTCTCCCTAAAACAATTCTGCCCCAAACCACGTGATTTTATCACAATTTTGGCTTTGTTTTTACAATAAAAACTAACAGGTTCAATTTCCAAAGAAATCTGGGAGGTGACAAATTATTTGGATGATCTGCAACTACATAAAAAAATACCAAAAACTCTAAAATTACATCTGACGTCTGAAGATGATTTTGAAGACTCTTCTATTATAATAGTATTTATTGTTGGTCCAATGAAAAGCGTCACAACCTAAGGGTCCAGCTTTCTCAAGAGCCAATACAGCTACAACTCCTTCTAAAAACGAGTGTGAATTTTTTTGTATATCCACTGATCATAATACGAGTTTAGATTCTTGTTAGCAGGCACTATTGCACACTACTTTTCTCCAAAGCTTCACGATTATATTGGCTGAAGTCCTTTAGTCATAAGCAAATGCATAGCAAAAATACATACAAAATTTTTTTTAAAACCATTGCATGCAATTAAAGCCAGGGAAGAAAGTAACCATGAGCACTGGGCATCATAGCCTATCAGAAAGGAGAAATTACTACTTACCTGATAATTTCCTTTTCTTTAGTTCAGACAGGTGGATCCAGAACCAGTGGGTTATACACCTCTACCAGTAGATGGAAATGGAGCAAGCTGATGTCACGGTATATATACCCCTGCACTGACAGCAGCCCACCAGTATTCTCTGCAAAAGTCAACTGTGGACGAACTAACCAAACTTGATTATTAACACATAGCCAATAGGAAAACACTGAGCTCTGACAGAGTGTAACAACACTAGTCTACAGACTGGAGCAACACTTACCAGTAACCCCTGGAACACGCAGTCACGCTGGAGGACAATAGCGCAACCATCCGGCAATCAAGGGCCCGAAGGTGGACCCACCTGCCCTTATTAAAGAAAAGGAAATTATCAGGTAAGTAGTAATTTCTCTCTTAGCATATGGATCAGTGGATCCAGAACCAATGGAATGTACCAAAGCTACTCCCGAACAGGGCAGGAGGCTTCCCACAGTCTGATTAACACCACATGTGCAATGGTTGTGTCCTCCCGGATGTGCACATTCATGCAGTAATGCCTGGAAAAAAAGCGTCACAGCTTGGCAAATGTCGACGGGAGACAAAAAATGTAATCTCCGCCCATGACACTGCCTGAGCCCTACTGGAATGAGCCCTCAATTAACCAGGTAATGGCCGCTCAGCATCCACCTGTGCAGCTATGACCACCTCATTAATGCAATGGGCTACTGTAGCCTGCCCTGTTTACTCCCCCGTGGAGAACAAACAGGTGATCCGTCAGGTTTGGAAACCTCCAAATACTGCAAGATATGCCTTGACATCCAAGGGCAGTAACAAGCAATATTCTTCCACATCTCTTTCTATGTCCAACGATGGCAAGGAAATTGACTGATACAAGAGAAAATCCAAAACCACTTCTGGTAAAAAAACAAAGGAACAGTATGCAGCTGTATCGCCTCCAGAGTCATCCGTAGAAATGGCTCCCGACAAGACAAGGCCTTCAGTTCAGAAACTCTACGTGCCAAACAAATTGCTAAAAGAAACACTGTTTTCAAGGTCAGTAACCTCAAGGAAAGGCTACGCATAAGACGAAAAGTGGGGCCTGCCAAAAAATCCAAAACTAAATTAAGATTCCGCAAAGGCACCAGCATCCGCAAGGGAGGACAAAGATGCTTCACTCCTTTTGATAAATGGGCCACATCTGGATGCACTGACAAGGGTCCACCATTCACATGACCTCGAAAACAGGCAGGAGTCTCCATCTGTACCTTTAATGAATTAAGGGTCAACCCTTTACTCAATCCATCCTGCAAAAAATTCCAAAATGAACGGTATCTTAACCGAATAAGGCAGAAGCCCTCGATCTTCACACCGAGCCTCAAGCACTTGTCAAACTCGCACATAGGCTAAGGAAGTAGAGAACTTTCTCACTCATAGCAAGGTGGCAATCACCACCACCACAAAATATCCACACTTCAGTAAATCAAGTCCTCTCAAGACAGATATTCGGAAAGAACAGGCCCCTGCCGAAGCAGATTCCTGTGAGCCAGAAATTGGAGAGTTCACCAGGAGCCTTCGCAAATCTGTATACCACAATCTTCTGGGCCATTGTGGTGCCACCAGAAACACCATCCCCGTCTCTTGATCCTCCGAATCATTCTGCCCAACATGGGCCACGGTAGAAAGGCATGCAGTAGTTTCCCTCCAGTCACACCTGCACAAGGGCATCGATGCTGAAGGAATTTTGATCTCTCCTGCGACTGAAGAAGCAATAAACTTTTGCATTGCGAGAAGTTGCCAGCAGGTCCAGAATCGGTAGGCCTCAGTGGTCCACTCTGAGTTGGAATGCCTCACTGACAACCCTCATTCTCCTGGATCCAGACTCTGGCTGCTGAGAAGTTAGCTTGTACATTGTCTTTTCCCGCAATGTGCGAGGCTGAGATCTCCTGAAGATGCACTTCCACCCATTCCATAAGTCGGGCTATTTCCTGCAACACTTGCTGGCTCTTGGTTTCTCCCTGGTGATTGATATAAGTCACTGCTATTGCATTGTCCGATATTATCCAGACCACTCAACCCTGAAATCAGATGCCAATTCACAAGCAAGCCAACTTGACGGCACGGACTTCCAGCCAACTGATACTCCAGAGAGACTCTTCTGTACTGCAGCACCCTTGTTCTGTCAGCTCCTAACAATGAGCTCCCCAACCCTGGAAGCTCGCATCAGTAGTGAGTACTAGCTAGTCCGGTGATCTTGGGGAAACCCCCTTTTTTTAGATGATCCACTTGCAACCACCATTGCAGGTGAATACTGGTTTCCATCGGTAGGTGGAACCAAATCGAATAGTCCTGGAGAGTGTGGGCTCCAAAGAGCTAGCAGAGTGCACTGAAGGGGGTGCATATGCACCCTTGCCCATAGTACCACTGCCAGAATTGCCGCCATCAATCCGAGTACCTGTAGATAAGACCATAAGAACATAAGAAAATGCCATACTGGGTCAGACCAAGGGTCCATCAAGCCCAGCATCCTGTTTCCAACAGTGGCCAACCAGGCCATAAGAACCTGGCAAGTACCCAAAAACTAAGTCTATTCCATGTAACCATTGCTAATGGCAGTGGCTATTCTCTAAGTGAACTTAATAGCAGGTAATGGACTTCTCCTCCAAGAACTTATCCAATCCTTTTTTAAACACAGCTATACTAACTGCACGAACCACATTCTCTGGCAACAAATTCCAGAGTTTAATTGTGCGTTGAGTAAAAAAGAACTTTCTCCGATTAGTTTTAAATGTGCCCCATGCTAACTTCATGGAGTGTCCCCTAGTCTTTCTACTATCCGAAAGAGTAAATAACCGATTCACATCTACCCGTTCTAGACCTCTCATGATTTTAAACACCTCTATCATATCCCCCCTCAGTCGTCTCTTCTCCAAGCTGAAAAGTCCTAACCTCTTTAGTCTTTCCTCATAGGGGAGTTGTTCCATTCCCCTTATCATTTTGGTAGCCCTTCTCTGTACCTTCTCCATCGCAATTATATCTTTTTTGAGATGCGGCGACCAGAATTGTACACAGTATTCAAGGTGCGGTCTCACCATGGAGCGATACAGAGGCATTATGACATTTTCCGTTTTATTCATCATTCCTTTTCTAATAATTCCCAACATTCTGTTTGCTTTTTTGACTGCCGCAGCACACTGAACTGACGATTTCAATGTGTTATCCACTATGACACCTAGATCTCTTTCTTGGGTTGTAGCACCTAATATGGAACCCAACATCGTGTAATTATAGCATGGGTTATTTTTCCCTATATGCATCACCTTGCACTTATCCACATTAAATTTCATCTGCCATTTGGATGCCCAATTTTCCAGTCTCACAAGGTCTTCCTGCAATTTATCACAATCTGCTTGTGATTTAACTACTCTGAACAATTTTGTGTCATCTGCAAATTTGATTATCTCACTCGTCGTATTTCTTTCCAGATCATTTATAAATATATTGAACAGTAAGGGTCCCAATACAGATCCCTGAGGCACTCCACTGTCCACTCCCTTCCACTGAGAAAATTGCCCATTTAATCCTACTCTCTGTTTCCTGTCTTTTAGCCAGTTTGCAATCCACGAAAGGACATCACCACCTATCCCATGACTTTTTACTTTTCCTAGAAGCCTCTCATGAGGAACTTTGTCAAACGCCTTCTGAAAATCCAAGTATACTATATCTACCGGTTCACCTTTATCCACATGTTTATTAACTCCTTCAAAAAAGTGAAGCAGATTTGTGAGGCAAGACTTGCCCTGGGTAAAGCCATGCTGACTTTGTTCCATTAAACCATGTCTTTCTATATGTTCTGTGATTTTGATGTTTAGAACACTTTCCACTATTTTTCCTGGCACTGAAGTCAGGCTAACCGGTCTGTAGTTTCCCGGATCGCCCCTGGAGCCCTTTTTAAATATTGGGGTTACATTTGCTATCCTCCAGTCTTCAGGTACAATGGATGATTTTAATGATAAGTTACAAATTTTTACTAATAGGTCTGAAATTTCATTTTTTAGTTCCTTCAGAACTCTGGGGTGTATACCATCCGGTCCAGGTGATTTACTACTCTTCAGTTTGTCAATCAGGCCTACCACATCTTCTAGGTTCACCGTGATTTGATTCAGTCCATCTGAATCATTACCCATGAAAACCTTCTCCATTACGGGTACCTCCCCAACATCCTCTTCAGTAAACACCGAAGCAAAGAAATCATTTAATCTTTCCGCGATGGCCTTATCTTCTCTAAGTGCCCCTTTAAGCCCTCGATCATCTAACGGTCCAACTGACTCCCTCACAGGCTTTCTGCTTCGGATATATTTAAAAAAGTTTTTACTGTGAGTTTTTGCCTCTACAGCCAACTTCTTTTCAAATTCTCTCTTAGCTTGTCTTATCAATGTCTTACATTTAACTTGCCAATGTTTATGCTTTATCCTATTTTCTTCTGTTGGATCCTTCTTCCAATTTTTGAATGAAGATCTTTTGGCTAAAATAGCTTCTTTCACCTCCCCTTTTAACCATGCCGGTAATCGTTTTGCCTTCTTTCCACCTTTCTTAATGTGTGGAATACATCTGGACTGTGCTTCTAGAATGGTATTTTTTAACAATGACCACGCCTCTTGGACATTTTTTTACTTTTGTAGCTGCTCCTTTCAGTTTTTTTCTAACAATTTTTCTCATTTTATCAAAGTTTCCCTTTTGAAAGTTTAGCACGAGAGCCTTGGATTTGCACACTGTTCCTTTTCCAGTCATTAAATCAAATTTGATCATATTATGATCACTATTGCCAAGCGGCCCCACCACCGTTATCTCTCTCACCAAGTCCTGTGCTCCACTGAGAATTAGATCTAAAATTGCTCCCTCTCTCGTCGGTTCCTGAACCAATTGCTCCATAAAGCTATCAATTGCTCCATAAAGCTATCATTTATTCCATCCAGGAACGTTATCTCTCTAGCGTGACCCGATGATACATTTACCCAGTCTATATTGGTTTGCCTTTTGGTTTGGCCACCATGTCCAGAACCATTTCCAAGGTTATGATGGTGGTGGCAGGCATATAGCGTTCGTGAACAGTCACACCTGAGCCATTAGTTTCTGAATACAGCCTTCTGCCAGGAACACTCTGTCCTGCTTCATGCCGAACCGAACACAGAGATAATCTAAGGACTGGGATGGCTGAAGATTGTTCTTGGCCAGGTTCACCACCCAATCCAGCTCCTGCAACAAGGAAGTTACCTTGTGCGTGATCCGAAGACTCTCTTTTAGACTCTTGGCTTGAATCAGCCAATTGTCTAAGAACAGGTGAATCAGAATCCCATCCTTTCTTAACTCTGCCGCCACCACCACCATCATAACCTTGGAAATGGTTCTGGACATGGTGGCCAAACCAAAAGGCATGGCTTGAAACTGATAATGTCATCCAAAAACTGTGAAATGCAGAAATAGTTGATGCTCAAGCTGGAAGGGAATATGAATATATTTCTCTGACAAGTCCAGAAACATCAGAAACTCTTCCAACTGAACTGCCATTATCACTAAGTGTAAGGTTTCTATGCAAAAACGAGACACCCGCAAATGACAGTTGATCCCCTTGAGATCTAGGATGGGGCAAAAAGAGCCCTCCTCCTTGGGCACAACATATAAATGGACTATCGGCCCACATTTTCATGTGACATGGCACTGGAACCACAGCCTACAGGCTGAGGAGCTTTGACAATGTACACGCCTCTGCCTGTCTCTTCTGCGGAGAGTTGCAGAAAAGACACCATGAAAACGTCCGGATAAACACTGAGAAGCTGCAAGGCTTATCCTCAGCACCAGGTGTGCGAGAATCTGCAGCCTGCAATTCTGAACTGCTAAGCTTGGCCCGGGGCTTGCACCTGAGGTCCATACCAAAACCAGGGGTGTCGATCCTGCACCCACTGAACTACCTTTCCCTGCTCAGGAAACAGTTAGGGGATCCCCAATATCAGGTGATACCTCTGACTGCTTTTTTTTTTTTTTTTTTTATTCCTGCATCAAGATGGGAGGAACCAGGCTTAGCAAAATCAGGCGGAAGTAATTCTCCCTGAGCCTCCAAACAGTGCTGACACAAGTTAGAAAGAACACCAGGATGAAACGCCCGAATACGGCAAGCAGCACAAAGGGCAAGACACTTGGGCTTTTTTGCTATTGGCACCATCAGGTTGTCAGTACGCTCTAAGAGGTGTCTGATAACAGTGCGCCCAGCTGTGTTAGTATTGTAAAAAACAGGCACCCAAAATTTATGTGCCCAAAAATCAGGTGAGCATCACAGTGTTCCGATAAGCGCATAAAACTGAGCTCCCACCAGGACGTTCAGACAGTAAGTGAAAATAAGTGCATGCATGTGTGTGCATAACTAAGTGCCCAGGCTGGCACCCCTACGTGCCCAACAGTACTGGATGCACAGCTGGGCGCACAAGCACAAAGAGACGTAACTTAATAGGGTAGTCTAATGCGCAAGAAAAACCACACGAAAACACCACTGCAGCCTACCAAGTGGCGGACTCTGGCCTGAGAGCAGGGCCTAGCCACAAAGGCTGCTCAACCCGCCAAGCTGCCCACATCATCCTGGGAGGCGGGAACGAATGTTGGATCGGAGCGTCGAGCAAGGAAACTGGAGGGGAAAGACCTACTTCTCTCTCTTCCTTTTTTTTTAATTACCTGAGCTCAGCCCATCCAGCTGAGTACAAAATCGATCTCTGGCTGCAAGGGCAAGGGCTCAGGTTCCTGTGCCCGCTTGCCTTTCAGCTTTTTTTTTTTTTAAACAGCTAAGCCCACCCCAGTGCAAAACCAGCTACCAGACCCAAGGCACTCATCTGAGGGAGGGATCCAAGGATATCACCTCAGGAATTTTCAAATGAGGGAGGGATCATAAGGTATCACCACAGGAGAGCAGGGCGAATAATTTTCCTTCTTTTCTTCTCCTTTACATGTTTAAGCAATCCCCAGTAAGGAGATGCACGTCCACCATGTGCTGGAAACAGAATACTAGCAGGCTGATGTCGGTGCAGGGGTGTGTATACATACATACATACATATATACACCGTGCTCCGTCTCCATCTGCTGGTAGAGGTGCATAACCCACTGGTTCTGGATCCATCTGTCCGTATGCTAAAAAATGAGTGGTTATGGTCGGCCAGCCTTTCTTCAGTTAAGCGAAGAGTTAAATGGTCTTTACCTACCTGTACCCGGATCCCATGGTAGACACAAAGCCAGAAAAGCAGTAATGCACATAGGAAAAGGGACTGAAAAAGGTCATCTAACATTCCAGGAATCCAACTGCTCACCAAGAAGGAAAGAGGGAAAAACGGATCTGCCATGGAGAGAAGAAACACAGTATTAGCCAGAGACACCACGTCAAGCTCAAAACCAAGCAAAAGATAAAACACTTTATGCCCTGCCAATAATAAAAGGTCAGATCTCTTCAATGGCTGCATGCTGTGATCATTCAGTGGGATCCTGAGGGATACCATTTTGCTAAGAAGAATAAACGTAAAAGTACCAAGCAGTGGCCAGTGATAGGCAACACAATATTTTAGTACAGAGAAATGGCTCTGTGTACCAGATTCCTTTGCTCCTGGGTGTATCTGAGAGGCTCAGATACACACACCCTTTCAGGCCCTTTCAGCCTCCCTCTAAAGCATGGAGGGATGCAGAGACCATGCTGAGGAAATTCCCTCCAATGGTTGTAAATCAAGGCCATGAAAGGAAGTTCTCACCAATCCAATCTCTCTCTTTGCTCGTCAGCTTCCTCCAGTCTCTGGGGCCTCCAACTCCATTGGAACCTACCCCAACTAGTTCTATAGTATTAAAAGCCTCAATTCAGAAGTACTCGGAGTTATCTACTCATTTTTTTCCTTCTTCCCTTCTGTCTTCTGAGAGGCATGGACTGTAGATCCTTCCCATGAAATCCAGCATGAAAGCACTCTTGAGCCAACCAGTAGATGTTGCTGTTGAGCAACAGCTGGGACTCTCTCTGCTGTGGATTATGTATGTTGCCTTCCCTGGATTTCCAGCCCCGGGAATTAAACACACAGGTCTCCAGCAGAGAATTGCACAATGTTGCTACCGGGCCAGCCAGCAGGCCAGTGTTTAAAGAAAGCTAGGTTACCTTTCTTTGATATGTGGCTACAGAGAGCCCCAGGGCCTGTGGTAACAGTGGGTTGCTAACAAAAAATACTCAACAGGAGGCGGCCAGGAGGATGGCGGGTAAAAGACAGAAATGAATGGAGTCGATGTACCCACACTGCTAATTTTCTGTACAGTATTTTTTTTATGTCTTTAATGATTTTCCATAGCACAAATCTCTTCATTTTCATGTTGTGAAGATTTCAGGAGAAACACACAAGAGTTGCATACCATTGTAAAGCAGCAGCAGAGGCAGGAGGATGGACATCCACTTTTGCTCAATTCCCCAGTCCCTCATGGAGAATTTTCGGAGAGAGTGAGCAAACAGGCACTGGAATTCAAGATAATGAATCAGAAAACATCTCTCTACCCCAAATTACCACATATTTCAGATAAGATCAGTTACTGTGCACTGTGCCATGTGCTGTAGCAGGATTGAGGTTACTGGAGCACAACATGGAAGAAGCAAATTAAGATCATGCTCTCAGCTAGTGGCCCAACACTAGAGATCTGTACGCCACGCCCTGCATACAGGGAAGCCCCAAATTAGTTCATTCAGTTAGCTGACTAAGGCCCAGACTATTTCTGTTCAACATAGGACCCAAGTCTTCAGGGTTACAGTGTGGTGAAAAAGACTCTTCCCACATGGGAATTCAATTTTTTTTTTATATACCACCTGTAAGATTTAACATTTTCAATTGCTCCTAAAAAATGGAGAATCAAACCAAGACCAGAAGGATTTCTGTCTTTTTACAAGAATATTGCTTCTCAATGGCTGCTAATCCAATTCAAGAGGGTTCTCCAAAATGCAGTTAAAACTGTTGGTATCTTCCTGAATTAACGAAAAAAACTAGAGATTCTGGGGCTTGAGATACAGGCTTGCTGGTGAACATCAGGCAGTATAGGCTCTGCTGTTCTGCAACAACATATTACAAAGAGTTTGCTCTTTTACATCAATCAACTGAACTACCAGTGGGGGAAAAAAAAGCAGCACCACCAATCACACTCACCGTGACCATGAAAGTGAGAACCACAAATACAAAGCGGAACCAAATCTCCATTTGTGAGAACGATGGGTTGTAGGTTTTCCACTGCAACACACAGGAAGGGCAGAGTTTTACACTCTTTTCTCAATGTAAGTCATAGACTGCTCTTCAGATTTGTTTTCCCCCACCTCCTAGTCACACACACCATTCTGAAATTTTTTATTTTTTAAAAACTTAACCAGCCATGAAACCTCTGCACCTAGCAGCCTCTCCTCCCCTTCCTTGCCCCAGGGCAGTTCAGGCAGAGCATGCTGGGAAATCCGGTATTATTTCCTCAATGTATTAGCAACCTTCCCCCAATACTCCTCTCCCGCTAGCAAATGTCAGCCTGGGAGGAAGGAGCGAGGAAGCAGGGAGAACGTCAAAAATAACAGGGTCACAGAAGTTAAGCTTCAAAGAAAGCCAATGCCCATGACATATGACCATCTTCAGCTGAGCGTCCAGCAGCAGACCTTACTGGCCAGAAAGCGGCAAAAATCCGCCACCTTGGTGGAAGAAAGCACAAAGCAGGTTTCAGCATCAGTTTTGTGTTTTTTTTTAATTTTGCATTCTTCGTGTTTTATGGCCTTTGCTGTTCATGCATGGGATGGTGTTTTTAATCCTAGTAATCAAAATACTAATGTCACACAAATTATTAATGTATAAAAAAAACCCCAAAACATATCCATGGGAGGTATGGAGTTATTTTTATCAAATGATGAACTTACTGCGAAGTTTAGCTCTTTGATGGGGTAACTCAGACTTTTTAAATCCTCAAAGCCGACCATGACCTGGTACTGTGTGTAATTGAGGTAGCCAAGATGGGCCACAATAATTTCTGCACATTTCTGTAGAAACACACACCATGAAAGTCAGTAGTCACAGCCCCCCCAAATACCACAATCAGAAACAAAACAGGGTGGAAATGTAGGGAGACAGTACACAATCAAACACCCAGTTTATTTGTAATTGTAACAGTTACAAGAAATGTTGTGCAGGAATGACTCCGAGGACCAACAGCATGGTTGTGATATAGAGAGGAGGCACTGTATGAAGATCCTGCCCTGGAGGGACAGGGAGAGGACTAGAACCATGGAGGCCGAACGTCCATTTATGACCCCGCCTGTGACTGACACTGCAGTAAGATCCGATGCAAGTGTTGGGTGAGGCCGTGTCGAGTCCAAACAGCCCATTCTCCCCGCCCTTAAGACCTTCATCGCAATACAATTCAAATGATGCCATGGTTGGGGATGAGTAGTGTTAAAGTGGACAGATAAGACCACACTAGTGATGCCTGACTTCTTCAGACAGGTTGGAATAAAACACAGAATATGACAGCAGATGAGGTCTATAAGGGTCATCCAGTTTGCTGCTTCCTTCCTGGAGCGGTGCCACAGACTCCGGCTGATCTCAGGCTTTCCCTGTACTTCTTCTATTCCTGGGTTTTCTACAATTGTTACTGATTTTTGCCTTTACCACCTTCACCTGAAAGTCGTTCCCTGATTCCACCACCCTTTCTGGGAAGAAATATTTCCTAGAATTGTTCTAGAATTTCCTTTCCTCTGAAAAAGATTTGCTTCCTGTGCACAATTTACACCTGAGTTACTAAACGTAAGATTCTCAGAACAACTCACTGACTAAAGACGTGAAAGCTAACATGATGTTTTAATTAGCCGTATTCTTTGCCTTATGTACTAGATCAATTTTAATAGGTACTAGACAATTTCACCTGAGAGATATCAATGCCTGTAACCAATCTTTGTTTGTTTGTTGAGTTATAATTATGACCGTCATTCTATAAACCGTTGTGATCTATACATGGAACCAAGGTATATAAAATGTCCAGATAGACAGATGTCTACCATGTCCCTCCTGTCGAGTATACATACTTAGGTCTCTGAGACATCATTGTAATGGACCTCCAGACTCATTACCACTAAGCTCTGGGTGAACTTCTTTTAACTAGGAACAGTGTAGGTCGGTGAGTGGAGGGAGTGCCACTCCCTTTGCGGGTGCTGGAACGGCCGTCCCTCCCCCCGTGGTAAGGATTTATAAGAAGCGCTCTACTGAGAGCTTTGGGGACATGTAGTTCATTTTGGAGTTATAGGAGGTGTGAGGAGTTTTTTTCCAGAGTTGAATTTTTGAGGCCTTCCTTTTTAGTCTCAGGCAAAAAAAATCTGCCCTGCCTATCCACTCCCTGCTGGATAAGGACAGTATCCTGGATTGAGTTTTGGGATTTTTCAGAGATTTTTATTTGTAAGAAGCCTGGTGAGACCCCTGGGTACTGCTTGGAGGGAGCCCCAGGTTAGGGAAGATCTGCCCTTCTGCTTCCTCAAGGGGGATAGAGGACTGGCAGTGACCCAAAGGATCTTCTGATGTTACTAAATTGGTCTTTGGGTGAAGGAAAATGTTGCGATCAGGGAGGAAGGTTTTGGCTGCCCCTCTTCCTACCCTACCAAGGAACAACTGGAGCTGCTTGTTCCTGAGAGGATCCCTTCCATCAGGAAAGAAAGACAGAAATGAGGGGGGGGGGGGGGGGGAAATCACATTCAGCTTGAAGTTTTCTAATAAAACCTTTTATTTTCTATACTAAGGAGATCAACAGGAGCAGACACTGGGCCCTCAACATGAGGATGAACAGCAAGACCAGCAAACATTTGACAAACAGAATTCCTCATCCAAGTTGGCATCCCTTGGTCTCCTCACCAATATACTGGAATGGTTTGCCACAGGATTCGTTTGCTTATTCAAGTACTCACTTTCCAGATATTTCCCTATAAGACTTTGGGTCAGTTTTACAGCGAAGTGTCAACTATTTACAACGACCAAGGCAGGCCCATTCCTTACATTCAAGCCATGCAAACATCTGCAGCAACTTGTACTAAATACAGTATTAAACAGGGAAGAGCTTACTCGCTGGCAGTTCAGTATCCTTGTCCGATTGTGCTCCTGGTTTTTGATGAAGGAAACGGTAGCATCATTTGTTACGCCATGGATTTTAACCACCAAGGTAAAGTTCTTTTGGATGTTGGAATCTGGCACAGGAGAGGAAAGAAGGAGCTTGCTAATAATGCACACAATCAGAATAACGCATACAAGGAGAGGAAAGCAAGTTTGCTTACCTGTAAACAGGATTCACCATAGAGAGCAGGATGAATCAACCATAATGTGTTGATGACATCTGACAGCACCAACATGGACCCTGCACTCAAAGCTCAGTAAGTGTCATACTCTCAGCAGACCCACTATATGGAAAATGTTCCTCCATTCTGGACAGGAAAGGTCCCAACCTACATCTTCAGACTTCAGAGCTTAAGGAGGCAAAGAAATTCTTCACCAGTTTTGACAACTAGCCTCCCACTGACTGAAGGACCCTCTGCGCTGGGGTTGGAAAAACATACTCTGCAAAAAACCAGATCAGTTCACCCGCACTAAGGGCTGCTTACACTGATAGGTGCTGAGGAGCTCGGCATCATAGTGGCTCTAACTGTAGAAGCGGCCAGCACCAAGGGCACTCTGACTGGTGCTGGGTTTGATGGCTAACACCGGTAACACCTTCTGCACCGTAGCCCTGCCACTCAAACTTATGCATCGATGTGGTCTGCTCTTAGGAATCCAAAGGAGCCTTAGCATGCCATGCTGACTGTGCCCTGGAATGTGTGTTCTGCGCCAGTGATCCAGATAAAATAGATGGCTCGGCGCCATGGGGGATCTTCTGCGCCAAAAGAACCTACATTGACGAAGCTATCTCCTGCCTCGGCATTGAAGTCAGGCTTGCTCTGGCGATGCCCTGCTCCAGTAGCGCTGATCTTTTCTTTAGCGCCATGGGAGACAGACTCGCAAGGGATCCCTTGCATCGTTTAGTTACTCTTCTCTGTGCCTCTACCAGCTTTTATCTTCCAGAAGCATTACTGCTGGGCCCTCACGGACATCTGACCACAGCTGTATCACTCTGAGTCGTCATGATCTGGGCCCAGGCAGCAAAAGCAGACAGAAATGCCTATCTGTAATGTACATATGACACCCAGAAATGCAGGCCTTAAAAGCACTGATTGCTGTCTTGGGCATTTTCATTATTCTTTTTTTATTTTATTTCTTTTAAAGTACTACAAAGTTTGGATGAGGGACTACTGAGGCAACACCAAAAAGTAGAAAGCTGCAACAAGGCAGATTAGGCCAACTAGAAAGCTGAAATTTTTATGTATGTTTTATAATAAACTGCTTTTTTAGTCTGTACCAGTTATGCGGTATATAAATTTAATAAATATACAAACATGAATAGAGACTGGGAACACATCTGTGCAGTAGCTCAGATAAAGTAAGACACGGCAGCAGGTGTGCACGGAAATTTCTGCACATGCTCTGAGAGCTGGATCTGTGTCAGTGCTGTCAGATGCTACCACCCACACTTTATGGCCAATTCATTCTCATTCGATGAAAAATTAAACACAGAAACAGAACCATGCAGGTAACAGATTCCAGTTTCAGGATTGTAGGAAACCGTGTTTACTGCAGAGTAATTGTCTACATGCTGGTTTTGGCTCGGTGTCTTTCAGATCCATGCAGGCGAATGGGGTTGTGGCATACAGTGGGGCAATGAGATTACATTCCACCTACAGCCGGATTAGTTGAGTTTATACAGCTCAATTCTCTTTCCTAGTAACTAAGGTGAAGTTATGCTAGTGGTTAGAGCAATGGTCTGAGAACCTGGAAAGTTACAATTCAAATCCCATTGAAGCCTCCATTGTCTCAGGTATTAAACTTAGACTTCGTAAGACCTCCAACACACCTGAATAACAACTCGCCTTGAGCACAGATTTGGAAAGGCATTTAATTAAATCCAAGTCCAGGCAGAACTCATATCTTTTATAAATTAAAAAAATATATGATTTTTCAGGTGGGTAGTGCAAGGAGGAGACAAAGGCTAAGAATTTTAAGTGGGCGGGCAGAATCCTGACAACTGCTGGCAGCTACTAAACAAAACTATTAATTTCTTTTAAAACTGGTTACATGAATTTTCAAATAGAGTCATCAAGATAAACGTGAGAAGAAAAATTTCAGGCTGATATAAGAAATAGTAAAATAATACAAAGAATGCCATACAATATGGAAAGATTTAACAATCAAGTCCACCAGTTATCAGGTGGAACCTGAGAACACAACCCAAGAAAAGAAATAAACCGATATTCTAAGCAAAGACTCAGCAACTAACTCCCAGGCTACTTGTCTTTAGAAGACCAGCATAAGTTTTGGGTTATAAAATGTTAGAAGAGTGAGCACCTCCACATACTACTCTCAAGGGAGATTTGTTTTTGAAAGCCCACAAACGTTCGGAGGATGCCATGCCCCTCTCGGGTAAGGTTTACTTTCTGCCAGCATTGGGTAAAGAGGGGTAAAAAGATCCAGTGACAGTTTGGAACCAAGTCTGCAGAAGAGCAATGACCTCTCCTGCTAGCATTTGTCTTGGAGGAAGAGAAAGATATTTTTCAAATACTTTTCCTTTCACCATACGACACTGAATACCTTCAGACGGAATCCCCCCTCTGTATGTCATGTACTTTAGATGTTTTCTTGAGGTTTTGCTTTACAGTTTGTTTTTGTTTTCTGTGCATTCAATTTTTTTTTTAAAGAAATAACTTGTGTAGCAAGAATTCTTGTGTAAATTTAAAATGCTGAATTAAAAGAAAAAAAAAAAAGAACGAGCAGCTTGAGAATGCAGAGGCTGAAAGCAAAGGGATATCAGCAGGCGCTAGCAGATATCTAAAGTTCAATAAAAGCATTGATTAGTCAATAGTCTATTTCTGAATCTAAGACTGGAAAAGATGGACGGTCGCAATCTCAAGGTGAAGTGTGAGTGTGAAGGTAACTGTCAGGTACCCTTAGTGTTGACCACCGTGACAGCAGCTGAACTAAGTCACTGATTCTGGGACATAGACCTCGGTGTCTTGTGTCACAGAGCACAGGATCTTGTGGGGGGTTTTTTTTTTTTAATGTTTCAGTCCAGCCCCTGTCAGAGTGGTTAGTGGATGACAATTACATGCACCCCAACACAGGCTGAACCAGCCACCTTTGGAGTTTAAATTTAATCAGGACGGCGGCTGAGAGAGAGGCAAGGACTTGCCTGGAAACCGGAGAAACTATCTGCTGCAGAATCGGTACAGCTGCGCTTGATTCTGGGAGCCCTTACCCGTGACCAGAGAAGGGATCAGAACCCCGCCCCCCGATGCTCCTGACGTCAGCGGAAGGAACCCATGCGCCCATAAAACCGGCGCAGGAGCGGCGCACCGCCAAGCCATGCGCCCTAAGGGGCGTGCCGGCTTGGTCCGGCTTAGTCCGGAGAAGGACGGGGCTCTCCTCACGAATCATATCAGTTCGCCATAGAGGGAGAGAGAGATCCATGACGGTGCCTTGAGAGGGTGAATCGTCGTTTGCTCCGTTCCAGTTTCTTATAGTCTGTTTGTTTTTGGAGTTTCTTTTCACGATGCCTCATAAAAGGAAAGGCAAAGTCCGGGTCTATCCACCAGATCCGAACCCTGCTGCCGGACAACGACTGATTTCCGATTTCGCCCTCCAACCACAGCAATTAGGGGCATCAGTCCCCGCTGGTGAGCAGGCGAAAGGAGAGCCTTACTCACCTGGGGAACTTTCACTGAGCCCCCCCGAGTATAGAACACCACCGAGAACTTTGCCTCTAACAGCCGACCGAGGAGACGAGGTACAACCTGATAATGTCATCAGATGCAGCTCGCTGGGTGGCCCAGACGTCGGCCGTATGAGTAGAGGGGAGGGAGTTATTCCAGATCCCCAGGAGGTTGAAACATCGGGAGAAGGAGTAAGAACGAGAGTAGTAACCCCCAGAACATCGGGTGAAGCTGATGGAAACATCGGACTTGGGGTAAGGAACCCTCCCCGGCAATTGAATAAACCGGCGGTGATAACCCTAGAGAATATCTGGGAACTTGTAGCAGGAATGTCCCTCAAATTAGATATTCAGACTCAAAAACTGGACGAGATTGTAGTTAAGGTCGGGACACTTGAGACGGACACAAAAACTAAATTTATTGAGCAAGATAACTCTATAAAGAAAATACTTGAGGATATAGAAAGCCTACAGAGTGCGAATGCCGCAATAGTCTTAGATAAAATATCATTTTGAGAAGGCTTGAGTCTATTGAAAATTATATGAGGCACCTAAATCTAAGACTGTTAAATTTTCCCGTTATAGCTGGGGAAATACCCCTATTGTCATTTAAGAAATATGCAACTGAGGTATTAAAAATTTCAAGTGAAAGGATACCCCCTATAAAAAAACTTTTCTTTTTACCTAAGAGAACCAGTACACCGTTAACGCTCCCTTTACAGTCAGATTTTCAGAATCGGACAGATTATCTGGAAAACTCTAATGTTGAAATAATGGACCGTGCGGTTCTTTTTGTTACATTTTTTGATGAAATGGCGGTATCACTGATAATGAAGAGTTACTTTAAGAATATAAATGTTTCCTATCAAGGGGGTCTGGGCCGAGTATACCCAGACCTAGCAAAATCTACGCAGCAGCGTAGAAAAGAATTCTTATCTTTGAAAGCCGAAACTATAGCACTTGGGGGTAGTTTTAAGTTGCGCTAACCTTGTAAATGCATAATCCAACTAGTCAGGAATACTTATGGTTTTTTTTTACCGGAACAGTTGAGGGTCTTTATTTCTGGGAGGAGACTTCCTGAAGAAGGATAACGGGTATAGATAATATATCTGTGGTTAAAGTACCAATTTGAAAATGCTTATGTTATATACTCCTTGTGAACTTAGTTTCTGCTCTCTTCCTGATTTCCTATGTAATAAGAGATTGAGATAATGATATTTGGTGTTTAATTGCAGGCTTTTAGCCTTGATTATTTGTTTAAAACATCTCTGTATTTCCTATACAAATGTTTATTTGTATATTTTGCAAAATGATATAAATAAAAAATTTAAAAAAAAAAAAATTTAATCAGGACAATGCAATACTGGGCGCTGGCCATAGCACACAGCTCAACCTGCGCCTGGACGCGTGCCCAGAATCCCCGATGCAAAATGGGGGTTGCGCGTCGCTAATAGCGCTCATCACGTGTAAATTCATGCTGATGAGGCCATTAGCTACTTCCCCTCAATGAAGAAAAAATAAATAAAGTGACCCCGACACGCACATTTTTACTCTCCAAAATTAATGCCTGCCCTGGAGCAGTGTACAGAAAAGCAGAAAATACTTTCCGTACTTCCTCCAACTTAATATTGTGGCTATATTAAGTCAGAAGAAGAGAAAAAGTAGAACTGTCCAAAAAAAGAAAAAAAACTTTAACAAAAAAAAAAGCGTGTCTGTGGTCAGGTTATGAAAAGAGAGGCTCAATTAACGAGCATCCATTTTCCTAACCCACTGACAGCCACCTCTCCTGGGTGCACTATCGGCGCACAATTTCCCCCAGTGCCACCTCCTTTTTACCGTGGCAGCCCATTTGCTTATTGCACTGGGTGCCCTGGAGAGGTTGATCGGCGTGCTGAAGGAGAGCGGGCACTCAATCATATTACATCGGCCTGAACGTGCAGATGTGTCAGGGGCAGAAGCTCCAAAAGGTTGTTGGAGGAGGAGGGGCTCCATATCTAGATCCTAGATTCAACACAAACAACTTATTGTGACCCCTCCCATGCCTCGGTCTAGTAGGGCTATCATCACATATGCTCCCGTCAGCAATTCTACAACTCCAGGCCTTCTGCTAAGTGCAAAACAAGACCGTGGAGACTCTTACCATCGGACTGGTCCAGCAGGACGACACAGGTCAGCCATAGCTGCTGATTGTAGCCTGTCACAGGCGGGGACTGCAACATAAACGGCCTAATCTGAAACGTAAGCAAACGTCAACAAGGCAGTCTTTGAAATAAAGAATCAAGCACATGTATGAGTTTTTGACTTGTCTGTCAGAGCTGGAACAATGTTATACTTGCTTGTCTGGTAACATATGAATGATCTTAATGATGAAGCTAGACTCTTTGGTGCATGCATTTGCACTTATACTGCATTATTTATGTGTTAATAAAAAGTTTCAATTCAAATCAAATGCAATCTTCACTTGCTCACTTCACTTTCAATCAGTGTTCCCTGGCCCCACTAGTTTGGAAGACCTATTTCTCTGTATTTGCTGTCAAGACCACATCTGGAGTTTTCGTTTCTTTTTATTGACAAAATATAAATAATTTAAGAAAAATTAACCAATTGTGTTAGGAGTGACATTTGCTGGTGCTAGACAGCATGAGCTTCAATCCTCAGTGTGCTGTTCCCACACCAAAACAGCTTCCTGTGCAGAGCGTTACAATGAGAAGGGAGAGGGTAACAATTTCAGAGAGGGAAAGAGCAAGTTTGCTTACCGTATGTGTCTGGGACGTCCCTCCCATCCCGTAGGTGGCAGAGCTCTCAAAGTAAAGTCTTAAGTCTTGCTGTAGTGTGCGCCTGCTTGGCACCTCCCCCTCCCCTGGGAAGAGTCTCCTCAGTCCGTGATAAAGCAAGGAGATAGTGCAAGACTGTCTGGGGAGGTGGGAGGGTCAGCATGGCTAATTCATCTTCTATCTACAGAAAACACTGTTTATGGTAAGCGAACTTGCTCTTTTCAGGTAGATAAGCAGGATGAATTAGCCATGTTGTCTGGGAGTCCCCAGCTAGCAACTTGAGCTTTACTGTTTGTTAAGTGTTGTATGCTTTGACTGCTCAAGTTGCCAAGGTATATTGCTTCCAGTCCTTGTTGACAGGAAATATATTCAGGAGGTGCTCGCTGTTAGAATTTGTTTGCCCATGGATGCATCTGTTGCAGCGAGTTTGTCTAGGCCGCTACCGCTCTCAATGGTGAGCTTTTGGCGAAGTTGTAAGCTGTTCTGAGCGCCACTGGTAGCAGAATTGGATGCAATTTGTGATCCAAGAGAACAAAGTTCTTTTTGATACCGGTAAGCCTGGTGCGTTCGGATTGAAGGAGAAGAAGAGTTGAGAATGTCTGGAATCAGAGGCAGTACGTTGTTTATAGTATGCCAGTGCTCACTTGCAGTCTAATGTATGTAGTCTGCGTTGGGCCTCATCAATGTGAGGACGAGGATGAAAGGTTGGAAGAGTTATACATTGATTGAGGTGGAAAGCCGAAACCACTTTTGGTAGGAAAGTAGGATGTTGTCGTTGAACTACTTCACCGTGATAGAAAACTAGGTAGGGGAAGTAGTGGACTAGAGCTTGTAGGTCGCTGATCCTTCTAGCCGAGGTGAGCGCTACCAGAAAAAGCACCTTCCACGCCAGGTATCTGGGGTGACAGGTGTCAAGTGGTTCAAAAGGTGGTAGCATGAGTTCAAGAACTAGGTTCAAATCCCACGGTATATGTGGTTTTTGTTCTGGCGGACGTAGTGGCAATACACCTTTCATAAATTTGGAGATAAGCGGATGAGCAGAGATTGGTGCATCGTTGTGTAAAGAATGATTAGCTGAGATAGCACTGAGGTGAACTCTGTCACCAGCCCTCTTTGGTAAAGGCTGTGGAGATATGTGAGCAAGTTAGTTGCTGGGCATATGAATGGATCTATGCTAATGGCTGAGCACCACTTTCTTTTGTAGTTCAACCTGGTGGAAGGCTTTCTAGATGAAATCAGGATGTCTTCCAGATGAGAAGAGATGTTCAGATTTTGAAATAGTGTCCTTTCAATCTCCACGCTGTGAGGTTTAGAGAGGAGTGGAGTGGGTGCAGAAGAGTGCCCTTGTCCTGAGTTAGAAGGCAAGTGTTGTTTCCTAGTGGAATTGGAGCTTCCAGTGAGAGGTGGAGGTATGCGTACCACGGTTGTCTTGGCCACGCTGGAGCTATGAAGATGAGATCTGCGGAATCTCTTATGCATTTTTGCACTGTGCGTGAGATTAGAAGTATTGGTGAAAAGGCGTATATAGCAGGCCCTCCGACCAGCTGATGAGAAATGAGTCTTGTATCACTCAATGAGGAGATGGGTACAGAGAGCAGAATGTCTGGATTTTGCGGTTCTGCTCCATGGCGAAAAGATCGATACGAGGCCACCCCCAAGTTCGGAAGAGCTGTAGGGCTACAGATTGTTGTAGTTCCCATTCGTGGGGATGAAAAATTCTGCTTAGTTTGTCTGCCCTGTTGTCCTCTATGCCTGGGAGGTAAGTGGCTTGAAGTGTAATGGAATTGCTGGTTGCCCATTCTAGGATGGATACTGCTTCTTTGCATAGAATCTGAGAACCGGACCCTCCTTCCTTGTTTATATAGAACATTGCTACTTGGTTGTCTGTGTGGATCATAACTATCTTTCTTCTGAGATGGAGATGAAAAGCTCAGAGAGCGTTCCGAATTGCTCTGAGTTCCAAGAGGTTTATCTGTTGCATACTTTCCCAGGTAGATCAGAGATCTTGAGTCTGAAGGTGGGACAAGTAGGATCCCCATCCCTTTGTGGAGGCATCCGTGGTGAGTGTGATTTGATGCAGTAGGGGACGCAGGGGAGCCCCTATGGTAAGGTGGGTTTCCGATAGCCACCAGTCTATATCTCGTTTCATGCTGTACATAATGGAAACAGGGGCAGAGAGACGGTCGGATAACTGTTTCCATTGAGCTTTCAGTCCCCACTGAAGGCGCCTCATGTGTAGACGTGTGTGGGGAACCACATAGATTGTTGCAGCTATGTGTCCAAGAAGTTAACACCTGGCAAGCCGGAGCATTGGTATGTGTGAATAGGCATCCTTGAGATCTATGCAGCACATCCAATCTCTGGGTTGAATGAAGGGTAGTATGGTTTTGAGAGATGTCATCTTGAATTTCTCTGTCATAAGGTGTTTGTTGAGTTCCTGGAGATCTAAGATAGGATAGAATCCTCCTGATTTCTTTGGATTGAAGAAGTATGGGGAATAACCACCGGTGTGGTGGTGAGACATTGGTAGTTCGACAATGCACTGTTTTAGGAGGTTGTTGATTTTCAGGAGCATTTGTTGGGCATGGTGTGATGTTTTCCCATGCAGGCAAGAAATGTAGGAGCCTGCCCCCGACTGTTGTGGGTAGCGGTGGTGGATGAAGTCCTAAAAACCTTGTGCAGGTTTAGGAGGATTCTGCTCCTGCGGAGCTTTAGGCTTTAGGCGAGATGAGGAGTAATATGCCGGTCTAGAAGGGTCGGCATTGAAATTGAGGTTTTCTGTAACCAGAATAGTATCCTCTTCCATAGGCAAAAGATGGTGGGGTTGTGAGAGATTGAACTGCCAGTTTTTGCTCTTTAGCTGATCCACAGTGTCCTTGAAATGGTCACCAAACAAGTTGTCAGAATGGCAAGGAAGATTAGCCAATTTTTCATGCACATCCTCTCTCATTGTGCTCGCCCTGAGCCACACCATTCGTCTGGCTGCAATGGCATTTGCTGTTGATTTTGCTGAGGTTTCGAACCCTTCGTAGATTGTACGTATTAAATGGCGAAGACCTTCTTCTATGTAATGAAATTCCATAGGGAGGGGTTGTTTCGGTGAAATTTCCTGGATTTTGGGTTTTAAGTCCTGCAGACATTGAAACAAATATTACGTTATCGCAAACTGTTGCTGCTGAATCTTTGAGTTCATCATTTATATTTATTTATTTATTTATTTAAGTTTTTCTATACCGGCATTCACGGAAATTCGTATCATGTCGGTTTACATTAAAACAAGGGGTGATCAATACATTATAAACGTACATAACTATAACATGCGAGTATACATTTACAAATTATAACAAATTATAACAAGTGCGCAGAAAAAGCAGTTACAATAAAACAAGGATGGTTCTAACTGGGAGTAGAAGAAGAGGATGATAGAAGTTTAACAAGAAGTAGAACGTGCAGTGGTTGGTATGTCTGTATCAGTTTAATGGGTGATAGTCCGTCTTGCTGTATTTGGTGGAAGAGCATCAGTCAGGGTCCGGAAAGGCTTTCTTGAACAGCCATGTCTTAAGTCTCTTTCTGAAGGTTGGAAGACATGGTTCCTGTCGTAATTCTAAGGGGATTGAGTTCCATAGTGGGGGGCCTGCTGTAGAGAAGGCCCAGTCTCTCAGTGTTATATGTTGGGTGGTATTGGTGTGTGGTACCTGTAGATATTCTCTGTACGCTTCTCTAATGGGTCTGTTGGAGGAGTGTTTTTTGAGTGCTATTTGTAGATGGAGTGGAGCTAGTCCATGAACATTTTTGAAGATTGCGGTGAGGGATTTATGGATTATTCTGTAGTGGATTGGCAGCCAGTGAAGGTCTTTAAGGACTGGCGTAATGTGATCTCTTCTCCTCTTGTTCGTTAGGATTCTTGCTGCCGCGTTCTGAATCATTTGGAGAGGTTTAGTATGGGAGGCCTAGTAGTATAGCGTTGCAGTAATCTATTTTCGCAAAGATTATTGCTTGGAGCACTGTTCTATAATCATGGAAATGAAATAGGGGTTTTATTCTTTTTAATGTGTGTAGTTTGTGGAAGCAGTCTAGTTGTTTGATTAATAAATGCTTTTAGGTTTAGTCGATTGTCTACAGAAACTCCTAGATCTCTTACTTTTGAGATTTGTAAGTTGGCTGGCGGGTTCGTAGTGATTTTGCAGTTATCTGGTGAGATTAGCAGGAATTCACTTTTGATTGGTTTAGAATTAGGTTTAAACTGGATAGGAGGTCATTAATTTCTTGAAAACAGTTTTCCCACTGTTTCATGCCCGATTGATATGCCCGTTTCGCAAAGTCATTGAGGTATTTGGAGTCACACCCAGGCGGGGTGTTGGCATGTAGCCTGGACTTGTGTGCATAGCAGATTCTACCATGACAGATGCGTGAGGTAGTTGAACGTGCGAATAAAATGGTGATTGTCTCATCCGGTATTTAAGTTCTGACTTCCTGGACGTCGAAGGACCAGCCAGTGGAGTCTCCCATGCCCTTTTCATCAAGGTGTCAAGGAAGTCGTGCGATAGAAGAGCCACCGGTTCCGCCGGAGTGTCAAAGACCTTCAGCAAGCCTAGAATGTCCACTCTAGGGTCAAGTCCTCAAGCGGTGATACTGGTTCCGGCTGGTCCTCAGGAGGGTCGGACGGATAACAGGTGGAAGACCCAGGCGATGAAGAGATTGGACAGCCGACCTGTGAAGACCCCGCCAGTGATGTTGGAGCAGGAGCATGCATGGAACTTCAAGCAGAGGACAGTGGTACCTGAGGGATAGGTTCTGATGCTGGTGGATCTTGATCAACAATTGTGGACAAGAATTTTGCCAGAATTAGTGATATCTGGGACTTCGCCTGTGAGGCTAAAGCCCCTTGGGATGGTGCAGAGGGCGGAACTATTAAAGGTGGAGGATGTCGATGTGTGGCAGATTTTTCTCTTGGTATAGGATCTGCGTGGGTTTTTAAGACAAGGGCTCTTCCAGTTCCGATACAGAGGATGCTGCAGAAGGGGAAGAATATGGATCCTCATCCACAATGATGAGTGGGGAAGGTTCCCTGCAGTTTTTATGTCCAGATATGTGCTTCTTTGGATGTCTGTGCTTCTGAGTTGATGACTGATGAGAAGAATCAGAAGTGCATCGATGCTTGAAATGTGAATACTTCACTCCTGAAGTAGGGACCTTCTTCCTAGCACCAGATGTGCCAGCTGCGTTGGCCGCACCGGATGGTTCAAGTGCGTCGGGTGCACAGATTGCATGGGTGCGTCTGTGCCGGTCGACGCACCGCTGCAGGTCCACTCAGCGGATTTCTTCAGGGCTGATGGTGCGTCACCCGCTCTGTGCGCCGATGATTTTTAATTTGTCGACGCTTTCGATGCCGAAGCACCTTCCAAAGCTGCTCGCGGTCTGATCAAGTCCCTCGACGCATGAGGGAGCGCGGGACAGGACCTTGTGGACTCATCTGAAGGGGCATAAGACCCCAACACAACCCTTCTTAAACTTTCGATTTTTGCAGCTCTCTGACGCTGTGCCCTGGGGGACATCCGTCCGCAGGCAGCACAGGTTGATTGGTTGTGCTGGGGCCCCAAACAAAAGTAACAAGAAACATGTCTGTCTGTGACAGACATGATCTTTCCGCAGTCGCAGAATTTAAACCCTGGACAAGGCATAGTGATAAGAATTGATGAATATTCTTCAGGCAGTTAGTCCTAACTACCTTACCAGGCTGTTTTTAATACTTTTTTGTCAAAATAATATTCCTGTGAGGAAATCACTTGAGGAGACCGAGAGCTCCACGGCTGTTAGGCTCGCAGAAAAAAGACGGACTGAGGAGGCTCTTCACAGGAGAGGGGGAGGTGCCAAGCAGGCACACACTACAGCAAGACAAGAGATTCTTCATGTTTCCCGCTTAAATAAACATTTTGAAGGGAAATCTTTTTGAACTGGCAACTTCTGGGGCTTCCATGCAAAGAGCCTCTCTTTGCAGCTCCTTTGGATGTTATCCCTCTCCATCTAGCCAGCGACAGTCCTCTGGTAGAGAGGCATGGACTGCAGCTCCCCCCCCCCCGAGCCTGGCATAAGTGTGTCCTTAGTCTACCAGCAAGTATCACTGTTGCATGATGGCTGGGACTCTTGTCCCCTAGTGACCACAAGTGTGGTATCCACTGTAAAGCTAACCACAACTGGTCCAATAAGCAGGAACCAGACTTGGGAATTAAACCCAGATTATTTACATGCCAGTGCACTGCACTGCTGCACAACCATTGGGCTGTAAACATTGACAAAAAAAAAATAAAAAATTCCAGATAAATTACTTTTCCTCCGTTAATGAAAATACAAAGGCTGTCAGATGAGCAGCACTGATCATTCCTTCTGACAGTTTCTCCAGCAAAGACCCAAAGAAGAAGAAACTATGCTTTTCAGCTGCTCTGGATATAATCTCAATGGCCCCTTGAATGGAAGCACAAGGAGTACTTGGCCACTTGTTTACACATATCTGACCCTTGATCTGTTGTGACAGATTTGACGTCTTTCCCCCATGCATTCATACATGAACAAACAAAACCACAATGCATCATATTGGGTTCATCGGCAAATTTTTGTTTGTCATGAAGCAAATTAGGCACCATTATAGCTCACATATACTTTAGCAGTGTTCACTACATTAGTGGAAGCATTCCTATTCCCCACAATACGCAAGACACTTGGTAATGTGTAATAATGTGTCCCAACAACTAGAGAATTATCAACCCATGTACCATGTGTTGCTACTCATTGCGAATGAGGGGCCTAGTAGAAGAGCTAGCATGGAAGTCTAATTTTATTTTATTTTTTAAAATTTGGCATCCATTTGGACCTTTACCCAGGGCTCCTTACAATAAAACAGCAGGTAATCAAAAGCTGGGGTACAGACAAAATGGAAAAAATGAAAGAGAAAAACCATGAGGGGTGAAATAAGTCGTGGAAATTGGCAAGAAAAAGCAGTCTAAGCACAAACTGAAAAGCATGAAGGAGCATGCAACGGGCACAGAAAGGAAAAGCTGAAGACTGATACAAGAGGAGAGACTGGAAATATGGCAGGAAAAGGTGGAATCAAAGATGCCACTCAAGTTATGGATCAAGACTAAAAAAAAAGGTAGAGATGTAAAGTTAAAGGAAACTCTGAAGGAGCCCCTGAAATGTGTTAGGAAAAAAATGTGAATGCACCCAATATGCAACAGAAGAACAATAAAAAAAATGTAATACAGAGAAGTAGTGAAGGTGAGATAGTAAGTCATCTGCAAAGCATTGGCACGAGCATCCATGGAAAGGAAAGAGCCAAGACCGTGAAGACAGATCAAAAAAAGAAGAGGACTACTTGAATTTTGGGGACATTAACAATTGGTGGCAAGGAATCACAGCAAGAATAGCTGATCAAGACCATAAAGATGCAAGATGAGAGAGGAAAACCAAAGCCAAGACACAAACACTCAGGAATGAAAGTCTGCCAAGAAGAACATCCTGATCCATTTATCAAAAGCAGCAAGACAAGTCTTCAGAAACAAGAATAGCGAAGAAACTAGCAAGTTGAGAGGTTAGGAAGTGGTTGGCTCAGCAAATGCAGCAAAACAGACTCCACCGCAAATAATGTACAAAAGGCAGTCTGAAAGGAATCACTTTAGAGGAGGATGACAAAGTTCAAAGGTTGGCAGTGAACAGCTTGCTCCAGGACTTTGGAGAGATACAGAAGCAGAGAAACGGAATTGTAGTTAAAGAGAAAGTGCAGGTCTACAGATAGCAAACGATAGCCAATCTGAATGATGAAGGAAAGGATCCTGAGGAGAGGAATGTGTTAAGCACAGAAAGAACACATTTACAGTAAGCACAAAGAGATAGTTAAGGAAGACAGAAGTAGGTAGGGGGGATCACCAGGAGAAGCAAAGATCAAGCTGAAAACTTCAATGGTGCAGGAATGTGAAGAGCAGGAAAGAAAGCTGTTAAGCGAGGCAGGACCTGCTAAGAATAAAGCAGATGAAAGTGTGGAGGGGAAGGGGAAAGGAGCACGGATCAGCAGCCTTCATGCAAGATTTCCTGACGATCCTCACCGGTGAGTGCACTGACATTTTAAGCCCACCTTTGGTTCCAATTAATCTTTTCAGGTACAGCACATAAGAATGAACAGGATGAATGGATAGTAGCCTGCTAGTGCTTAAATTCTCCCTTCTCTACTATAGGTTTCCCCCTATCCCATGCTGCCCTTGATAGGAAAGGCAAAAGTGAGCAAATCTCCTCAATGGGCAATTTAAAAAATACAATATTTCAAAAGCGTGTGCACAGGACCAGATGACCCAGGGTGCAGGAAATGATTCTATCACAATTCCTATTAGACTGCCTTTCTCACCAGCCTTTCAGCCGCTTCAAACATACCACCACTGGGAACAAGGACTGGTGCAGATGTTTGGGACAAAAAATTCTTTTGTTGTCATTCTTGTTAAATTATTTTTTCTAGGCTCTCTTATCCCATCCCCTTCTCCCTCCCCCACAAAATTGTGGCTCAGATCTGAGTAATGATGCATCTGGATATCACCACCATTCACAGGAAGCTTAATGACCTGGACCAAAACTAGTTCTTACCTGCGCTGTGCTATTCACTTTTACCTTCTGAATTACTTCTGGACCTGTAAGACAACAGGTGGAATAAAAAAGGAAAACACACTTTTAGTCTAAATCTCTCAAATATTTAAAGTGATTACAGAACATTTTTCACATTTGGTTACATCAGTCCATCTAGCTTGCATTCATTTAAAGAAGGATTATTTTCCCACTCAACACAGAGTATGCCACACCTTTTAAGGCCAAAAATATTTTATTGGGGCACAAAGCATATAAGTATAAACAAAACTGCAATCCAACAGTTGGACATCTCTACCCCAAAGTCCATATTTGGTGGAAGCAGTTTTGGCAGTAATTACAGCTGGGAGTATGTTAAGCCAGGTCTCCACCAACTTTGCACACCTAGATTTATCAATATTGGACCATTCTTCTTTACAAAACTGTTCAAGCTCTGTCAGGATCCTTGGGGAGCGATGACTGACAGCAGTCTTCAAGTCATGCCCCAGATTTCTGATTGGACTGAGGTCAGGGCTCTGACTGGGCCCCTCCAGGACATTTACCTTTTTGTTCCTTAGCCACTCCAGTGGAGCTTTGGCTGTGTGCTTCAGGTCCTTGTCTGTCCCAGTTTCAGCTTTTCCTGTAGAGGGCAGCAAGTTTTCCTCAAGGTCTTTTCTACACTTTTCTCTATTTATTGTCCCATCTATCCTGACAAGTGCCCCGGCCCCCGCTGAGAAACATTTCCATAACCTGAGGCTGCCACCAACATGCATTTGTGCTCTTTGGATGATGTGATGTATTGGGGCTGTGCCAAATGTAATATTTTGCATTCAGGCCAAAAGGTTGTATTTTGGTTTTATCAGACCACAAACTTTTTTGCCATGTGGCTAGAGTACCACCTGAGTGTTCATTTGCATACATAAAACAGGATTCAAGATGGGCTTTCTTGAATAATAATGGCTTCCATCTTGCCACCCTACAGATCAAATGTGTAGAGTGCTTGGGATACTGTTGGCACATACATACTTTAAACACAGTGTAACCCCCAAGATAGATCCTCTAATAATGCAGAACAAAATCACAAAAATGAGGATCCTGAGTACCTTAATATATGAAGGTTTGTCCGGTGGGAAATACACAGTAAGCGAACCGTTAAGTCTAACTTGCTGAATCGTATTCCAGTGCGTCTCCCTGTATGATGTTCAATCGTCAATGTCATAGCATGCTATTACTATAGGTGTTCCTCAAAAGTCTGCTACCCTTTTAAATAGTTATCTAGTCCCTTTTTGAACTATTTTAGCTACTCTAGGTATAATGTATAGGTTGCATGCAAATGATACACAGTTTATGTTCCCAAAGCAAGCAACATGGCAAGCTACTTTTTCCATAGGAAAAAAATCAGCAGAACCAGGGGTCACGATTTGAAGCTCCAGGGAGGAAGATTCAGAACCAATGTCAGGAAGTATTTCTTCACGGAGAGGGTGGTGGATGCCTGGAATGCCCTTCCAGAGGAAGTGGTGAAGACCAGAACTGTGAAGGACTTCAAAGGGGCGTGGGATAAACACTGTGGATCCATAAAATCAAGAGGCCGTCAATAAAGAGTGGGTGGCTAGCCAGAATGACAGCTACTGCCTGGAGACAATACCCTTATTCAATAAACATACACATGGTTACTGTGACTCCAACATCGCTCTAAGCTACAACAGCAAGAGGAAATGTGGAAAAAAGGATTTGCACTCACAAAGTGGGGAGTAGCTGGCTTGTTACGGCGGTTACTACCCCAAACCAAATAAGCCTGATACTTCACTTTCAATGCATATCCAGCATAGCTCTCTGCTTCAACGGCAGGGGAGAAGAAAACCTGATACTTCACGCATATCCAGCATAGCTCCCTGCTTCAACAGCAGGGGAGAAGAAAAACTGATACTTCACGCATATCCAGCATAGCTCTCTGCTTCAACGGCAGGGGAGAAGAAAAACTGATACTTCACGCATATCCAGCATAGCTCTCTGCTTCAACAGCAGGGGAGAAGAAAAAAGGATTCGCACTCACAAAGCGGGGAGTAGCTGGCTTGTTACGGCGGTTACTACCCCAAACCAAATAAGCCTGATACTTCACTTTCAATGCATATCCTGCTTCAACGGCAGGGGAGAAGAAAAACTGATACTACAAGCATATCCAGCATAGCTCCCTGCTTCAACAGCAGGGGAGAAGAAAAACAACCAATAAGGGCTGAATAACACAGTCTGGGTAAAACAAATAAGCATGGGTGTAGCTTGCTTATTGCGGCGGTTACTTCCCCTACTACCCATAACTAATCAAGCTTGATATTTCACTTGGTTGCAGCTCCATCACTGCTCTCTACATTAATGGTGGGGGTGGAAGGGAAATAGAACCAAAGAGCTAAGAGAAACAGATAAGTATGAGAAAAAAATGTGAAGCTTGCTGGGCAGACTGGATGGGCCGTTTGGTCTTCTTCTGCCGTCATTTCTATGTTTCTATGTTTCTACTCAAGACTTGCTGAATCTTGCATTACTTCTATTAGGTTATGGTTGTCCCATCGTAGACTTATTAAACCTCAGTAAGATAGAGATAATGCTCCTGAACTATGTGTACCTTTACTGGACCCTCCATTTTTTATTTATTTATTTTTTTCTGGTAGTACAATTCCAAGCTCTTCTGAAGTAAGAATCATTGGTGTGGTTTTTGACCACAAGCTCTCTATGAAGCCTCGGATCAAAGCGCTATCATTAAATCTTTTTTTCAAAATCAGGATACTGCGGAAGCTCAAGTATCTTTTACATTTGTTTTTTTATTTATTTGTTTTTTTTATATACCAACATTCAAGACGATAGTCCCATCATGCTGGTTCACAAGAAACAGGGGTGCAATTAAAATAAACTTTACAATTTGAACAATAGTGCAGAAAAGCAGTTACATGTAACAGGGAATCATCAATAACTTGGAGTAAGAAGGAAAATGAAGATCAGATAATTATAAATATATATAACAACATTATAAGGGGTGGCTATTAATGCTATTACTAGCGAAGTATGTTGATTAAAGGGAGTTAAGTAATGTTGGAGTTAGCAAAGGCCTGCGTGAACAGCCACGTCTTGAGTCTTTTCTTGAATGTTGAGATGCTGGGTTCCATTCTAAGATCCGGGGGAATGGAGTTCCATAAAGTTGGACCAGCTGTGGAGAAGGCCCGATCTCTAAGCGTGATGTGTCTGGTAGTTTTGGCTGGAGGTACTTGAAGTGATCCTTTGTAAGCATCTCTTGTCGGTCTTGTTGAGTAGTGTAATCGGAGGGGGATATGGAGATCGATTGGGGCTAATTGATGGATGGCTGACAATTTTAATTCAGTATTACAGGCGCTAGAGTTAACTAGCATTGATTATTACAGTTCTCTACTACTAGGCTTGCATGGGTCTTCGTTGAAAACTCTATAGATTTTACAAAATTCTGTTGCGTGTTTACTCACGGGCACTTCACAATTTCAATGCATTACTCCGGCTTTGAATATCCTTCTCTGGTTGCCGTAGAATGGCATATAAAAAATAAGATTTCTATGCTGATAGACAAACTGAATATAAACAACAAGATTGGCCCCAATGCAAGGGGCTTTTCTACAGACCTATGATCCTGGTCATTCACTGCGCTCTACTAAGAAAAATTCTCGAGATTGAACATTTACTGGCCTCTTGTAAGCATGACCTTTCAGTTGCTGGTGCAATATTTTGGAACACCCTGCCAGAACAATTGCACCGGATGGCTGACCAGGCAATGTGTAAGACTTTTTTAAAAAATTTAAGAACGCGTTCGAAGAAAACAAACTCAATAGCTGCTAGTCTGCTCTAGGCTGACATATGAGATTTTATAACTGTGTAATACTTTTATGCAAGCATGCCTTTTTATGTGCATTTATTGACTATAATTTATTACAATTATAATATTTTTGGGGGGTTAATTTTTTTAAATCTTAATTTTTTTTTAGATGTTTATTTTGCCTTTGTATATACATAAGAACATAAGAAATTGCCATGCTGGGTCAGACCAAGGGTCCATCAAGCCCAGCATCCTGCTTCCAACAGAGCCACAAGAACCTGGCAATTACCCAAATACTAAGAAGATCCCATGCTAATGATGCAATTAATAGCAATGGCTATTCCCTAAGTAAACTTGATTAATAGCCGTTAACAGACTTCTCCAAGAACCCATCCAAACCTTTTTTTGAACCCAGCTACACTAACTGCACTAACCACATCCTCTGGCAACAAATTCCAGAGCTTTATTGTGCGTTGAGTGAAAAAGAATTTTCTCCGATTAGTCTTAAATGTGCTACTTGCTAACTTCATGGAATGCCCCCTAGTCCCCCTTGTGATCAGTCATGATCTTCTGGAATGTGCGGAATATTAATACAGTAAATAAATCACGAAGGACTTTATCAAATGCATTCTGAAATTCAAATACATTATATCAATCGACACTTTTATTTACATGCTTATTCACAAAGTAAAAGAATTCTAATAGGTTAGCAAGGCGCCACCCTCTCTTTGCTAAATCCATGCTCAACCACATAACAAGTCATTTTTATTTTTAATAGCTTCCACTATTTTACTCAGCATTGCTCCCAGGTTCACCGGTCTGTAGTTTCTCAAGTCCCCCCCCCTCCCCGAAAATTGGCATTATTCTTGCTACCGTCCAGTCCTCAGGATCAGAGGCAGAGTTGAATGATAAGTTACAGATCACCCATAGTAGGTCTGCAGTGTCAAAAATTTGAGTTCTCTTAAAACTCTGGGATGAATGCCATCTAGTCTCAATAATTTGCTGTTATTTAGTTTACCAGTTTGCTCTAGTACCAACTTTCAGTCTCTCGCTGATTTGATTCAGTTCCTTTGAATCATCACCTACAAAGTGGTTCCAGCATGGACTTCTCCCCAATATCCTCCTCAGTAAAGAACAAAGCAAAGAATTTGTTTAGTTTTTCTGATATGGCCTTATCTTCCCTTTTACCCTCCAATCATGAGACCCCCCCTGAAAGGTTTCTGGTTTTTAATGTACTTGAAAAACATTTTATTAGCAGCTTTTGCCTCTTTGGCAAGTCTCTCCTCAAATTCCCTCTTAGTTTGTTTTATTAATGTTTTACATCTAATTTGGCAGTAATTATGTATTTGTATTTATGACAATATATTAATGGCTAATGCCTTAGCTCTAAGCGATTTGCACATCAACACACATAATAAATGTAGAACATTACAATTTAAACAAATAAATGAAAGAATTCTGCCATTCTAGACTCATTGCACCTTCCTATTTTCCTCATTAGGTCCTACTTCCATTTTTTAAAAGCTGCCTTTTTGGCTCTGATAGCCTTTCACAGCACCATTTTGCCATGCTAGCAGGTGCTCGTTCTTTTAACTGTCTTTAATTTATGGAATACATCTTATCTGGGCTTCCAAGATGATATTTTTAAACTGTCTCCATGCCTCATGTACACTTAACCCTTATAACTGCTCTTCTTTATTTCCTTCTACCTAGTTTTCTCATCTTATTATAGTCTCCTTTTTTTTTTCAAAAAGTTATATGTTATTGCAGTTTTATTTATTTACCCTCTAGTGATTTTCTCAAATTTGATTGCATTATGATCACTATAGGAAAATTAGTTTCTTACCTGATAATTTTTGTTCCTGTAGTAACACGGATCAGTCCAGAATCCTGGGTTTTGCCCACCCCCCTAGCAAATAGAGACAGAGAAGTTTACAAAACAAAGCTCCGCCTTATATAGGATGGTGCCACTTACAGTGCGGCAGTATTACTCAATGTCAAAGCAGAATGGCTCCCAACAAACCAGCCAAACTATGTACAATAACTCCTCAACACGGAAGAAAAAAAAACCAACCGGAGCACGTAACTCAGCAAGAAACTCAACCTGTAGAATCACTTGAGGACTATTAATGGAAAACTCTATAGATCTGAAAGCGCACAAAAGAAAAACCGAGCGGACTCTCCCTCACCTTCATGTCTGTGACGGGCGGGGCTCTGGACTGATCCGTGGTACTACAGGAACGAAAATTATCAGATAAGAAACTAATTTTCCTTTCCCTGTACGTACCCGGATCAGTACAGATTCCTGGGATGTACCAGAGCTTCCTTACCTGGGATGGGATCTTGAGAGGCCTGCTTCACAACACATCTGCACCAAATCCTCCTGAAGCTGGTGCTGTAATGCCTCGCAAAAGTATGCAAGGATTTCCAAGTAGCCACCCAATAAAGCTCCTGCGGAGAAACCATCTGAAACTCCGCCACTTGCGAATGAATAGAATGGGCACGCAGACCAGCTGGAAGAGATCTACCACGAAGCAGATAGGCTGAGCGAAAAGCGTACTTCAGCCAGCGAGCTTTGGTAGTCTGAAGCTTGCCACCCTCATTTGGGACCACTCCATAGTCCAAAACAATGGTCTGAAATACGAAAGGCATTTGTAACCTCCAGACAATGCAGCAGTGCTCTGTGAACGTCCAGCCTCCGCAAGTCCCTAGACAAAGCATCCGAGTGGTCTAATTCCGTGAATGCCGGTAGTTCCACCTGAAATGGTTGACCTGAAATGAAGAAAACACCTTTGGTAGAAAAGAAGGAACTTCTTTTCTACCAAAATCCGAAATCTGCAAAAAACGGTTCTGTACAGGAAAACGCCTGGGGTTCCGACACCCTACTAGCTGAAGTGATGGCCACTAAAAAAAACTACCTTCAAAGTAAGATCCCTCAAAGTCTACCTTTTCAAAGGCTCAGAAGGTGCAGAGGAAAGAGCTGTGAGAAGTAAATTCAGACTCCAAGACTGACAAGGATGCCTCAGCGGAGGATGCAAGTGTTTTGCTCCTCTTAGGAAACGAACCACCTCCGGATGTGCTGCTAACGCTACGCCTTGCAAGGTGCCACGCAAACAATCAAGAGCAGCCACCTGCACTCTAAGAGAACTACCCAACAAGCCGTTGGCCAGTCCAGATTGAAGAAAAACCAAGAATATCTGACACAGAGGCCCGGGTAGGCAGCATCTCATGGGTCCAGACACCAAAACTAAAAAATCTTCCATATTCTAACGTACGCTATGTTAGTGGAAGGCTTACGCGACCAAAGCGTAGCCACTACAGCTGAATAGTAGCCCTTGTGACGTAAATGGTGCCTTTCAAAAGCCATGCTGCTAGACAAAAGCGATCCACTTCCTTCAAACTTGATGCAGCAGGTCTGGAAGGAACTGGAAACCGCAGTGGTCCCGCTACCGCCAGATTGAGGAGGTCCGCCCACCAGGGACGTCCTGGCCATTCTGGGGCTACCAGGATTACCTCTGGTGGATGGATCTCAATTTGCCTGAGAACCTTGCCGATCAATGGCCAAGGCGGGAAGACGTACAGCAGAACCTTGTGGGCCAGGGCAGCACTAGGGCATCTACCCCTCCTGCTCCTGTCTTTCTGTGACGACCGTAAAACTGCAGTGCTTTGGCATTCTGAAACGTCGCCATGAGATACATGCTGGGCGAGCCCCATGCGTCGCAAACGAGTTGAGAGGCAGCGTCTGCCAATTCCCACTCCCCGGGATCTAGATGGCGACGGCTGAAAAGTCCGCCTGCATGTTGTCCATGCAGGCGATGTGAGACGCTGCTGAACTAAGTTCTGCATCGCCCAGGAGATCAATTGATGAGCTTCTAGCGCCACTTGTAGAACTCCTGGTGCCCCCTTGGCTATTAATATACGCCACTGTGGTCGCACTGTCCGAAAGAATTCTGATTGACCTCTCGTGGAGGAGAGACCGGAACGCTTGTAGCACTAGCCACAGAGCTCGTTTTCAGACGATAGATCGACTACTGCGATTCCTCGGGAGATTATAATCCCTGTACAGATTTCCCCCCCGCACACCGCCCCCTAACCAGAGAGGCTGGCATCCGTGGTGACCACTGTCCAGTTGGGGACTTCCAGGGGGACTCCGCGGGACAAAATTGTCCATCCGCAACCACCAATCGAGACTGTTCCACGCTGTATCTGTCAGTGGAAGAGGCAGATGAAAAAGTTCAGGACTGGGTTCCATCGGAAAAGCAAGGCTGACTGCAAAGGCCTCCTATGAGCAAAGGCCCCGGGGTACCAGTTCTAAGGTGGAAGACATTGAACCAAGAACCTGTAAATAATCGCGAACCCTGGGTGGATGCTTGATCAATAAGTCTCACACTTGACCTTGCAACTTGGAGAGGCGGTCTGTGGTAAGAAAGACTGCCCTGCTGAGATGCGGTCTGTGGTAAAAAAAGACTTTGCCCTGCTGAGTGTCGAATAGAGCACACAAATATTCCAAGGACCAAGTTGGCCCCAGCCGACTCTTGGCAAAATTGACCACCCAGCACAGTGACTGCAGTGACTTATGTTCTATAATTCTGGTTTTAATTTTGCGAGACGTCTTGCCCACATATAGCTTATTACAAGGACATGTAATAACATATACAACCCCTTGAGTGTCACAGTCAGAATTGGTGTATAAGATGTAAACTTTGCCAGTAGTTGGGTGTATAAACAAACAGACTACTGCCATGTCTGAGTTTATACACCCAACTACTGGCAAAGTTTACATCTTACACACCAATTCTGACTGTGACACTCAAGGGGTTGTATATGTTATTACATGTCCTTGTAATAAGCTATTTGTGGGCAAGACGTCTCGCAAAATTAAAACCAGAATTATAGAACATAAGTCTAATATAAAGATGGGGATGGACAAAGCTCCGTTGGTAGCACATTGGATACAAACACCTCACTCACTCAGTAGCGGATCTTAATTTTTTTGTCATAGACGTGGTATCGCCTCCGGCTAAAGGAGGTGATTTTTCTACAATTTTGATCAGAAGGGAGCAAAAATGGATTTATACATTAGATACAGTAGCCCCCAAAGGACTGAACGCAGAGCTTGAATGGAATTATTTTATCTAAATTTGTATATGACATTGTGGGAGGTGAGTGCTGATTGGTTGATAGGATGTGCTTGCCACCGGCGCGGTTTCGCGCCAAAACAGTCTGTCAGGGCTTTAAATTCTGGTTTCTTAGACCGCACTTTGTGCTTCTGAATGTTACTGAAATGACTTGACACAGGTATGTTAACTGTTGGAATTGTCTGTCTGTCTTAGTTTTACCCAGAGAATATGTATTGGTCAATGTTAATTTTCCTTTGTTTACAGACTGTTAAAATTATCCCCCCGAAGCAGCTGGACTGGTGAAACATGGGTCCGTGTTGGGGACTGTTATCAAACACTGTGTTTCACTGAAAGGAGTCACCGTGATAAAATAAAAGAACTTTGAAATGCTATGCTATGACCAAGTAAAGTCTTCTTTGCGCTTTTGGTGTATATTTATTTATTTATTTAAGGTTTTTATATACCGGCAATCATGAAAGCATATCTTGCTGGTTTACATAAAACGGGAGTGCAGTATATACATCAAACTAGAACTGTGGTGACCGAAGGTACAGTTACATTTAACAGGGTAGCAGAACTTGGAGAAAGGAGGAAGAGAGAGGAAAGGATATAAATGGTTGAACAATATACAAATTAAATGCTATATACAAAAGGCATGGTTAAGGGCTGAATGTTTTGAGGAGTCATTAGATTGTGTCCGGGAAAGCTTGCTTGAATAACCAAGTCTTAAGTCTTTTCCTAAAAGTTAGGAGGCAGGGCTCCTGTCTGAGATCTGAAGGAATGGAGTTCCACATGAGAGGGCCGGCTGAGGAGGTGGCACGATCTCTTAGGGTAATGTGTCTGGTCGTTTTCGCGGGGGGAACTTGAAGGGAGCCTCTGAAGCATCTCTGGTAGGTCTTGTCGAGTTATATATAAACCGGTGCGATATGTATTGTATACAGGAACATCGGTATAGAAAAAATAAAAATAAAAATAAATAAATAAAATATATTTGGAGAGGGATTTGTAGATCGAGGGTGGTGAGATGATGTATAGTTTTGTAAATGACGGATATGGCTTTGTACATGATACCGAAGTGTACAGGTAACCAATGAAGCTCTTTCAGGATGGGAGATATGTGGTCTCTTTTCCTTACGCCTGTCAGTAGTCGGGCTGCTGAATTTTGAACCATCTGTAGTGGTTTGGAGTAGGATGAAGGCAGACCTAGCAATAGAGAATTGCAATAGTCTAGTTTCGAAAAAATGACTGCTTGGATGATCGTTCTGAAGTCTTGAGCATGGAAAAGAGGTCTTATCCTTTTCAGGACCTGGAGTTTATAGAAGCAGTCTTTGGTTGTTTTGTTGATGTGTGCCTTGAAGTTTAGCCGGTTGTCTATTATCACTCCTAAGTCTCTAACTTGTGTGGTAGGTAGATTGGTAGGAAGAGTAATGTTAGAGATGTTGTTCTCAGGAGAGATGAGTAGGATTTCTGTCTTGGAGGAATTTAAGATGAGGTGTAGGCTGTTGAGTAGTTTGATTTTTTGGTGGCATGATTCCCAGTAGTCAAGAGTTTTAGAGTATGTGTCTTTGATGGGTATGATGATTTGAATATCATCTGCGTAAAGGAAATACTTTAGATTGAGGTTGGTGAGAAGTTGGCAGAGAGGAAGAAGGTAAATATTGAATAGAGTCGGAGATAATGAAGAACCTTGTGGGACTCCTATGGCAGAGTCAAATCTTGAGGATTCCTTGTTTTGGAGTTTAACTTTGTAATCTCTGTTGAGAAAGGTTTTGAACCAGGATAGGACGGTGCCACTGATTCCTATGGACGACAGCTGGTTTAGGAGGATGGCGTGGTTGACCGTGTCGAACGCTGCAGATAGGTCTAACAAGATCAATAGGAATGAGTTTCCTTTGTCGAGGCCCAATAAGATATGGTCTGTCAAGGAGGTAAGGAGGGATTCTGTGCCTCGATTTTTTCGGAAGCCGTGTTGAGGGGCGAAGAGAAGATTGTTGTCTTCGATGAAATCTGATAGTTGAGAGTTCACTAGTTTTTCCATGATCTTGGCGATGAAAGGGAGGTTAGCTATGGGGCGGAAGTTGTTGGGGTCCTTCGGGTCAAGGTTAGGTTTCTTTAGGAGCGGTGAGATTGAGGCCATTTTGAGGTCGTCTGGGAAGGTTCCTTGGGCTAGAGAGCAGTTGATGATGTTTGTCAATGATGTGGTTATTGTGTCGGGAATAGATAGAAGTAGTTTGCAATTATATTTATATAATTGCACCAGAGTGCATCTTTGCTCCAGTGATATACTGGACCATTTATATTTACAAATGTAACCTCCCTGACAAGCCCTGATGAGACATTTACTCAATCAATATTGGGGTAACTGAAATCTAAACATGGAAACATCATCATAAGGGGAGATTTCAGCTACCCATCTCAAATTCAAGAGAGTCCAAAAGTTACCCAAACAAGCAATCCAGACAAAACAAATGGGAATTACAAATGTGTATCTTAATGAAGTCTAAATGAAGGTGTCAGCAAGCCAGATGTTGTACATTTCAAAAGAAACCAACCGGTCTTCTAATCATTCACCTTCGTAAAAATCACTTTATTATGCTATTCAAAAATTTTATTTTTTTTTAAATGTTTTTTAGTTAAAATTATCACTTAAGGGATTGCTGTTTGAACATACTATATGGACTAGAGATAAATAAACTAAAAAACATTTTTAAAAAAATTTTCTAATAGCAAAATAAAGTGAGTTTTATGAAGGTGAATGATTAGAAGACCGGTTGGTTTCTTTTGAAACGTACAACGTCTGGCTTGCTGACACCTTCATTTAGGCTTCATTAAGATATAAATTTGTAGTTCCCATTTGTTTTGTTTGGATTGCTTGTTTGGGTAACTTTTGGACTCTTTTGAATTTGAGTTGGGTAGCTGAAATCTCCCATTATGATGATGTTTCCATGCTTAGTAGCCTATATAATCTCAGTTAACATTTCCCAATCTGTTTCACCAACTCAGTGGTGGCCAGTAATAAAGCCCCACTGCTATACTCTTCTCCATCACACATGGAATATCTATTCATAGGGATTCCTTAGTGTTCCTGCTTGACTCTATGGAATCATTAACATATAGTGCCACACCATCACCAATTCTTTCTGTTTTGTCATTCTGATATATTGTGTACCATGGTATCACTAATTGTCATTGTCCTATCAGGTCTCCAAGATGCTTATTTTATCTTTATCTCCATTTACCTCCATACATTCTAATTCACCCATCTAATTTTTTTTTTTAGACTTCTTGCATTTGCATAAAGACACCTAAATGTATTTTTTAATTCTTTTTGCTTACTAGCAGTTGATGCAGGTAATTTGGAATCGGCTTTTTCCACATCCTCACAATCAGGATAATCTAATTTCCCTTTTTAATGGTATTCTTTGTGTATATTCTGCTCTGAACCCAAAGAGCTAATTTAAAAGCTGCTCTCCCTGCTTTCTAATTGTGCCATCAACCAGGTTATGTTTTGGTTAAGGTGCAGCCCAATCTGTCAGATCAGGCTCCTTCTTTCCAAAACATTCCCCAGTTTCTAACTAGTTTGAAGCCCTCCCCGCTGCATCATTGTCTCATCTATACAATGAAACGAGCTCAGCCTGCCTGTGGAATTCTGCATGAGAAACTGAAAATATTTCTAGAGGTTCTGAATTTTAGTTTATTACCGAGAAGTCTCTAGAAAATCTTTCCTGCATCTTCCTACGAAATTGGTAACCTCATGGACCACAACAACCGGCTCCTCCCCAGCACTCTCCGAAACGTTATCTACGTGATGTGTGAGGTCCACTACCTTCGCACCAGGCAGACGAGTTACCAAAACATCCTCACCGCTGCCAGCCATCCAGCTACCTATACTCCTAATGATCAAATTCACCAATGAAAAATGGCAGTCCTACGCCTTCCATCCTGGATATACAACCTTGAAAATGCATCCTCGATGTAAGATAACATGTCACCTGGAGGGTATGTCCCAGCTACAGGAGAAAGTGATGTTCTCCTTCTAGGTGAGTCCTTGTTCCTCCCAAGCAGCACAGGGGCTGCCAGAATGGAGGTGGGACCACTCTAATGTCCCTGAAACTATCCTTTGTATTTCTGTCTGCCTCAGCATCTCTAGGTCAGCCATTCTAGCTCTTTGCACTGAGTGCACATGCACACCGTCTATTAACCTCTGTTTGGACAAGATCCAAATAGGTTAATAGGAAAAGCAATCAGAGCGAGCTTGTAACAAGTCACGTGGTTAAGAGTGTGCTGTATAACACTGCCTGCAGGCATCTCTCTAACATAGTAATGAGGGCAGAAAAAGACCAAACGGTCCATCCAGCCTGCCCAGCAAGCTTCTTATGGTAGAAACTGCCACTCCGCTGAGGTTACCCCCAAGCCTTATCTTAACTATAGTAATATTAAAAATCAAAACCAAGCAACTCGTCCTCCTCCTCTCCCCCCACATGGGGAGCACGGCACTATGGGCCAGAAATAACATTCTGGAGCCAAGGCTTTTCCTTCCTGCAGCTTCTAGAAAGGACAAAAAAGAAAGTGTACTAGTTTGGGGGGGGGGGGGGGCAGAAACAACAAAAAAAACCCCAACATCATATTGGACTTTTGCCCCAAGGATCAGGTTAAAGCCCTAACACACTTTCTGCAGCAATTTTTTCTTGTATGATTTTTTTTCCCCCCCTGTGGAATTAATTTTTTTTTACTTCCAGAAGCTGTGTAGAAAATAAAAAGCTTTGATTAAATCTGTGCTGCTTCAGAGTAGGGTGATCAGACTTCTCATGGTTGCACTGGTCCTGGAGGAGGTGGGGGGGACTGAAAGTGTGATAAACTCTATTTGGAACAAGACCGACCCTTCGAGCTCACATCTTCTTCAGACACTGGAAGCAGGAACTTTCATGGTCTGGAAAGCTTGTGTACACCAACTGGTTTTGTATCACTCCCTTTAAAAGCTATCCCGACCGAGACAGGTCCCACAATTCTGCAAGCCGACTGCAGGCCTCTTCCACTTTTTCTCTGCCAGTGTTGTCTGATCCTGAAACGTGGCCTTGTGCCTCTGCTATCTCAGACTGAAGGCTGTAAGGGGTCAAAGACTTTTTCACCCTTGCGCCTCATGCACGACAAAAATGAACCTTAATTTCTCTGGAACAGAAATCTCAGTCTCGCCTTAAACCGGCCAGAACTCTGACTAAGCAGTACACGTACACACAACCAGCCTCCTGCGTTTCCCAAAGGGGCTCAAAGGTCAGCAGAGAAGAAAGGACAGTGCCTGGCTCACAGGAACAGAAGTCAGCAAGCCAGAGCGCCCAGCAAATCCTCTCACCTCTGGGGGAGGGGGGTTCTAATACCGTTTCACCAGGGACGGACTACAAGGTTCCCAGTGAAATCACATTAAACTCAAACTCAGTCACAGAGAAGATCCCCTCCCCTCGCACAGAGGATGAGTACATTATGCAACATGCTGCTGACCATACCTCTCAACCAGTCAGGTGCAAACTCATTTTTCTATCCCTCCATGCCCTCTTTTGCCAGCCCCACTGATCGTGACACCTTTCAACCCTTCAGCTTCCTTTCCCACTCACCTCTGGCAACTTTTATCCCCCCTGGATAAACACTAAACTGCTTTTCCTGTGGTAATGACACTACCTCCAAACAATGTGAAGCATGATGGGAGCCAGGTTGGCACCAACTTATTGATAGCAAAACTGGAAGATTACTTTGCATCCACCTGCCATATCACTCTCCTGGTTTATGTGCACGGTTTACACTGCTCTCTTAATTTGGAGTGCTTGGTTCAAAGACTTCATGCAATTTCAGAGTAGATTTAGTGCACTACATCCATTTTCTGTAGAAAACTTTCCATTTCTGAAAAATGAATGATGAATGGAAGCTAATTGAAAACTAGGAAAGCTTAGCAATTTAAATTTAACTGCATAGGGAGGGAAATTGTCAGCTGCTCACATAGCGCTGAAGTGTGTGTGTGCAAAACACCCGCAGACTTTAGGCCAAATGTTCAAAGCAGACATGCTCTCCATAGCTCAGATCCATTAAACCCAAACAGCAGCATTTTGGACTAGTTGAAGTTTATCAATGTTCTTCAGAGGCAGACCTGACATACAGCATGCTGCATATACACTCTCAATGCAATCACATTATCCTGAAAGATCCAGAACTGATCCTGCCACAATACTCATCCTCTTCCTATATAAAAACAAAAGCCTTGACAATGTCCAATTTTTATTAAAAGTACTGCTGGCGCACTTACAGCTAAAAGGCAATCTCAGGTACACAGGGGATCCATTTCCTCGGATCTGCAAAGCGAGTCTCCTTGGTATCTCTCACATGTGGGTTTCTGGAAAATTTCTGAACTGGAAAAGTTTTCCAATTTGCATAAAAAGTTTCTCTGAAAGCTTCATTATGCAAATTTTCTTGACACTCTAAACAGATTTGTGATGTGATTTGGTATGTTATTTGACCTACATAGCAACATAGTAATGACGGCAGAAAAAGAGCAAAATGGTCCATCCAGTCTGCCCAGCAAACTTCCCAAGGTAGTAACTGCCGCTCCTGATGAGTGGGCCTGAACAGAAAACCAACATGGAGAAGGAAATCCCCAGAATCCTCTGCTTTTCTTTAGCCTGCCTGGGCTGAATGAACTCTAAGTGACTTTCTGAGCATAACTTGCAGAATTTCCCTGGATATCTTTAAAGGCAGACAAGCTGGCACCAGAAAGGTGAGGCCTATTCATTGGGTCACAAAGAAGAAACCAACGGCGGGAGCTTCAGACACTATTCTCAGGAGTTTTTATCAACACAGCCACAGATGTGCTAATTACCTTGACCAGCAAGATTCTAACAGAACATAACACTACCTAGAGCATGATTGGTAAATGAGCCCCACCTTCTGGGAAAACTAATCAGGGCAGTTCAGAGATAGTCATCTTGTGGTTGGCATGACAACCTATGTAAATGATTCTTTGGGCAGTCACGCAAGTCTAGAAGCTTCCACAATATTGTATGTTATCTATAAAAGAAGGATCACTTCCTGTATACGAGGAGATACTGGTGGATGGCATGGCATCAGCATCTCCCAGGAATACTTATATTGTTCAATAAAAGATTGTTTCACACTGAAAATCTAGTATGCTTGTCTACCTGGCCATAAGCGTCCTAAAAAATGCTGCTCCGTGCAGGTTACCCCCATGTTTCTCTTAAGGGTAGTAACTGCCACTCCATGCCGGTTAAGCCTTTCTATTTATTCCCATCCTCTAGCCTTTTAGGAATCCACACTGTTTATCCCATGCCCCTTTGAAATCATTTACAGATTTAGTCTTCACCACTTCCTCCGGAAGGGCATTCCAGGCATCAACCCCCCTCTCAGTGAAGAAATATTTCCTGATATTGGTTCTAAGTCTTCCTCCCTGGAGTTTCAAATCGTGATCCCTAGTTCTACTAAATTGTTTCCAATGGAAAAGGTTTGACGACGACCATGGATCATTAAAACCTTTCAAGTATCTGAAGGTCTATAATCATATAACCCCTGCTCCTCCAAGGTATACATATTCAGGTTCTTCAACCCCTCCTCATAAGTCATTCGATGGAGACCACCCACCATTTTGATCGCCTTTCTCTGTACTGTCGCTGTCTCCTTTGAGATACGGTCTCCAGAACTGAACACAGTACTCCTGGTGAGGCCTCACCAAGGACCTGTACAAGGAGATAATCACTTCCCTTTTCTTACTAGATATTTCGCTCTTTATGCAGCCCAGCATTCTTCTGGCTTTGGCTATCGCCGTGTCACACTGCTTCATCAACTTCAGGTTGTTAGACACTATTACCCCAAGGTCTCCCTCCTGCTCCGTGCACATCAACCCTTCACCCCCAACGTATATAGTTCTTTCGGATTACCACACCCCAGATGCATGACTCTGCATTTCTTGGCAAATAATCCCAGCTGCCATATCTTCGACCACTCTTTCAGCTTCCTTAAATCCCGTCTCATTCTCTGTACTCCTTCTGGCATGTCCACTCTTTTGCAGATCTTAGTATCTTCCACAAATAGACAAACTTTACCTTCTATCCCTTCCGCAATGTTGCTCATGAAGATGTTGAACAGAACTGGTCCCAACACCAACCCTGTGGCACTCCATTTAACACCATTCTCTTCAGAGTAGGTTCCATTTACCATCACCCGTTGTCTTCTATCCATCAACCAGTTTGTAATCCATGCCAACACCTTGGAGCTGACTCCCAAGCTTCTCATTTTGTTGATGAGTCTTCTGTGTGGGACCATATCAAAAACATTACTAAAATCCAAGAAAATTACATTGAGCACTCTTCCCTGATCCAGTTCTCTAGTCACCCCATCAAAGAAATCAATTAGATTTGTCTGACAGGACCTTCCCTTGGTGAATCCATTTTGTTTCTGATCGAGCAACCCACCGGATTGTAGATAGTTCACTATCCTTTCCTTCAACAGAGTCTCCATTAATTTTCCCACCACCAAGGTGATGCTAACTGGCCTGTAGTTTCCAGCCTCTTCTCTGCTCCCACTCTTGTGAATCGGGACCACCACCACCACTCTTCTCCAGTCACTAGGCACTACACCATTTTCCAAAGATCTATTGACCCGCCAGCACATCTCAAGTTCCCTCAGTATTCTGGGGTGAACCTCAGCATGCCCCATGGCTTTGTCCACTTTCAGTTTTCTTAGCTCTTCCCATACATTATCTTCAGTAAATGGAGTTTTGTCTACTCCAGCCCCTTCTACAGTCTTGATAACAAGTGACTGTCCTTCTCCAGGATCTTTAGTGAACACTGAACTGAAGTATTTGATTAATATTTCTGCTAATTCATCATCTCTCTCCACCCATTGAACCTTATCCCCTTTCAATTTCACTATACCACTATGTACCTTTCTCTGATATATCTGAAAAATGTTTTGTCACCTCGCTTTATCTTCTTGGCAATCCTTTCCCCAGCCTGACTTTTTGTTTTCTTGATTACTTTTTTCATCTCCCTCAGTTTCCCCAGATAATCCTCCCTGTGTTCCACTTTTTGGAATTTTTTATGTTTCTTAAAAGCTGCTTTTTTTGCTTTTATTACATCAGCCACCTCCTTTGTGAACCAGATTGGATTCTTATTTATCTTGTGTTTACTTTTCTAACATACAGATTTGTTGCTTATGTAATTGCTCCTTTTAATTTGGCCCACTGTTGTTCGACCTCTCCCATTTTCTCCCAGTCTTCAAGTTCTGCCTCCAGATATTTTCCTGTTTCGAAAAAGTCTGTTTTTTTGAAGTTCAAAACTCAGGTCTTTGTGACACTTCTCCAGATCCTATTTGCAATATTAAACCATACAGTTTGATGATCATTGGTGCTGAGGTGGGCACCCACCCAGATATTAGACACATTATCCCCGTTAGTGAGCACTAGGTCAAGTAAAACTCCCTCCCTCGTGGGTTCCATTACCATTTGTTTGAACAGAGTGCCTTGCAGGGCATCCACTATCTCTCTACTTCTGTTAGATTCTGCAAAAGGGATTCTCCAGTCTATGTCCAGCAGATTAAAGTCACCAACAATCAACACTTCCCTCTTCTTTCCCACCTTTATAATGTCTTTGATCAGATCTCTGTCTAGTTCTTCCATTTGACTCGGAGGTCTGTACACCAGACCAGTAAAAATGGATATACCGTCATCTTTTTTTTTAGGATGGCCCATAATGCTTCTTCTCTACCCCACTTTCCTTGCAGTTCAGTTGCTTGGATATTATCTTTGATATAAAGTGCTACTCCTCCCCCTTTTTTGTCCTGTGTCATTCCTTAATAAGTTATAGCCCGGTATGGCCGTATCCCAGTCATGAGAATCCGTGAACCATGTCTCCGTGACAGCAACAATGTCCAAGTCTGCCTCCGCCATTAAGGCCTGCAGGTCTGGGATTTTATTGCACAAAGTGTGAGCATTTTTAGTCATAGCTTTCCAATTTTTCTCTCTTGCTATGTTGCATTTCCTAGGAACCTTTTCTGTTTTTTTAAGCTGATTATGTTATTTTCACTTCACATATCCATCACAGGTCTTATTTCTGCCAGAACCTACTGCTATCCAATTGATTCTGGGTTTTTGAATCCTGGATGTCTGATAACTCTGTGGGAGTGGGGGTTGAGGTACAGGTTGCTGTAAACTTGGGGAAACAATAGCTAGGAGGACTGGCTATCCTTTTTAAATTATTAGCCCTAGAAAGCAGACAAAATAGCTCTCTTTCAGGTTTCAATTTCAAATCTGCCCCTTTCTAACAGACAAGGCACAATCTTTTGCAAATATAAAGCCCTATTACATTAAGCACAGGTAAATAACAAAATAAAATTGCACTTAGTTTCAGCAAGGCTCTGGCTCATGAAGATCCCAGTTCCTATATATTTTGTTAACATCGTGTCCCCCCCCACAGAAAAAAACAAAATAAGACAGCCATATTAAATATGTCAGCTGAACTGACATATATGATTAGGGGAGAAAAATCAGTAAGAAAACATGGCTTGATTTTCAAAATGATTTATGTGCATAAGATTTTAAATAAAACAGACCGTTCCCACAGAAGGCTTTGAAGACAAACATTAATGTTACATTTACTTTGAAAAAGAATAGGAAGCTGGCTTAGTTCCCTTCATTTACAAGACACTTGCATGCACAAGTCCGCTTTGAACGTTCTCGGGTACACATGGAACCGGCGCCAATATACAAGCACATATTTACACCTGTGTGTAAAATGAAAACGTTTCTCTTCCCCTTCCCCCATGTGCCTCTTTTTCATGCACATAGCAGCACCAGCCAAACCAGCTGATGCTCAGAATTTTATATGATCTTCAATATGTCACTTACGTACATAAAACAAGGGTTTTATCATCTACTCCATCTCGTACGTCAAGATCAGCTAAAAGGATTTTTATATAAATTCCACCCTCATCTGAAACAAGATTTAGCTGTACAAGGGAATTAGTTATATAATTCCTTACCCACAAACGTTCACCACACAAAGGAATATCTTTTAGGGAACCAACTAAAGCCTGGTTATTTCTGTCAGTCTTCGCATAATTTTCCTTACATTCTTATGATTGTTTTACTCCAATTGGTCTTTTACATTTATTGGCATTTTACAGTTAGGACATTTTACCTTTTGATTATATAAGAATTTGTTTTATTTTATTAGTCTTAGGAGTCTCCATGTTTTGTTATAGATTGGTACTTTCACTTTATGACCAATGTTCTACTACACCAGGATTTTCCCACACCATCAATGCCACCATAAGGTACTGCCTCTATTACTACTTAACACTTCTATAGTGCTACTCAATGTATGCATAGATGTACAAAAACAATTAAGAGACTATAAACCCTACTGAGCAGTAACTATCTAATCAAGAGAAACATAGGAGGCAAAGCAGAGTTGCTTACCTGTAACATGTGTTCTCCAAGGACAGCAGGATGCTATCCTCACACATGGGTGACATCATCAGATGGAGTCCAGCACGGAACTTTGATCTCAAAGAATCTAGAACATTTAAATATGCCCTATTGAGCATGTGCAGCTGTATTCACCTCCCTGCCCCCTAGGCAGAGTCCCTCAGTCCAAGACATAGCTAATACATGGAGAAATCAACTCCCAGGGGAGGTGGGTGGGTTTCATGAGGACTAACATCCTGCTGTCCTTGCAGAACACCTATTACAGTAAGAAACTCTGCTTTCTCTGAGGACAAGCAGGATGGTAGTCCTCACAAATGGGTGAATCGCAAGCTAGCGGGAAACCGCATTGTGCTGAAAGCACCACCTCTCTCCCTTTTGCCTGTGAGGCAGCTGACCCACAGAAGTGTCTAGGCGGGAAAAGAGCTGGGTTCTACCAGAGAAAACCGTAGAAAAGTAACACCCAAAACCCCGACATGTAGCAGAGGCGTCTTAGGGGAGTAATGAGAATACCAGCAAGAAACATCACAAGCAGGGTTTCAGATCAGTAAACCCCCGATACAGGTCTAGAACCTCCTAGATAGAGGAAAGGTCTAGAGATGTAAAAAAAAGAAGGATACTTGGACAAAGACCACAGTTTTCTTCAGTGTTACAAGACAACCAAAAACCCAACGAGCACGAGTGCGCCCCAGAAAGAAACTGCAGTCCACCGACATCCAAAGGATAGAATGTCTCTGCGGAAGTGTATCCATGTTTGGCTAATAGGCCCAATCGGCAGAAAACCCAAGCAACACATGGAAGAATAATCAGCAACAACAGCAGGGTCTATGACAGACCCTATGTGTAAAAGCACCAGATAAAGCTGACCAGCAGGACAGCATCAAGAGTTTCAAGGAATGAAAGGCAATCACTGAATGGGACTGCTAGCCCAAACCCCCAAACAGGGAGATAAGTTAGGCCTGAAGCTCACTCACTCTACACCCTGTCAAAGGCAGGGCAATCCATCCTGCTACAGGATAGTTCAGGTGAACAGGAAGACACTTTGGACAAGTGAGAAAAGCTAAAGGCAATATTGGCCAGAGCTTGGCAAAAATATAGGGAAAAAGTGGTGTCTCTTTCCCTGCAGGTATACACGAAGATATACCACGAATGCCTTAGCTTTTCCCCCTCCTCCCGAAATTTCAACTGGAAGTCGGAAGGAGCGAAGAACACAAGGAGGCAGACCACTGGACTGCAGGGGTAAGAACAAGTCGTTAGGTTGCATAACAACCTCAAGCGAATAACTCATTGCTGATTCCAGTAAGGAGTTACCCACAAAGATATAGCCCTTAGCCTATTTGGAACAGCTGAAACAGAGCAAATTCCACAGGAAAGAAATCCAGAAACACTCCACTAAAACACAGGAAGCCAGGTGCCGCAAGTGCAAATCCCTGTTGAACAGGATTTCTTCACCAGCCAGGAAACTCTAAGAGTACCAGGGCAGGGTGAGGGCGATCACCGAATAGACTGCACCAAATCTGGCAGAGATATTAATACCTCAGCCATGATAGTATATACTTCCCACAAGGAAGCACGCAGTCCAGTAAATGGAACAATCGTTGCAGAACAAGGACTCCCCTGTCTGCAGACAGGGTTAGCCTTAAAATAGGGAAGTATAGCTTACAAGCCACCGCAACCAAAGAGCAGCACCTCTGCTGTGCAGTCCCTCGTCTCCCAACTCACTCAGCCATGGATATGGTGACAAGTTGAAAGGCATACTCACCAATTAGATGGATTAGAACTCTCCTCACTGAGGTAGGGTCGCGCAGGCAAGAATGACTGGCAATAGTGGTCCTTATCAAAAAAGCCCATTGGGCTCAGCAGGTATCAAAGGTGATTCCTGAACAGGATAAACCCCTAACCTTCACCGGGGAGCTACTCTGGAAAGATTCCATTGCAAATAGACTTGCTGTGCCTTCGGATGACCTAAGGAGAGCACTACCGCTCGACCGGTTCTTACACCCCATGAGGAACAAAGAGCGACCTCCAGTCAGAAGCAATGACATGCCTTCTCCGGGAAACCAAGAACAAGGGACACCCTTTGCAAGGGTACACAACCAGGCATCCAAAAGGGAACCCATAAGAGTTTCCCATAAACCCAGACGAATCCCCAATTCCTGAATGGACAGGAAAGCAATGGGAATCAGGGGCTCCTGATCCTAAAAAACCTGTCGTCAACTCTCTAGTTGAGACAATCACTGATTGCTGAGGTTCAGAAGTGACCAATCTACCCCTGGCAGACACCCTCAGATGGGGAAGTCTACCACAGTAATCAACAAAAGGGCACCAGCAAAAAACAGTCAGATGACCACCCAGCCTACAAGGAGATGCACAGATTCAAAGAATCGAGGCTCCAGTTCAGTGATAAACCTGCCAGGGACAGAGCCCCAGGTGCTTCCCCACAAAGAGGATTTGTGACAAGAAGGGGGTCGAAAGATACATTCCTCTTCTGAGGCAGGAGAAGACTCTTGACACTACCCTCTTGGGGTCTACTCCCCTTTGGGTTCAACCATGAATGCAGTCCTGTGGCAGTGGCGCACAACCTATTGTGCTCGCTACAAGGGAAACACACACAACCATACCATAGAGGGCAACTGGAGAATAGAGCTGGTGGATAGTGGCACACCTATGACCCCACTCACCGTGCTTGTGAGTAGAATCCCACGGCACGGCAAGGACCAAGCACCACTTGCCAGAGTTGGTGGCTGCGAGCTGCCAAAAGGCAATCACAGAGTGTGTGATGTTGTCTTCCTCGCCAGTGCTCCCCAGCACTTTGTGATGCAGAACTGACGAGGAGGCTAAAACCTTGACGTGACTATGGCAGAACCCTGGCATGGATGAGAACTGCACAGAGGAGAATGCCTCCTGCCATCGCCAGAGGTACTTGGAGTAGATGCCTTGCCGTACCCGACTGTGCATGCACAGTTACAGTAATTCCCAATGGAGTGCATAGGAACAGTATGACAATGGCAACCCCAGTTCCACTGGGGCTCTGGGTATGGCATGGTGATGGGTGGCGCTCTATGGTGTCACTCCTTTAAGTACCTGATAACGCTCTAAGAGGCTGGACACAGCCCCTGAAACTGCACTGGGAATGGCTCGTGCCATTTCCCTCATGAAATGACAATAGCGAAGTCCATGGTGACAGACGGTGCCCATGGTGCTCTGTGGTCGTGTCCTGTGTCATCCAACCATGTCCACTGGTGCCCACAGTGGTGACATTGCCCGTAGGGCCCTTAGCACTTTCACGCTCACCGATGGATCACATCAAGGGCACCAAACGACACTGCATCCAGAGCTTCAATGGCACTTTACCAAATCTTGATCAGTTTGACAGTCTTTACCACCATCCCTGGCACCTTAAGCACCTGTGGACCTCAATAGCCTGGCAGCATCGATAGAGCCTCCAGTGCCCGAAGGCATTGATAGATGCTAGGGGCACCTGCAGGCAGAGGCTCTGCAGCCGCAAAACGCCTCATCTGTGCCCAGAGGAACAGATGACTGCCAGTGCTTTCAACTGTTCCCCTTGGCTCACCTATCCATCCAAGGATGATGATGCTGCTAGCTTTATAGCATCCCTTGCCAGTAGCTATAGCTGACAATAGCCTCACTAGCACTCAAACACAGATGGTGCATGAATCCAGGCAGGGCCTCCGATGCTCCCCAATCTCAGCAGCTCAAGGACCCTGAGACCATCGGCATCCATGATGCCCGACAACTGTAGGCCAGTGATGGGACAACACAATGCCCCTCAGTGCCCCATCGGGATACTGCCAAGGAACCTAGAGGGCACCAGACCACTGCACCTGGGTGCCTCAACATACCAAGGTACCTTGTGTAAATGGCGACCCTAGTGCTCGATCCGTTCAAGGATGAAATCCTTATCACTCGAGGGCTTCAGTAGCACTTAAGGGCTCTCAAGAGTCCCGGTGGCTGACGGCCTCAGGGATGACCAGGGCACTCAATGGGAAGCTTAGTGCATTATTGATGGTGCTAGACATTGTCGAGTGGTAACAAAAGACATTGGCAGCCAACATGCCCAATAGCCTCCATAGTGGCCCCGCACATCGATGGCATTGAGGCCACGCATGTTGACAGCATCGAGGGCTGCTGCAGCATCGAAGCCAAGCACCTTGATGGCATCGAAGGCATGGATATAGAGGGTAGCTCCGATGGCATGGAGGGGGAAACCATGGCACTTGATGGCAGTCCTGGCCCCCGTCACTAGAGGTCGGTGCTGCTACTCTTCCACATTGAGGCCCAAGGCACTCGATGACTCTGGTGCATCGAGACTTCACGTCCACAGATGTCTACGGCACAGAAGGCCCTTATGGTACCAAAGGCGGTCATGCACCCCGATGGCATCGTGGGCACCCAGCAGCTTGATGGTGTCAAGGGTGACCATGGCACTCAATGGCAGTCCTGATCCCCGCAGTCCTGACATCGATGCATCAGATCAACGGTGCGCTGGTCACAGATATGCACGAGCAACCATTATTAGGAATAGCACTGAAGGTGTGGCAGAAAGCCACAGGTTCCTGCTCACCCTCTTACAAGGAGACTGCACTGCCATCATCAGCAAGCAGAAAGGGAGGCTACATCATCCAGGGCTCCTGCCCATGGAGACTAGGTCCTTTGAACGTGGGGAAGATGAGCTCTCCACCCCACAGGAACAGTATGATCCTCGTTCTCTGCACTTTCTGAACCTCCATCAATGCCGACTGATCTGTGAAATGACATGGAACTCCTGCCCAGGTAGAACTTAGGCGTGTCCCCAGGCTTAGCGACCTACACAGATCACCCATGGACTGCATTCAGTCAGTCCTGCCAGCACCTGACAAAGGTGCAAAAAACAGACAGAGCAAGGAGAGGACACAGATACAAAACTGCCAGTACAGTATTATTTTTAATAAGGGATAGAAATAGACTCTGCCAGAGTGCACAGCGACTAAGGCCCACCATGCAGCCGGCAGACAGTGAAAGAAGAAAAAGGAAAGAAAACAGCTACAGCTCTAGAAAAAAATCACTTACAAAAACCTGTGAGGCGAGAGCAAAGCTGAATACAGTGATACACATGGCTCCCACAACCACAGCGCTCCGCAGGTGAAAAAAAAAAAAAAAAAAAGGAGAGACTGAGGAACTCTGCCTAGGGGGCAGGGTGATGACTACAGCTACACGTGCTCAGTAGGGCATGTTTGAAAGTTCTAGAATCTTTGAGATCAAAGTTCCATGCCAAGCTCCATCCGATGACGTCAACCATATGTGAGGGCTACCATCCCTCTTGTCCTCAGAGAAGAGAGACTCTGGGACTTTCATTTATTTAAACAATGGTTAAAAACTAATAAGGCTGTAAGGGGGACAATCAAGGGTTAAGATTTAAAAGTAGCCTCAAGAAGGTGGGTTTTTAGACTGGATTTAAATAACTTGTCGCACCAGCTCAGGAAGTCTGTTCCAAGCACACGGTGCATTCAGGTGGAAAGCACAGAGCCGGGAGGTGGCAGATTCCTTCAGAACTTGGATACCTGCCTATTCCTGGTTGTTCTGTTTTCTCTTTCATGTCCCTGTGGCCTTTAGGAGGGGTCAGGATGACCTCAGGCTCTCTTGGCATTTATTCTGAAACATGAATATTTTCCTTTGATTTTGTACCCTATTTTACAATACTTTTGCTCATTTCTTGGATATTGGAATTCAGCGTGCCTTTTTCTAGAACTTTTGGAAGTCTGTTTTGGTGATGCAGGTTTGTTCGTGGTTGAGCTTTTTTCCCTTCTAAATATTACTTCTTTGACCTTGCACATATTGACTTATCATGCCTTGTTAAGAGAAAGCTTTTTGGAATTTGTGCCATGGATCAGATTTATGGGAGGATGTCTTCAGTCCCCTGTAGGGTTTATGGTTTCCGCTTGCTCTTATAGATATGTATTGCCAGCTTTATTTTAAATGCCCTGTTTCGTTTTAGGACAGGGGTTTGTCTGAATCTTTTGGAGGGAGAAGTTTCCCCTTAATTGTGGTTTCTCGAGATCAGGGACATTCAGAAGACTAGTTGTGTGCAGTTAATGTGGTTGGGAGCGTTTGGTTCTCTCCATTAGCCAGGGGTGCCATGACTTGTTATAAGCCTCTCTCATCGCTCTGATCCACTTTGATACTTTATATTCATTACTTCTTAATACGCGGATGGTGTTGTGCAAAGCTGCAAGTTTTCAATACCCTTATTCTATTTATAATCTTTGGTTTATTTTCATGATTGCAGTTTTCCTGGAGATGGACAATGGGCCAATAAATCCTTTGTGTTTATAAATCTAGGAAGAGCCTAGTGGTTAGAGCAGTGGGCTATGAAGCAGGAGACCAGGGTTCAAGTCCTGGTGTCGCTCCTTGTGACCTTGGGCAAGTCACTTTACCCTCCATTGCCTCAGGTACAAAACTTAGATTGTGAGCCCTCTGGGGATAGGGAAATACCTACAGTACCTGAATGTAAACCGGTGTGATCTCTCAGATCGAATGTCATTATATAAATAAAATAAATAAATACCGTTCTTAAAATCAGCCTTGCTAACTTGCTTTACAGATATCAGTTGGCTTTCTATGCCTCCTTTATTTTGCAGTAGACATTGCCTCTGTATCTTTTCTGAAGAAGCAACTGGGCTCTGAATTTTGTTAGAATATAAATATCTGTTTTGTTAGTCAGGAGTTGAGATACTGGGTTAAGTGTTTATTTTTCTGTGTTAGTTACCCAAAGAGAGGGACAGCAGGGACTAGTTTAAAAAAACAAAACAAACAAATACAAGTAAGAATTTCATCAAGGTGAAAAAAATCTGCATGTGCTTACTTTGCTTCCGATGTATCTCCTTTTCATTTTATGGCAAAAAGACTAAGCAGCAACTTTCTGCGTGCAGTGAAGCTTGTACAGCGCTCAGATCTCCAAAGAGCAATATTCAAACTGCCCACACTGGGACAAAGTCCGTGGGGTACTTTTAACCTCGGGACTTTGCACCAAGTTTCAAAAGTAGAAGCTCGCCACAGGTACAAAGCACCGATGGGTATCTGCACCTCCTTTCCTGTGTGGGTACTTTTATCAGGGAAAGCACCACATGCAGATTTGCAAATTCAGACTGCGTACATTATTTTCCTCTCCAACCAAAACATGCCACTGGGAACGTTTTCTCTTAACCAGGCGAAAGGTAGGAGGAAAGACACTTGGTTGCATTGGGGAAGGGCAATTTTTTGATGGTCAATTTAAAAGGTAAAATGCTTTTTGCTCTCATAAATAGCTTTATAAAAATGTTCTTGCTCCATGTGGAGGGCAGTAAGAGCAAGCAGTAGTATAGGCAGCTGGAGCTGGGCAGAATGGGTTGGCCAAATGGTCTTCACCAGCTGACATCTGCTATCTTAATATAAAGGTCTACGAAGCCCACTATCCTGTTTCCAACAGTGGCCTGTCCAGGTCACAAGTTCCTGGCAGGATCCCAAATAGATCCCATGCTGCTTACTCCCAGGGATGAGCAATGTCTTTCCCCAAGTCTACCTAGTTAATAACTGTTTGTGGACTTTTCTTTCAGGAAATTGTCTAACTCTTCTTTGAACCAGGCTACACTGCCTTTACCACATCCACTGGCAATGAATTCCAGAGCTCAATTGTGCGCTGAATGGAAAAAAAATAGTTTTTCTGATTTGCATTAAATATGCTGCTTAGTAACTTCATGAAGTGTCTCCCAGTCTTTTTATTTTTTGAAAGAGCAAACAACCGATTTGCATTTACCCATTCCACTCATGATTTAATTGACTTCTAATATTTCTCCCCCAGCCGTCACTTCTTAGAGTTCAAGAATCCTAACCTCTTTAGCCTTTCCTCAGAGAAGACATTCCATCCTATTGAGAAAACTGACAATTTAGTCCTACTCTCTATTTCCTCTTTTAACAAATTCAGAACAGGACACTGCATCTTTCACAAGACCTAATAATCTCGATGGACTTAGTCTAAAACCTTCCTCTTATCCAGATACAACATTATCCACCAGTTCACCATTATCCATAAAAATGTAGCAGCTTGGTGAGGCAAGACGTCCCTTGGGTAAATCCATGTTGGCTGTCTCATTATACTACGTCTATCTATATGCTCTGTAATTGTACTATTTAAAATACTTTCTACGATTTTTCTCAGCATTGAACATCAGGCTCACCCCTGAGCTCTCAGTGATCTGTATGGAAGCATTACTGCATCCCTTTTTCTACTAGTTATACCTCCCCCTATTTACCCCAGCATCCCTCTTGATCTGGCCAAAATCCTGTCGCACTATTTTGCTACCTTCAGTCCATCAGATACCACCACCCCAAGTTCTCTCTCCTAAAACAATGTTTATTTGCTACCCCAAGTTATGGAAAATGAAAAAAGAATAGACCTCAGTTTATTTGTAATATTCAAACCTACACAGAGGAGGGTATGGATTTTCATTGCTTTGCTCTGAGGTTTCTGGAGACTCCCTTTTACTTAGGACAGACATCAGTGGTACAACTGAGCCTGGAAAACTCTTCACAAGAGAAGCTGTGAGGAAGGATAGCACAACCAAGTGCAACACTGAAGCCACCCATGTCTATGACCTGTCAGGAATTATGCCAGGTCAGCAGTGCATCAAAGCAAGATTACACAGACTATACAAATATTAACTTACCTGCAATGCCAACAAAAACCGTCAAGCTAAAGCAAATGAAGAACACGGCAAAGACCAGGACGAAGTGACGCTTGGACAGCGTATACAGTCGCATAGGGGCCAATCTGCAAAGAGCGGGAGCAGAAAGAAAATGTAGGTGAGTAACAGGGTGCCAGGAACACATGGGAGAAATACCCACAAACATTCACCAAAACCATTTCATACACCCCTTAAAACCTGAGCTCCAAAAACAACCACAAGGCCTGATGATCCCCATGGGTGCCATGCCAGAGACCCAGGTTCAATTCCTGTGCCTGGTTTCTGTTCCTTGGGCAGGCCAGAATTGGAGATGCAGTGGAGGAAGTCTTCACATACAGCCGGGGGGGGGGGGGGGGGGGGGCGAGATCCTGCTATTGCTGAAGACGGATTCCAGAGGGAACCATGGTCCACGCCTCTCACCTAAGGAACTATTTCTGCAGGGTAAGTAATTAAAAGGGTGGAAAAGTCCCAGATTGTTGCAAATGAAGGCTCGTGGTGCCAAAGCCCCAGTTAGGAGGGACCTGATTAAGCTGGAAGTCCAAAGGAAAAGGAGGCAGCTAATGAGCAAAACAATAAATCAAACCTAATAAGGAGACATCGTCATGCAATAAAACTATGAATAAAATAATAAAATAATAAATAATAAAAAATAAAATAAAAAATAAAAAATGACAAATTACAACTAATCATTCCCCCCCCCCTGTCATCTGCGAAACTATCAGCTACTAGAAATAGAGCCTTCTCGATAGCAGGACCGATAGAAAGGAACTCTATCCCAGGCTACCTAAATTCTATCAGAGATTCCAAAACCTTCAAAAAAGAACTAAAAATATGGTTGTTTAGACAATCATTCACAGACTGATATGATTAATCTTAGTCTTCATCTTGAACCCTAATTCTTTCTTTAATAAGTATCTTCTAAATTAAGTTATTAATTGTCTCCTGCTAACATGTTATACTCTGCTTTTTGCCGAGATGTTATATTTCTATTATCTGTAATTGCGTTATAACTTATAACTTGTTCTTTGTATGAAGTTGTTACACTGTAAACCAGGGTGAAGGCACTCAGCTCACACTTCGGTATAAAAAAAGAATATAAATAAATAAAATAAATAAATAATACGTAAATGAGTGAACAGGATTCCAACCGAAAAGGCTGGCTGCCTCTTCAGGCACTTGAGAGAATCTGGGAACACTCAGTCACTACGTTCAGGTTGTGGGTTTGAGATGCACTCCTAGTAAGGGGAATGGCACAGAGCACAGCTGCCCCTGCAGACGAGGATAAAGAGAATGACCTACACTTAACATTGCATTTTTCTGGCTTCAAGAAAAGAGCTAGATTTCATGGTCCTCTGACCTCCATAAAAAGGTCAGCTGCCCTCTCCAAAGCACACATATGCACTAACAAAGGCTGCACACCACAGCCCCTCTTTCTATCCAACTGGATTCTGAATGCTCGCAGACTCTCTCGTCATTCCTCTGGCCTTTCGGGAGAATAGACTCATAACATGGCGTCAATCCCAGCAGCCCATTCCCACCTCCAACATTTTGCCAGGGTCCCTGGCAGGAAAGAGCCCACCAAGGAGGATGGGGAATGTGGGATGCAGGCTGGAACTGCAATACCTATGGACTGGAGATAAGGCAGCTGCTTCACCTCTCTCATCTCTCTCTCTGCTTACTTTTTACATATTTTACAGTCAATGCTGGGTTGATTCATGATTTCTCCTTTTAGGGATAAGCAGGGATCGAAATAAGCCTGAAGTCTCAAACTCTGACTCCCCTCCACTCTTCCTCCACCCTTGAGCAAAACAATCTTTTTCAAGACAGGTTTTTTTATGGACTTTTCTGAGGCAATCTAGGAAGTCTCTTCCTCAAAGGCCTTCTCGTCTGCCTCAGCCAAGCTAAATGACGACAAACTGCATTCCTGGCATAGGAGGGATGAAGAGGGGGCGGCTGATGGTTCCAGCTCTGCACAGTGACAAAACCGGTCTAAAAACAGATCAGCTCACTTTGTAGCATCATGCACCCTCAAGCCATGAAGATCATATCGTTGCAATCCTATATCCTAACAGTCAGTTACTTAAAATGGCTTTGCAGTAACAAAAACCACTAAATTAAGTGAAGATGTCTGAGTTCTGTGCACTTATACTAAGTCTTCGATCTAGTTCATACCTAGTCTATCGGTTTACCAGTTAAAGTCATCCTTGTTCACATCACTGCAAAGAATCTCTGGAAGGTGAAGCTCTGTCTCGAACTGACAACATAGGACAAGGACTCTCCAACTGCCTGACGACACCAATTTAGGAAAAGAAAGAACCCTACACTCTCTGCATGTCTTTGTCAGGCTGTAGCCACTGAGCGAGTGAACAGGGACTGTAGACGATATGGGCTGGAAAGCAGAAAATCTTACTTTTACTGAAAAAGAAACAACCTCCAACACCCCATTAACTGCTTTAAATACCTGAAGGAGGGGCTGCACATGGTTTTCCGTTGCCTGGGCCAGCCAGGACGGGAGATGCTATGAAAGCCGGGTTTATAGCCCCTGGGAGAGGGAGGGATTCATAGTCATTGTACAATGGCAACACCTAAGAGGCTGAATTTAAGGCACATGATTGCAGATTCTGGATTAAGAGGGTCATTTTCAAGCAGCCCGCACAGGCTGAAGTCTGGGGTTATTTTTTTTTTTTTTTGTATCACCCGCCAGACATTAGCCAGAATTTCAAAAGCAGATTTATGCACATAAATCTGCTTTGAAATTTCACCAGTAGGTATGTAATCCCCTGTTGCATACATGTACAAACTTATAGATGCTGCAGAGCAAGTGTAATTTTCTGCATGAGGATTTACATGCATAGTTTCGAAAACTGAAAATATGTATGGAAATCTTTTCCTCACCCAGAAAGCCTACTTAATATGGAGGTTATTTTCAAAGGAGTTCACACATAAAAGCAGCTTATGCAATAAATCACAATCTTTTCCTGTGTTTCTGAAACTACATCAGCATAGCTGTGCAAGCCTATGTACCTGATTTAAATCAGTGATTTTTCCTATTCTAATGCATACTCTGACTGCCAGAAATACATAGGATTGTGCGGGCTATAAATTATGTAAAATAAATACAAGGTTTTGTTTGGTTGGAAGATATCCTCAGAGCAAGTCCCATTTTCCCCCTAGTAATTGTGCTAGTTGGAGCAAGGAAGATATGGCAGTCAAAAGTGAGTGCGAGCCCTATCCAGGTAGGGACATTTGCACACCCTCCCAGCCTCTGGAGTGCCACAAGCCAGTTAGATTTTCAAATATCCGCAATGAATATGCATAATATGCATTTGAATGCAGCGGAGGTGGTGCCTGTAAATGCATTTTAAGAATATTCAGTGTGGATATCTTAAAAAACTAACTGGCTTGTGACAGACACATGAGGCTCGGAGTTGCCTAGTCCTGCCCTACACTATCTGCTTGACCCATATTCCTTCTGAGCCCTTCCCAAGAGACTGGCACTCGGCTCACTTAGGTGCCAGACCCTCTCACATTTTATGTGCCCCATCTAGGTGGGATTTACACATATGCCTAAGCTTTACCTCCCTATCTGCTCTCTTTGCTCCCCCCCTGTTTCTCCAAGTGCCTCTCAGATGGAATATCTTACAGTAAATATTTAGCGTAACCGAGTCAAAGCTGCATAGAAAATTTTAAACAGAACAATTAAATAAGTTTTCTCCCTAACCTTTCAGTGTCTAGTCTTTTTTTCTCCTGTCTCCTCTTTCAGGCCGATGCAACATCAGCGCGCATTAAATGGGTGCTCATGGTTTGAGTGACGATTCACCTCTCCTGGGCGACAAGATTTAATATTTGAATGGGCTACTGCGGTAAAAAGGAGGCGCTAGGAAAAGATTTGCGCCCCTAGCGCCTCCTTGGCATCAGCGCTCAGGAGAGGTGGCCGTCAGCAGGTTAGGAAGACGGACGCTCAATTTTATGAGGGTCTGTGTTTCTAACCCGTCCACAGCCACGGGTTAGGAAAATGGAGGCTGGTTAATTGATCCCCCCCTTTTCCTATCCTGTCCACCGGCGACACCTTTTTTCAGTTCTCTTTTTGGTTCCTCCGACTTAATATCGCCAGGCATTAGGCACACAATTTTTGGGGTTTGTTTTTTTTTTCACATCGGGGAAATAGCTAATAGCCTCCTCAACATGGATTTACAAGTGGTGAGCGCCGTCAGCTTTGCGTTGGTTTGGACACACATTTGGGATGCACTAACCCCCTTCTTGCATGAGGGGTTTTGGACGCGCGTCTGTAAAGCCGCCTCAGCCTGGTTGTCTATTTTGCCTTTTCCCTCCATTTGTCATCCTTGAAACGTCTTCCTCATGGTTTTACTGTTTCCTTATCTATTCTTCCTTTACTGTCTTTTTGGTCTCTTCTTTCCCAAACCATCCTCCATTTTTCTCCCCCTCACCGTAAGAACCCCTCCTCTTTCCCCACACGATGCCTTTCATTGTCTTTTGCCATATGTGCCTCCATAATATTTCTTAACTTGATGTCCCCCTTCTCAATGTTCTTGTGCCCTTTGTAACCATTAATCTATCACCTGCAGACTTTTCCTTGCCTGTTCAACACTTTATGTTGAGAAATGGCAATTACTCATGCTCCCCCTACGGAACAATCTATTCATTTTACCCTCCACATTTTGCACTATCTGTACTATAAAATTACTCCTGGGGGAATTCTGCGCACAAAATTCTGCAAACTTTATATTGGTCAAAATAACACAGTTTACAGGACAGTCTTTAAGTAATTACATTTTAAATTAATACAGAAACAAGTTATTACTTAAAGTTTCATAATTTTAAATATTTTGAGCAGAATTTCCCTAGAAATTCACTGTAAGAGTGTCCCTTCCACTCGCTCTCCCTACTCCCCTGGTCACTTTGCCCTCTCAGGCCCCAACTCCTCCACCTGCCAGTATCTGTGTCCCCTCCACTCTATCACCAGTCCCATGTCTGCGTCAGCTGCGGTGTGCTTGGCCAAGCAGTGGTGAGAGGTGAATGTATGTAGCAAGGACCAGGTGGCAGCCTAGCAAAGATTTAGAATGGGCACGTCATGGAGGTGAGCTATGGAGGCAGTCATAGCGCGGGCCTGGTGCGCCTTTGGGGATGAAGACAAAGACTCCAAGCACTTCTGGTAGCAGAATTGTATGCAGTTTGAGATCCAAGATGACTGCAGTCCTGGAACATTCGGAAACTGGCAGTCCTGGAACATCCGGGTTAAATGACACGAAAAGCTGGGAGGCTCTGCGATCAGTGTATGTTCTGTGTTTATAGTAAGCAAGTGCAGTATACACTCTGCCTCATTGCTATGTGGCTTAGGGTAGAAAGATGGAAGAGTAGTAGTTTGGTTGAGGTGGGAAGCTAAGACCACTTTAGGAAGGAAAGCGGGATGTGTACGTAATGTCACCTTGTCGTGGTAGAATTCCAGATATGGTGAGTGGTGTACCAGGGCTTGCAGTTCACCGACACGTCTCGTGGAGGTGAGTGCAACTAGAAACAGCACCTTCCAGGAGAGGAATCTGGGATGATAAATATCCAGTGGTTTGAAGGGTGGCAATATTAGTTGCTCCAGCACAACATTTAAATCCCATGGTACGGTAGATTTCCGGATCGGAGGTCGGAGGCGTAAAACTCCTTTCATGAACCTTGAAATGAGCAGGTGACAAGAGATTGGATGGAACGTAACCCTCCCGATTTCTCGGGTATGAGGAAGTATTGAGAATAGAAACCCTTGTGAGACTCTGATGCAGGCAGCTCGCGAATGTAGTGTTGTTGGAGTAAGCTGTTGATCTCCAGGTGCGCTGATCGGTGTGTTTGGCGCACTAGGTGAGGAGTGGGAAGGATGGAATGAAATGCTAGGGAGTAGCCCTCCTGCACTATGCGTAGGACCTAGAGGTCGGATGTGATTGTTTTCCATGCTTGCAGAAAATGGGTGAGTCTGCCCCCAACCAGGAGCAGCAGTAGGGGGGGGGGGGGATATGCACCCTAAAAACCCTGGGAAGGTTTAGGGGGATTGGGATCCTGCGATAGCTGAAGTTGCCTCAGAGTACGCTGGCGCTGTCTAGCAGCCTGAGTCTGGGAAGACTGAGTTCGAGAAATAGCGTATTATGGAGGCCGGGGTGCAGGATACGACCTGAAAGGAAGCCTCTGATAATAAGGTTTGCGGTACGATTGGAAATACTGAGGATGCCAGGTCCGAGGGGGGAAGTCAGGGACATGACTGCCATTTTTTGTTCCTTTAGATGGGCCACTGTCTCCCTGAATCTGTCTCCAAAGAGGTTATCAGGAAGGCACGGAAGGTCTGCAAGTTTCTCGTGCACATCTCCACGGATGGCACTGGCTCGCAGTCATGCAAGATGCTGGGCCGTGATTGCATTGGCCGTGGATCTTGAAGATGTTTCGAATCCATCGTACACAGTTCTTATAAGATGTCTGAGGCTTTCTTCTATGTCATAGAATTGTTCTGGCAGGCGATGTTCCGGGGATGCCTCTTGAAGCAGAAGTTTCAAGGACTGCAAACACTCAAAAAGATATTGGGTGATAACGAATTGATGTTGTATTTTTGTGTTAAGCATTCCAGACTGATAGGCCTTTTTGCTAAAATCGTCTAGGTATTTTGAGTCTTTCCCGGGAGGGGTGTTGGAATGCAGGCGAGATTTTCTAGCTTTCTGCATGGCTGACTCTACAACAGATGTATGCAGAAGCTGTACTTTCAAGTAATACACAGATTGCCGCATATGGACCTAGGCAGAGGTAACACCGGTCATATCTGTCGGTAACAGACATGATCTTACCACACCGGCAGAATTTGAATCCTGGTGGCCGCGGCATTTTGGTAATTTCTACGAAAAAAATATCAGGTTTGATGAAGGGAAGCCTGAGTTATCAAGGTGTGATGAAAAAAACTTTTTTTTCCTTCGGTCAAAAACTCTCTCTGAGGAGAATGAGAGCTCCGCATGCTGCTAGGCTCGCAGAAAAAAACGGCCTGAGGAGACTAAGGGAACAAGGGGAGCAGCCAAGCAGGCACACTACACTAAAAGTCCCAGCGTTCTGAGAGAGCTCTGCCACCTAATCACCCGGAGGACGTCCCAGACAGCAGGGCTAATTCATGCTGCTTATCTACAGGAAAAAGGGAATAGACTCAGGAGTAATCGTAGGAAATATTTCTTTATAGCGAGGGTGGTGTATGCATGGGACAGTCTCCCAGTGGAGGCAGTGGAGACAAAAACTGTATCTGAATTCAAGAAAGCATTGAATAAATACAGGGAACCTCTAAGTGATAAGAATTATAATACTAAATTATTAGTCTTTGATACAATTATTACTGTCTGATACAAAATATACCTAATGATAATTGTTACTCTGTTACTATAATGCTAATTATTGCTATTTTATTACTATTTATGCTATCTATTCTTTTTGTTACTCTATTATTATATATGCTATCTATTCCTCCAATGATGCCGATGGTTTCCATTATTGGCACTGTTTTACCCATGTTGCTGCTATAACATCTTATTACAATTCTCTAATCATTTACTGTACCTGTCAAAAGGAAAGTACTTCTTCCTGCACCTTTCAAATTATTTGTAAACAGATGTGATATGTAAATTGAACACCGGTATATAAAACAAATAAATAAATAAATTGATTGGATGGATGGGCCAACTGGATGGGCCATACGGTCTTTTTCTGCCATCATGTTTCTATGTTTTAAGCCTCGATTCCAGCAAGTTTTACAATCTGGGTATTAGAAATTATGATCACTTAAATATTTAAAATATATTTTATTTATTCTTGACCCCAGGGATTTTAAAACAATTGTACAAGCTTATATACTGTCACCTGTGGACTAATGCAACTCTTGTATACATACAGGTCTGCCTGTTAGCATTTCAAAAGCTTTGTGGGTGTGGCAGAATTCGGAGGCTTGTCTAGTCCCCGAAAGCAATGATGGGAGCATATTACCCCAGTACTAAGCACTGCATTGGTTAACCAAAAAACAGTGGGTTAAATTTCAGATGTTAATTATGATTTTTAAAACAAGCTGGTCCATATTACTTAAGGATTATCTTGGACTATTATGTCCCTGCCTGAGAGGTAAGATAATCTGGAAAATTTTCCTTAAAAGTGGCTCATCTCGCAAAGATTAGATAAGCACTTTTTTCAGTAGGTCCAACCCTCTGGAATGCCCTGCCGGATGCTTTGCAGGAGTTTGATGATATGGTTCTCTTCCGCAAGCAACATTAAAGCCCTTTCATTCCATGAGGCATATGGTTAACTTTTGGTATATAGAAGTGTTAAACTTGCAAGCAGACAGGATGTTTCACTGTATTTATGAATGGATTTTACAATTGTATTTGATGACAAGTAGTCTATAGTTACACATCTAATTATATATTGTAATTTGTAGTACAATTAGCTTATTTTTTTAACAAATTAAATAGAGTCGGCCTTACACCTCAGTGCTCATGTGAAAAACCTGGATTCAACTCCCTGAGCCCAGCTTCTGCTCCTCAGGCAGGCCAGGGCTGGGGATGCTGTGGCAGCTGTATTTTCTGCCTCAGAGATGACGGGAAAAGCAAGTTTGCTTATCGTAAATGGTGTTTTCCGTAGATAGCAGATGAATTAGCCATGCTGAATGGGTACGTCTTCCGTGCCACTAGGTGGCGGAGCAAAGTCTTTTAGTTAGGTGCTCCCTCCCCTCCTGTATCCTGTCAGGATTACCTCAGGCTCCTCAATCAGTGTCAGGTCGATACAGTAAAGTGTGCTCCGTCGGAGCGCACTGTCAGCCTGCTCTGGACGCGTGTTTTCCCTTACCCCTTATTCAGTAAGGGGAGGAAAACACGCGGCCCACCCGCGGCACCTAATAGCGCCCTCAACATGCAAATGCATGTTGATGGCCCTATTAGGTATGCGTGCGGGATCCAGTAAGTAAAATGTGCAGCCAAGCCGCACATTTTACTCTAAGAAATTAGCGCCGACCTTTGGGTCGGCGCTAATTTCTTCCGGCGCCAGGAAAGTGCACAGAAAAGCAGTAAAAACTGCTTTTCTGTGCACCCTCCGACTTAATATCATAGCGATATTACGTCGGAGGTCCCCAAAAGTAAAAAAAAGTAAAAAAAATAAAAAATAAAATAAATTTGAATTCGGCCCGCGGCTGTCGGGCCGAAAACCGGACGTTCAATTTTGCC